>NC_086448.1:678045895-678388395 GCF_028390025.1 Pseudophryne corroboree
ACACTCCTCCATCACAAATACAACCAATCACGGACGCGTGATAAAAACGAAACTTAGGATTGAAAACGCGGCCGCGAAATTAAAATCACTGCCGTAACAGACATGTGACGCAGTCGTACAAAAAACACAAATCACGGCCGCAAAACATCAAAATCGGCCGAAAATACACACCTCAAAATACGAATGACTTCGACATCAGACAACATGAAAAAAAAAATACGACAGCTTAGTAAATTAGGCGTAATCAATTCAAAAAGTTGCAAATTTACACTGTCGATGTCATTCGTGATTGAACTTTGACCTTTTTCCAAAAATTACGAATCTTAGTAAATATACCCCATAGTCTTGCAATATTGTGATGGTTGAGGTAAGACTGGGAAAAGAGCCTTGGTGGGAAGAATAAAGCAGAGAGGAAGGACTAGTCAGTTTGTAACTGTTTCACCCACACACTTTTCACCATAAAAATCAATATACTTGTTATTTATTTCTAAACTGATGGAGATATTGGTTAATTACTTTGTCCTGTAACAGTGTTTTTTCGGCATGTATAACTTTTGTTTAATTTATGATAGTTTATTTTTATTTATATTTTTGGGGTTGGATCTCACATGTCAACTTGGTTGTTACTGTAAACGTGTGCCATGTTTATTTTGTTTCTAAATATAAAAACTATGTAGTCTGTTTTGCTCTAAAAATAAAAAAATGTATATATACAGTGTTCCGTTTCTATTCATTCTTTTGCAACTATAAGGAGGTTTCCATTTGCTGACTATATATAAGTGTGTTTAGCCTTAGCTGTACCCCATATCTGACAAACACTTTTCATTACATTTCCATTTTCCTCCTATAGTAGTGCTTGGTTTAGCCTGTTTCATGTGTGCCATTGTGTTTTACATTGAACAAAATATCCTCACAAAAGCACTTAGTGTGTAGGATGAAACTCAATCTCTGTCAGCTCCAAGCTGGTGCAAAAATAAGTATTTGGTGCTGTCAAGGTGGCCTTGTACAAGGAACGTCTCCTATAATAGGCAACCCCTTCATCTTATTTACATACTCCTGCTCTGCTCAATAAAATTTCTCTAGCATCCATAAGGGATATTGGGGAATTAGTACGATAGGGTATAGATGGGGTCCAAAGGAGCTGGTGCACTTAAAATTTCTTCAACTGGGTGTGCTGGCTCGTCCCCTCTATGCCCCCTCCCAAAGGCAGTTTAGAAAAAAGGGCCCTCAGGAGATGATGCACTCTCTACAAGCTCCAGAGAGTTTTCTGCAGTTTCTTTTAAAACTTTGTTATTTCGGTATGCTGTTTGGGCAACAGCACACCTGCACCATGGGAGTTAGGGGGGGACGGTCACCGGCCTCTGTAAGGTGTCAGAGCCGCTTCAGGGCCACTGTCCTGAGAGGTTGCTGTACAGCGGGGCACTGCGCCTTAGCAGTCACAATCGCAGCACGCCGCACATCCCCTAACATTGCCTGAAGGTGACGACAGTAGTGAGTACAAACCGGGGGCCCCGCTAGGGGGTTTCTACCGGTTCTTGGTGCGGCAAAGACAGGGGCGGCATATGGGACCCTCCTGGGGGGGACCTGCTATAGCCCCCTTGTGTACACTGGCAGTGGTAGTGAAAACTAACACTTGCTGTGATGTTTTACACTAATAGGGAGACTTTGCCAGTATAAATATCAATGAAGCTCCGGCGCCATTACCGGGGGGTGGAGCTTCCTCAAAGCGGGACCAGCGGCATTTTGGCACCTTCCTCTGCTTACAGCTGCAGCAGCAGGCACACAGCTCCTCCAGTCACTCAGGATACGCAGGAAAACTGGTACAGGGGTGTAGCAAAGGGGGAGAGCCGCTATTGCACACAATCTGTGTCCTGAAAAGGACTAATACTCCGGTGCTACACTGTGATACAGCCTCACTGGGGCTGTTTAGCTTGGGTGTGCTGTTCCATTCTCTCTGTCTCCCTCTCACATACAGTAAGGGCAGGCTTGCTATTATATTTATTGTCTGTGTGTATGTGTATATAAGTGTTTACTGTAAACATTGTAAAACACCAATTATGCAGTGTATGTCACACTTGATTATCTCCCTCTACATCTGTTTCCATATCATGTGAACAATGCAGCCAGGTCTCACAACTCAGTGAGGGGGCTGGAGGAAGGGTCAAGAGCCTTCCTGGCTAGGTGCCTTAAAATCCATGATGTCAGATATGTCATCTCAGCTCACTGCTAATTCTTAGAAAACTCAAGAACTACAGCAGGCTGTTGCAGACCTAGCTGCAAGGGCAGATGTTCCACAGCCTCCCTCTTTAGATCAGGACCACAAAAGCATGGGTTACCTGCTTTAATCTCAGACTCTGATGAGGAGATACAGGAGGAGGAGTCCCTACTTGGTCTTTTACGTGGACAGGTTCCTGCCGAAGGTCGTGTCTGCATTCCACTTGAATCAACCTATTGTGGTTCCGTCAGGTTCTGGCACTTCTGCTCCTCCGGAGGCATTGATTGCTGTGCGAGCCTTGAAGATCTATATCAAGAGAACAGCTCAGATCAGAAAGATAGAGTCCTTGTTTGTGCTCTATGATGCGCAGAAAAAGGATTGCCCCCTAACCTGGTCCTAAGTCTCTGAAGTCCCACGCTACCAGATCAGTGGGGTTTTCCTGGGCAGCTACCCGTAGAGTCTCGGCCTTGCAACTATGCCGAGCTGCTACCTGGTCCGGTAAAGAACACCTTTGTGAAGTTCTACAGGTTTGATACCCTGGCCAAAGAGGATACCCAGTTGGGCAGGTGGTGTTGCGGACGTCTCCGCACATTCCCGCCCGTTCTGGAAGCTTTGCGAAGTCCCCATCGTACTAATTCCCCAATATCCCTTATGGATGCTAGAGAAAATAGGATTTTAATTTCCTTCCAGTAAATCATTTTCTCGTAGTCCATAAGGGATATTGGGTGTCATTCCGAGTTGATCGCTCGCTGACGGTTTTTGCAGTGCATGCGTATGCCCCGCAATGCGCACACGCGACGTACGGGTACAAAGCTCTTTGTGGTTGTGCTCAGGTGGCGGCTGCAAGAAAATTGACAGGAAGGGGGCGTTACTGGGTGTCAACTGACCGTTTTCAGGGAGTGTTTGCAAAAATGCAGGCGTGTCTGAAAAAGTGCAGGCGTGGCTGGGCGGGTGTATGACGTCAAATCCGGACACAAATAGGCTGAAGTGATCGCAAGCGCTGAGTAGGTTCAGAGCTACTCTGAAACTGCACAAACTGTTTTTGTATAGCTCGGCTGCACATGCGTTCGCACTTTTGCTAAGCTAAAATACACTCCCCAGTGGACGGCGGCATAGTGTTTGCACGGCTGCTAAAACTAACTAGCGAGCGATCAACTCGGAATGACCCCCATTTGGTGCCCGCCTCATTGCATTGACTTTTCTGCAGGTATTCTCTTATATGGATACCTGTTCAGCTGTTGCTGTTTTGTTACCAGCCGTTGCTGGTCATTTTATGTTATTGATATGCTGGTGTGTAAATCTCACCACTCGTTCTGTTTCTTCTCTCAAGTATGTCCATTCTCCTTCGGACGCTATTTTACCTATAACTGCCTGTGGGAAGGGGCATAAAGGGGAGGAGCCAGCACACCCAGTTGAAGAAATTTAAAGTGCACCAGCTCCTTTGGACCCCGTCTATACCCCATCATACTAATTCCCCAATATCCCTTATGGGCTACGGGAAAAGGATTTACCGGTAGGTAATTAAAATCCTATTCTAGCTATTGCACAACTTGACTCACTGGTGGAAATACTCTGTACTTTGGATTGAATGCCCTTACTGACCCAATGTGACCATGTTTTTTCCGCCACATTCACAAAACATCTGCTTTCTGTCAATCACTTGCAAATGAATCCTCTCTGTGAGCATAATTGCAATCATTGTGCATGCGCACTGCGGCAGTGACATGCGCAGTTTACCGATAATTGCTCAGTTGGGAAAACATTGGCGTATTGTACAACTCTGAATCAGGCCCTTTCTGCAAACCACGTAGGGTGGTTTTGCCAAAGAAGATGTTGCCTTTGCATGCACCTCCGCTGATATGTGCAGAGGCCTCCTGCCTGATTCGTGTTTCACCATTCACTAATTTGGGTATGGGTCGACTCAACTTAGGTCGACAGTCATTAGGTCGACCGCTGAAGGTCGACATTTACTATGTCGACAGGTGAAAAGGTCGACATGAGTTTTTGGACTTTTTCCTGTCATTTTCTTTGTAAAAGTGACGGGGAGCCCCAATTAGTGCGCCATGTCCCCTCGCATGGCGAGCGGCTCGGCACAGGTTACCGTTCCAATCGTAGTCCACGTGGATCGTAAAGTATGGAAAATGTCCAAAAAATGAAGAAAAAAAATGTAAAAAACTCATGTCGATCTAGTACATGTAGACCGAATGACCATGTTGACCTATTGACCATGTAGACCTAATGCATGTCGACCTTCAGTGGTTGACCTAATGACCTAATGATTTTTATAACTGGACACATGCCAGCCATTTGTGTTTAAACCACATACTGTAAATCCACATCCGCTTTTCTCACAGTTCTGAGAAATAAGTGTCAGTAAATTAACTTGAATGTTAAGGTTTTTTTTTTTGTAAATCTGTTTTCATTCACTAACTACATTTCTCTGACGTCCTAAGTGGATGCTGGGACTCCGTAAGGACCATGGGGAATAGCGGCTCCGCAGGAGACTGGGCACAACTAAAAGAAAGCTTTAGACTACTGGTGCTTCACTGGCTCCTCCCACTATGACCCTCCTCCAGACTTCAGTTAGAATCTTGTGCCCGGCTGAGCTGGATGCACACTAGGGGCTCTCCTGAGCTCCTGGAAAGAAAGTATATTTTAGGTTTTTTATTTTACAGTGAGATCTGCTGGCAACAGACTCACTGCAGCGAGGGACTAAGGGGAGAAGAAGCGAACCTACCTAACTGGTGGTAGCTTGGGCTTCTTAGGCTACTGGACACCATTAGCTCCAGAGGGATCGACCACAGGACCCGACCTCGCTGTTCGGTCCCGAAGCCGCGCCGCCGGCCCCCTTACAGAGCCAGAAGCAAGAAGTGTTCCTGAAAATCGGCGGCAGAAGACTTCTGTCTTCAACAAGGTAGCGCACAGCAGTGCAGCTGTGCGCCATTGCTCCTCATGCACACCTCACACTTCGGTCACTGATGGGTGCAGGGCGCTGGGGGGGGGCGCCCTGAGGGCAATATAAGACACCTTGGCTGGCAAATCTACACCATATATAGTCAGGAAGGCTATATAGGTGTAAGAATACCCTTGCCAGAATTCCAGAAAAAGCGGGAGAAGTCCGCCGGAAAAGGGGCGGGGCCATCTCCCTCAGCACACTGGCGCCATTTTTCCCTCACAGCTCCGCTAGAAGGACGCTCCCTGGCTCTCCCCTGCAGTGTACAAGCTACATAAGGGTAAAAAAGAGAGGGGGGGCACTAAATTTAGGCGCAGTATATATAATATAAGCAGCTATAAGGGAAAAACACTCATTTATAGTGGGATCCCTGTGTTATATAGCGCTCTGGTGTGTGCTGGCATACTCTCTCTCTGTCTCCCCAAAGGGCTTTGTGGGGTCCTGTCCTCTGTCAGAGCATTCCCTGTGTGTATGCGGTGTGTCGGTACGGCTGTGTCGACATGTTTGATGAGGACAGATGCCGATAAATGTGATGTCACCCCCTGCGGGGTCGACACCTGAGTGGATGGTGCTGTGGAAGGAATTACGCGACAGTGTCGACTCCTTGCATAAAAGGTTTGACGACATACCAAATGTGGGACAGCCGGCTTCTCAGCCTGTGCCTGCCCAGGCGTCTCAAAAGCCATCAGGGGCTCTAAAACGCCCGCTACCTCAGATGGCAGACACAGATGTCGACACGGATACTCACTCCAGTGTCGACGACGATGAGACTAATGTAACTTCCAATAGGGCCACACGTTACATGATTGAGGCAATGAAAAATGTGTTACACATTTCTGATGTTACCCCGGGTACCACAAAAAAGGGTATTATGTTTGGAGAGAAAAATCTACCAGTGGTTTTTCCTCCATCTGAGGAATTAAATGAAGTGTGTGAAGAAGCGTGGGCTTCCCCTGATAAGAAACTGGTAATTTCTAAGAGGTTACTAATGGCGTACCCTTTCCCGCCAGAGGATAGGTCACGTTGGGAAACATCCCCTAGGGTGGATAAAGCGCTCACACGCTTGTCAAAGAAGGTGGCACTACCGTCTCCGGATACGGCCGCCCTGAAGGAATCTGCTGATAGAAAGCAGGAGGCTATCCTGAAGTCTATATATACACACACAGGTGTTATACTGAGACCTGCTATTGCTTCAGCATGGATGTGCAGTGCTGCAGCTGCGTGGTCAGATTCCCTGTCGGAAAATATTGATACCCTAGACAGGAACACTATATTGCTAACCGTAGAGCATATTAAAGACGCACTCTTCTACATGAGGGATGCACAGAGGGATATTTGCCGGCTGGCATCTAAAATAAGTGCAATGTCCATTTCTGCCAGGAGAGGGTTATGGACTCGGCAGTGGACAGGAGATGCAGATTCTAAAAGGCACATGGAAGTTTTGCCTTATAAGGGTGAGGAGTTGTTCGGGGATGGTCTCTCGGACCTCGTTTCCACAGCAACGGCTGGGAAATCTACATTTTTACCCCATGTTCCCTCACAGCCAAAGAAAGCACCGTATTATCAGGTACAGTCCTTTCGGCCCAATAAGGGCAAGCGGGTTAGGGGCGCGTCCTTTCTGCCCAGAGGCAGAGGTAGAGGGAAAAAGCTGCAGCATACAGCCAGTTCCCAGGAGCAAAAGTCCTCCCCCGCTTCCTCTAAGTCCACAGCATGACGCTGGGGCTCCACAGGTGGAGCCAGGTACGGTGGGGGCCCGTCTCAAAAATTTCAGCAATCAGTGGGCTCGCTCACGGGTGGATCCCTGGATCTTTCAAGTAGTATCTCAGTGGTACAAGCTGGAATTCGAGACGTCTCCCCCCCGCCGTTTCCTCAAATCTGCCTTACCAACAACTCCCTCAGACAGGGAGGCAGTGTTACAGGCAATTCACAAGCTGTATTCACAACAGGTGATAGTAAAGGTGCCCCTACTTCAACAAGGACGGGGTTACTATTCCACAATGTTTGTGGTACCGAAACCGGATGGTTCGGTGAGACCCATTTTAAATTTGAAATCCTTGAACACGTATATAAAAAAATTCAAGTTCAAGATGGAATCGCTCAGGGCGGTTATTGCAAGCCTGGACGAGGGGGATTACATGGTATCACTGGACATCAAGGATGCTTACCTGCATGTTCCCATTTACCATCCTCACCAGGAGTACCTCAGATTTGTGGTACAGGATTGTCATTACCAATTCCAGACGTTGCCGTTCGGTCTATCCACGGCTCCGAGGGTCTTTACCAAGGTAATGGCCGAAATGATGATACTCCTTCGAAAGAAGGAAGTTTTAATTATCCCGTACTTGGACGATCTCCTGATAAAGGCGAGGTCCAGGGAGCAGTTGTTGGTCGGGGTAGCACTATCTCGGGAGGTGCTACAACAGCACGGCTGGATTCTAAATATTCCAAAGTCACAGCTGATCCCTACGACACGTCTACTGTTCCTGGGGATGGTTCTGGACACAGAACAGAAAAAAGTGTTTCTCCCGGAGGAGAAGGCCAAGGAGCTGTCATCTCTAGTCAGAGGCCTCCTAAAACCAAAACAGGTGTCGGTGCATCACTGCACGCGGATCCTGGGAAAGATGGTAGCTTCCTACGAAGCAATTCCATTCGGCAGGTTCCATGCAAGAACTTTTCAGTGGGACCTGTTGGACAAGTGGTCCAGATCGCATCTTCAGATGCATCGGCTGATAACCCTGTCTCCAAGGACCAGGGTGTCTCTGCTGTGGTGGCTGCAGAGTGCTCATCTTCAAGAGGGCCGCAGATTCGGCATACAGGACTGGGTCCTGGTGACCACGGATGCCAGCCTTCGAGGCTGGGGGGCAGTCACACAGGGAAGAAACTTCCAAGGACTGTGGTCAAGTCAGGAGACTTCCCTGCACATAAATATTCTGGAACTGAGGGCCATTTACAATGCCCTAAGTCAGGCAAAACCCCTGCTTCAAAACCAGCCGGAACTGATCCAGTCAGACAACATCACGGCGGTCGCCCATGTAAACCGACAGGGCGGCACGAGAAGCAGGACGGCGATGGCAGAAGCCACAAGGATTCTCCGATGGGCGGAAAATCACGTGTTAGCACTGTCAGCAGTGTTCATTCCGGGAGTGGACAACTGGGAAGCAGACTTCCTCAGCAGGCACGACCTCCACCCGGGAGAGTGGGGACTTCATCCAGAAGTCTTCCAACTGATTGTAAACCGTTGGGAAAGGCCACAGGTGGACATGATGGCGTCCCGCCTAAACAAAAAGCTAGAAAAGTATTGCGCCAGGTCAAGAGACCCGCATGCGATAGCTGTGGACGCTCTAGTGACACCGTGGGTGTACCGGTCGGTTTATGTGTTCCCTCCTCTTCCTCTCATACCAAAGGTACTTAGGATAATAAGGAGAAGAGGAGTAAGAACTATACTCATTGTTCTGGATTGGCCAAGAAGAGCTTGGTACCCGGAACTTCAAGAAATTATCTCAGAGGACCCATGGCCTCTGCCGCTCAGACAGGACCTGCTGCAGCAGAGGCCCTGTCTGTTCCAAGACTTACCGCGGCTGCGTTTGACGGCATGGCGGTTGAACACCGGATCCTGAAGGAAAAGGGCATTCCGGAGGAAGTCATTCCTACGCTGATTAAAGCTAGGAAAGAAGTAACTGCAAACCATTATCACCGCATATGGCGAAAATATGTTTCGTGGTGTGAGGCCAGGAAGGCCCCAACGGAAGAATTTCAGCTGGGCCGTTTCCTGCACTTTCTACAGTCAGGGGTGACTATGGGCCTAAAATTGGGTTCCATTAAGGTCCAGATTTTGGCTCTATCGATTTTCTTCCAGAGAGAACTGGCTTCACTACCTGAAGTTCAAACTTTTGTTAAGGGAGTGCTGCATATTCAGCCCCCTTTTGTGCCTCCAGTGGCACCTTGGGATCTCAACGTGGTGTTGGATTTCCTAGTCACATTGGTTTGAGCCACTTAAAACCGTGGAATTGAAATATCTCACGTGGAAAGTGGTCATGTTGTTGGCCTTGGCTTCGGCCAGGCGTGTATCAGAATTGGCGGCTTTGTCATGTAAAATAAGAATTTACTTACCGATAATTCTATTTCTCGTAGTCCGTAGTGGATGCTGGGGACTCCATCAGGACCATGGGGAATAGCGGCTCCGCAGGAGACAGGGCACAAAATTAAAAGTTTGACCACTAGGTGGTGTGCACTGGCTCCTCCCCCTATGACCCTCCTCCAAGCCTCAGTTAGGATACTGTGCCCGGACGAGCGTACACAATAAGGAAGGATTTTGAATCCCGGGTAAGACTCATACCAGCCACACCAATCACACTGTACAACTTGAGATCTGAACCCAGTTAACAGCATGATAACAGAGGAGCCTCTGAAAAGATGGCTTCCAACAATAATAACCCGATTTTTGTAACAATAACTATGTACAAGTATTGCAGACAATCCGCACTTGGGATGGGCGCCCAGCATCCACTACGGACTACGAGAAATAGAATTATCGGTAAGTAAATTCTTATTTTCTCTGACGTCCTAAGTGGATGCTGGGGACTCCGTCAGGACCATGGGGATTATACCA
Organism: Pseudophryne corroboree; assembly: GCF_028390025.1. Lineage (NCBI taxonomy): Eukaryota > Metazoa > Chordata > Amphibia > Anura > Myobatrachidae > Pseudophryne > Pseudophryne corroboree. The sequence goes on from NC_086448.1 coordinate 678,055,673, forward strand.
AAGCTCCCAAACGGGCGGGAGAGTGCGGATGACTCTGCAGCACCGAATGAGAGAACTCCAGGTCCTCCTTAGCCAGGGTATCAAATTTGTAGAATTTTACAAACGTGTTCTCCCCTGACCACTTAGCTGCTCGGCAGCGTTGTAATGCCGAGACCCCTCGGGCAGCCGCCCAAGGTGAGCCCACCTTCCTTGTGGAGTGGGCATTTACAGATTTTGGCTGTGGCAGGCCTGCCACAGAATGCGCAAGTTGAATTGTGCTATAAATCCAACGAGCAATCGTCTGCTTAGACGCAGGAACACCCAGCTTGTTGGGTGCATACAGTATAAACAGCGAGTCAGCCTTTCTGACTCCAGCCGTCCTTTAAATATATATATATATTTTTAAGGCTCTGACAACGTCGAACAACTTGGAGTCCTCCAAGTCGCTAGAAGCCGCAGGCACCACAATAGGTTGGTTCAGGTGAAACGCTAATACCACCTTAGGGAGAAACTGAGGACGCGTCCGCAGTTCTGCCCTGTCCCAATGGAAAATCAGATATGGGCTTTTGTACGATAAAGCCGCCAATTCTTACACTCTCCTGGCCGAAGCCAGGGCCAGTAGCATGGTCACTTTCCATGTAAGATATTTCAAATCCACCGATTTGAGTGGCTCAAACCAATGGGATTTGAGAAATCCCAAAACTACATTGAGATCCCACGGTGCCACTGGAGGCACAACCGGGCTGTATATGTAGTACTCCTTTGACAAAAGCTTGGACTTCAGGAACTGAAGCCAATTCTTTCTGGAAGAAAATCGACAAGGCCGAAATTTGAACCTTAATGGACCCCAATTTGAGGCCCATAGACAATCCTGTTTGCAGGAAATGTAGGAATCGACCCAGTTGAAATTCCTCCGTCGGAGCCCTCTCCTTCAGGATCCGGCGTTCAACCGCCATGCCGTCAAACGCAGCCGCGGTAAGTCTAGAGGTAGAGTGCACGGATCCTCCGTGCGCATCTCTTGAAGTTCCGGGTACCAAGTCCTTCTTGGCCAATCCGGAGCCACGAGTATCGTTCTTACTCCCCTTCTCCTTATAATTCTCAGTACCTTGGGTATGAGAGGCAGAGGGGGGAACACATACATTGACTGGTACACCCATGGTGTTACCAATGCGTCCCCAGCTATTGCCTGAGGGTCTCTTGACCCGGCGCAATACCTGTCCAGTTTTTTGTTGAGGCGGGACGCCATCATGTCCACCTTTGGTTTTTCCCAACGGTTCACAATCATGTGGAAGACTTCTGGGTGAAGTCCCCACTCTCCCGGGTGGTGATCGTGTCTGCTGAGGAAGTCTGCTTCCCAGTTGTCCACTCCCGGAATGAACACTGCTGACAGTGCTATCACATGATTTTCCGCCCAGCGAAAAATCCTTGCAGCTTCTGCCATTGCCCTCCTGCTTCTTGTGTCGCCCTGTCTGTTTACGTGGGCGACTGCCGTGGTGTTGTCCTACTGGATCAACACCGGCTGACCCTGAAGCAGAGGTCTTGCCAGGCTTAGAGCATTGTAAATTGCCCTTAGCTCCAGTATATTTATGTGAAGTGAAGTCTCCAGGCTTGACCACACTCCCTGGAAATTTCTTCCCTGTGTGACTGCTCCCCAGCCTCTCAGGCTGGCATTCGTGGTCACCAGGACCCAGTCCTGAATGCCGAATCTGCGGCCCTCCAAAAAGGTGAGCACTCTGCAACCACCACAGAAGAGACCCCCTTGTCCTTGGAGACGGGGCTATCCGCTGATGCATCTGAAGATGCGATCCGGACCATTTGTCCAGCAGATCCCACTGAAAGGTTCTTGCGTGGAATCTGCCGAATGGAATCGCTTCGTAAGAAGCCATCATTTACCCAGGACTCTTGTGCATTGATGCACTGACACTTTTCTTGGTTTTAGGAGGTTCCTGACTAGCTCGGATAACTCCCTGGCTTTCTCCTCCGGGAGAAAAACCTTTTTCTGAACTGTGTCCAGAATCATCCCTAGGAACAGCAGACGTGTTGTCGGGATCAGCTGGGATTTTGGAATATTTAGAATCCACCCGTGCTGTTGTAGCACTACTTGGTATAGTGCTACTGCGACCTCTAACTGTTCTCTGGATCTTGCCCTTATCAGGAGAACGTTCAAGTAAGGGATAATTAATACGCATTTTCTTTGAAGTAGAATCATCATTTCTCTGACGTCCTAAGTGGATGCTGGGGACTCCGTCAGGACCATGGGGATTAGCGGCTCCGCAGGAGACAGGGCACAAAAGTAAAAGCTTTAGGATCAGGTGGTGTGCCCTGGCTCCTCCCCCTATGACCCTCCTCCAAGCCTCAGTTAGATTTTTGTGCCCGGCCGAGAAGGGTGCAATCTAGGTGGCTCTCCTAAAGAGCTGCTTAGAGTAAAAGTTTGTTAGGTTTTTTATTTTCAGTGAGTCCTGCTGGCAACAGGCTCACTGCTACGAGGGATTTAGGGGAGAGAAGTGAACTCACCTGCGTGCAGGATGGATTGGCTTCTTAGGCTACTGGACACCATTAGCTCCAGAGGGAGTCGGAACACAGGTCTCACCCTGGGGTTCGTCCCGGAGCCGCGCCGCCGACCCCCCTTGCAGATGCCGAAAAGTGAAGGTCCAGAAACGGCGGCAGAAGACTCTTCAGTCTTCATAAGGTAGCGCACAGCACTGCAGCTGTGCGCCATTGTTGTCAGCACACTTCATAGCAGCGGTCACTGAGGGTGCAGGGCGCTGGGGGGGGCGCCCTGGGCAGCAATGATAGTACCTTATTCTGGCTAAAAATACATCACATATAGCCCCTGGGGGCTATATGGATGTATTTAACCCCTGCCAGGTCTCAGAAAAAACGGGAGAAGAAGCCCGCCGAAAAGGGGGCAGGGCCTATTCTCCTCAGCACACAGCGCCTTTTTCCCTCACAGAAATGCTGGTGGGAAGGCTCCCAGGCTCTCCCCTGCACTGCACTACAGAAACAGGGTTAAAACAGAGAGGGGGGGCACTTATTTGGCGATATGTATATATATATTTAAATGCTATAAGGGAAAAACACTTATATAAAGGTTGTCCCTGTATAATTATAGCGTTTTTGGTGTGTGCTGGCAAACTCTCCCTCTGTCTCCCCAAAGGGCTAGTGGGGTCCTGTCCTCTATCAGAGCATTCCCTGTGTGTGTGCTGTGTGTCGGTACGTCTGTGTCGACATGTATGAGGACGATGTTGGTGAGGAGGCGGAGCAATTGCCTGAAATGGTGATGTCACTCTCTAGGGAGTCGACACCGGAATGGATGGCTTATTTAAGGAATTACGTGATAATGTCAACACGCTGCAAGGTCGGTTGACGACATGAGACGGCCGGCAAACAAATTAGTACCTGTCCAGGCGTTTCAAACACCGTCAGGGGCTGTAAAACGCTCATTTACCTCAGTCGGTCGACACAGACACGGACACTGACTCCAGTGTCGACGGTGAAGAAACAAACGTATTTTCCTTTAGGGCCACACGTTACATGTTAAGGGCAATGAAGGAGGTGTTACATATTTCTGATACTACAAGTACCACAAGAAGGTATTATGTGGGGTGTGAAAAAACTACCTGTAGTTTTTCCTGAATCAGATAAGTTAAATGAAGTGTGTGATGATGCGTGGGTTTCCCCCGATAGAAAATTATTGGCGGTATACCCTTTCCCGCCAGAAGTTAGGGCGCGTTGGGAAACACCCTTTAGGGTGGATAAGGCGCTCACACGCTTATCAAAACAAGTGGCGGTACCGTCTCCAGATAGGGCCGCCCTCAAGGAGCCAGCTGAGAGGCTGGAAAATATCCTAAAAAGGTATATACACACATACTGGTGTTATACTGCGACCAGCGATCGCCTCAGCCTGGATGTGCAGCGCTGGGGTGGCTTGGTCGGATTCCCTGACTGAAAATATTGATACCCTTGACAGGGACAGTATTTTATTGACTATAGAGCATTTAAAGGATGCATTTCTATATATGCGAGATGCACAGAGGGATATTTGCACTCTGGCATCAAGAGTAAGTGCGATGTCCATATCTGCTAGAAGATGTTTATGGACACGACAATGGTCAGGTGATGCAGGAGTTATTTGGGGTCGGTCCATCGGACCTGGTGGCCTTGGCAACAGCTGGAAAATCCACCTTTTTTACCCCAAATCACATCTCAGCAGAAAAAGACACCGTCTTTTCAGCCTCAGTCCTTTCGTCCCCATAAGGGCAAGCGGGCAAAAGGCCAGTCATATCTGCCCAGGGATAGAGGAAAGGGAAGAAGACTGCAGCAGGCAGCCCATTCCCAGGAACAGAAGCCCTCCACAGCTTCTGCCAAGTCCTCAGCATGACGCTGGGGCCGTACAAGCGGACTCAAGTGCGGTGGGGGGTCGTCTCAAGAGTTTCGGCGCGTAGTGGGCTCACTCGCAAGTGGACCCCTGGATCCTACAAGTAGTATCCCAGGGGTACAGACTGGAGATTCGAGACGTCTCCCCCTCGCAGGCTCCTGATGTCTGCTTTACCAACGTCTTCCTCCGACAGGGAGGCAGTATTGGAAACAATTCACAAGCTGTATTCCCAGCAGGTGATAATCAAAGTACCCCTCCTACAACAAGGAAAGGGGTATTATTCCACACTATATTGTGGTACTGAAGCCAGACGGCTCGGTGAGACCTATTCTAAATGGGAAATCTTTGAACACTTACATACAAAGGTTCAAATCAAGATGGAGTCACTCAGAGCAGTGATAGCGAACCAGGAAGAAGGGGACTATATGGTGTCCCTGGACATCAAGGATGCTTACCTCCATGTCCCAAATTGCCCTTCTCACTAAGGGTACCTCAAGTTCGTGGTACGGAACTGTCACTATCAGTTTCAGACGCTGCCGTTTGGATTGTCCACGGCACCCCGGGTCTTTACCAAAGTAATGGCCGAAATGATGATTCTTCTTCAAAGAAAAGGCGTCTTAATTATCCCTTACTTGGACGATCTCCTGATAAGGGCAAGGTCCAGAGAACAGTTGGAAGTCGGAGTAGCACTATTTCAAGTAGTTCTACGACAGCACGGGTGGATTCTAAATATCCAAAATCGCAGCCGTTTCCGACGACACGTCTGCTGTTCCTAGGGATGGTTCTGGACACAGTCCAGAAAAAGGTGTTTCTCCCGGAGGAGAAAGCCAGGGAGTTATCCGAGCTAGTCAGGAACCTCCTAAAACCAGGAAAAGTGTCAGTGCATCATTGCACAAGAGTCCTGGGAAAAATGGTGGCTTATTACGAAGCGATTCCATTCGGCAGATTCCACGCAAGAACTTTTCAGTGGGATCTGCTGGACAAATGGTCCGGATCGCATTTTCAGATGCATCAGCGGATAACCCTATCTCCAAGGACAAGGGTGTCTCTCCTGTGGTGGTTACAGAGTGCTCATCTTCTAGCGGGCCGCAGATTTGGCATTCAGGATTGGATGCTGGTGACCACGGAGGCCAGCCTGAGAGGCTGGGGAGCAGTCACACAGGGAAAAAATTTCCAGGGAGTGTGATCAAGTCTGGAGATTTTTCTCCACATAAATATACTGGAGCTAAGGGCAATTTACAATGCTCTAAGCTTAGCAAGACCTCTGCTTCAAGGTCAGCCGGTATTGATCCAGTGGGACAACATCACGGCAGTCGCCCACGTAAACAGACAGGGCGGCACAAGAAGCAGGAGGGCAATGGCAGAAACTGCAAGGATTTTTCGCTGGGCGGAAAATCATGTGATAGCACTGTCAGCAGTGTTCATTCCGGGAGTGGACAACTGGGAAGCAGACTTCCTCAGCAGGCACAACCTCCACCCGGGAGAGTGGGGACTTCATCGGGAAGTCTTCCACATGATTGTGAACCGTTGGAAAAGACCAAAGGTGGACATGATGGCGTCCCGCCTGAACAAAAAACTGGACAAGTATTGCGCCAGGTCAAAAGACCCTCAGGCAATAGCTGTGGACGTTCTGGTAACACCGTGGGTGTACCAGTCGGTGTATGTCTTCCCTCCTCTGCTTCTCATACCCAAGGTATTGAGAATTATAAGACGTAGAGGAGTAAGAACTATACTCGTGGCTCCGGATTGGCCAAGAAGGACTTGGTACCCGGAACTTCAAGAGATGCTCACAGAGGACTCATGGCCTCTGCCGCTAAGAAGGGACTTGCTTCAGCAAGTACCATGTCTGTTCCAAGACTTACCGCGGCTGCGTTTGACGGCATGGCGGTTGAACGCCGGATCCTAAGGGAAAAAGGCATTCCGGAAGAGGTCATTCCTACCCTGGTCAAAGCCAGGAAGGAGGTGACCGCACAACATTATCACCACATGTGGCGAAAATATGTTGCGTGGTGTGAGGCCAGGAAGGCCCCATGAAGAAATTTCAACTCGGTCGTTTCCTGCATTTCCTGCAAACAGGAGTGTCTATGGGCCTCAAATTGGGGTCCATTAAGGTTCAAATTTCGGCCCTGTCGATTTTCTTCCAGAAAGAATTGGCTTCAGTTCCTGAAGTCCAGAAGTTTGTCAAGGGAGTACTGCATATACAACCCCCTTTTGTGCCTCCAGTGGCACTGTGGGATCTCAACGTAGTTCTGGGATTCCTAAAATCACATTGGTTTAAACCGCTCAAATCTGTGGATTTGAAATATCTCACAGGGAAAGTGACCATGCTGTTGGCCCTGGCCTCGGCCAGGCGAGTGTCAGAATTGGCGGCGTTTGTCTCAAAAAAGCCCATATCTGATTGTCCATTCGGACAGGGCAGAGCTGCGGACTCATCCCCAGTTTCTCCCTAAGGTGGTGTCAGTGTTTCACCCGAACCAGCTTATTGTGGTACCTGCGGCTACTAGGGACTTGGAGGACTCCAAGTTGCTAGATGTTGTCAGGGCCCTGAAAATATAGTTTCCAGGACGGCTGGAGTCAGGAAAACTGACTTGCTGTTATCCTGTATGCACCCAACAAACTGGGTGCTCTTGCTTCTAAGCAGACGATTGCTAGTTGGATGTGTAGTACAATTCAGCTTGCACATTCTGTGGCAGGCCTGCCACAGCCAAAATATGTAAATGCCCATTCCACAAGGAAGGTGGGCTCATCTTGGGCGGCTGCCCGAGGGGTCTCGGCTTTACAACTTTGCCGAGCTGATACTTGGTCAGGGGCACACCCTGACTGAGGAGGACCTGGAGTTCTCTCATTCGGTGCTGCAGAGTCATCCGCACTCTCCCGCCCGTTTGGGAGCTTTGGTATAATCCCCATGGTCCTGACGGAGTCCCCAGCATCCACTTAGGACGTCAGAGAAAATAAGAATTTACTTACCGATAATTCTATTTCTCGTAGTCCGTAGTGGATGCTGGGCGCCCATCCCAAGTGCGGATTGTCTGCAATACTTGTACATAGTTATTGTTACAAAAATCGGGTTATTGTTGTGAGCCATCTTTTCAGATGCTCCGCTGTTATCATGCTGTTAACTGGGTTCAGATCACAGGTTGTACAGTGTGATTGGTGTGGCTGGTATGAGTCTTACCCGGGATTCAAAATCCTTCCTTATTGTGTACGCTCGTCCGGGCACAGTATCCTAACTGAGGCTTGGAGGAGGGTCATAGGGGGAGGAGCCAGTGCACACCACCTGATCCTAAAGCTTTTACTTTTGTGCCCTGTCTCCTGCGGAGCCGCTAATCCCCATGGTCCTGACGGAGTCCCCAGCATCCACTACGGACTACGAGAAATAGAATTATCGGTAAGTAAATTCTTATTTTCAGCCTTTACCTTGGTAAAGACCCGGGGTGCCGTGGACAATCCAAACGGCAACGTCTGAAACTGATAGTGACAGTTTTGTACCACGAACCTGAGGTACCCTTGGTGTGAAGGGCAAATTGGGACATGGAGGTAAGCATCCTTGATGTCCAAGGACACCATAAAGTCCCCTTCTTCCAGATTCGCTATCACTGCTCTGAGTGATTTCATCTTGAACTTGAACCTTTGTATGTAAGTGTTCAAAAGATTTCAGACTTAGAATAGGTCTCACCGAGCCGTCCGGCTTCGGTACCACAAACAGCGTGGAATAATACCCCTTTCCTTGTTGTAGTAGGGGTACCTTGACTATTACTTGCTGGGAATACAGCTTGTGAATAGCTTCCAACACCGTCTCCCTGTCGGAGGGAGATGTTGGTAAAGCAGACTTCAGGAATCTGCGAGGAAGAGACGTCTCGAATTCCAATCTGTACCCCTGTGATACTACCTGCAGGATCCAGGGGTCGACTTGCGAGTGAGCCCACTGCGCGCTGAAATTCTTGAGACGACCCCCCCACCGGACCTGAGTCCGCTTGTAGGGCCCCAGCGACATGCTGAGGACTTTTCAGAAGCGGGGGAAGGCTTCTGCTCCTGGGAAGGAGCTGCTTGCTGCAGTCTCTTACCCTTTCCTTTGCCTCGGGCAGATATGAATGGCCTTTTGCCCGCTTGTTCTTATGAGAACGAAAGGACTGAGGCTGAAAAGACGGTGTCTTTTTCTGTTGGGAGGTGACCTGAGGTAAAAAAAAAATAAAGGTGGATTTTCCGGCTGTTGCCGTGGCCACCAAGTCCGATAGACCGACCCCAAATAATTCCTCCCCTTTATACGGCAAACTTCCATATGCCGCTTGGAATCCGCATCACCTGACCACTGTCGCGTCCATAAACTTCTTCTGGCAGAAATGGACAGCGCACTTACCCTTGATGCCAGAGTGCCAATACCCCTCTGTGCATCTCGCATATAAAGAAAATGCATCCTTTAAATGCTCTATAGTCAATAAAATATTGTCGCTATTCAGGGTATCAATATTTCCAGTCAGAGATTCCGACCAAACCCCCCCAGCACTGCACATCCATGCTGGGGCGATTGCTGGTCGCAGTATAACATCAGTATGTGTGTATATACTTTTTAGAGTATTTTCCAGCCTCCTATCAGCTGGATCTTTGAGGGCGGCCGTATCAGGAGACGGTAACGCCACTTGTTTTGATAAGCGTGTGAGCGCCTTATCTACCCTAGGGGGTGTTTCCCAGCGCGCCCTAACCTCTGGCGGGAAAGGGTATAATGCCAATAACTTCTTTGAAATTAGCAACTTCCTATCGGGGGTAACCCACGCTTCATCACACACTTCAATCAATTTATCTGATTCAGGAAAAACTACAGGTAGTTTTTTTTTTCACACCCCACATAATACCCATTTTTGTGGTACTTGTAGTATCAGAAATATGTAACGCCTCCTTCATTGCCGTGATTATGTAACGTGTGGCCCTACTGGAAAATACGTTTGTTTCTTCACCGTCGACACTGGAGTCGGTGTCCGTGTCTGTGTCTATGTCGACCGACTGAGGTAATGGGCGTTTTAAAGCCCCTGACGGTGTTTGAGATGCCTGGACAGGTACTAATTGGTTTGCCGGCCGTCTCATATCGTCAACCGACCTTGTAGCGTGTTGACACTATCACGTAATTCCATAAATAAAGCCATCCATTCCGGTGTCGACTCCCTAGGGGGTGACATCCCATTACAGGCAATTGCTCCGCCTCCACTAACATCGTCCTCATACCTGTCGACACACACGTACCGACACACAGCACACACACAGGGAATGCTCTGATAGAGGACAGGACCCCACTAGCCCTTTGGGGAGACAGAGGGAGAGTTTGCCAGCACACACCAAGGCGCTATAATTATACAGGGACAACCTTATAGTAAGTGTTTTCCCTTATAGCAGCTTAATATATATTAATATCGCCAAAATATGCCCCCCCTCTCTGTTTTAACCCTGTTTCTGTAGTGCAGTGCAGGGGAGAGCCTGGGAGCCTTCCCACCAGCGGATCTGTGTGGGAAAAATGGCGCTGTGTGCTGAGGAGATAGGCCCCGCCCCCTTCACGGCGGGCTCTTCTCCCGGTTTTTTCTGTAATCCTGGCAGGGGTTAAATACATCCATATAGCCCAGGGGCTATATGTGATGTATTTTTAGCCAGTAAAGGTAATTACATTGCTGCCCAGGGCGCCCCCCCCCAGCGCCCTGCACCCTCAGTGACCGTGGTGTGAAGTGTGCTGAGAGCAATGGCGCACAGCTGCAGTGCTGTGCGCTACCTTAAGAAGACTGGGACGTCTTCAGCCGCCGATTTCTGGACCTCTTCTCTCTTCAGCATCTGTAAGGGGGCCGGCGGCGCGGCTCCGGTGACCCATCCAGGCTGTACCTGTGATCGTCCCTCTGGAGCTAGTGTCCAGAAGCCTAAGAAGCCAATCCATCCTGCACGCAGGTGAGTTCGCTTCTTCTCCCCTTAGTCCCGCGTTGCAGTGAGCCTGTTGCCAGCAGGACTCACTGAAAATAAAAAACCTAACAAACTTTTATTCTAAGCAGCTCTTTAGGAGAGCCACCTAGATTGCACCCTTCTCGGCCGGGCACAAAAACCTAACTGAGGCTTGGAGGAGGGTCATAGGGGGAGGAGCCAGTGCACACCACCTAGTGGTCAAACTTTTAATTTTGTGCCCTGTCTCCTGCGGAGCCGCTATTCCCCATGGTCCTGACGGAGTCCCCAGCATCCACTTAGGACGTCAGAGAAAAGCCCTTATCTGATTTTCCATATGGATAGGGCAGAATTGAGGACTCGTCCCCAATTTCTCCCTAAGGTGGTGTCAGCCTTTCATCTGAACCAACCTATCGTGGTGCCTGCGGCTACTAAAGACTTGGAATCTTCCAAGTCGTTGGATGTAGTCAGGGCCCTGAAAATGTATGTTTCCAGGACAGCTGGAGTCAGAAAGACTGACTCGCTATTTATCCTGTATGCGCCCAACAAGTTGGGTGCACCTGCTTCAAAGCAGACGATTGCTCGCTGGATCTGTAGTACGATTCAGCTTGCACATTCTGCGGCTGGACTGCCGCATCCTAAATCAGTGAAAGCCCATTCCACGAGTAAGGTGGGCTCTTCTTGGGCGGCTGCCCGAGGGGTCTCGGCTCTACAACTTTGCCGAGCAGCTACTTGGTCGGGGTCAAACACATTTGCTAAATTCTACAAGTTTGACACCCTGGCTGAGGAGGACCTAGAGTTTGCCCATTCGGTGCTGCAGAGTCATCCGCGCTCTCCCGCCCGTTTGGGAGCTTTGGTATAATCCCCATGGTCCTTACGGAGTCCCAGCATCCACTTAGGATGTCAGAGAAAATAAGAATTTACTCACCGGTAATTCTATTTCTCGTAGTCCGTAGTGGATGCTGGGCGCCCATCCCAAGTGCGGATTGTCTGCAATACTTGTATATAGTTATTGTTTAACTAAAGGGTTGTTGTTGAGCCATCTGTTGAGAGGCTCAGTTGTTATCATACTGTTAACTGGGTATTGTATCACGAGTTATACGGTGTGATTGGTGTGGCTGGTATGAGTCTTACCCGGGATTCAAAATCCTTCCTTATTGTGTCAGCTCTTCCGGGCACAGTATCCTAACTGAAGTCTGGAGGAGGGTCATAGTGGGAGGAGCCAGTGCACACCAGTAGTCTAAAGCTTTCTTTTAGTTGTGCCCAGTCTCCTGCGGAGCCGCTATTCCCCATGGTCCTTACGGAGTCCCAGCATCCACTACGGACTACGAGAAATAGAATTACCGGTGAGTAAATTCTTATTTTAATATTGTTTCCGAAAACACTAATAAAGATTTTAATACATCGCTGAGATGGATATACAAAATTACATAAATAGTAAAAGACACTCTCTTACAATAATTTATGCCTTTAATATGATTGGTTCTGGTTTGTCAATAGATCACTGTTCCAATTTGCAGTGAGCTGGTTATTTTTGAATTAGCCTCATCAGATTTTGCTAATTATCAGTAACCTATTTACCACCCATTTAACTTATTACTGAAAGGCATATTGTTTTGTATTATTTAACTTTTGTCCTCATTCAGCAAGTGTGGGTTGATAGACAGTCAATAGATAGACACCATATGTTAGACAGACATTAGGTTGACAGGGTCAAAAGGTCGACATGAAAATGGTCGACACAAAAAAAGGTAGACACCCTGTTTTTTGCATTTTTGTGGTTTGTGTGGATAGTTTTGTCATCTGGGACCCCCAATTGTAGAAAGGCATACCCTCGTGGGGCTCTCCAAGCTTCGGGCTCGGTTGCTCGCTGCGCTCACCACAAGGTTTATAAACAACTCAATGCCGACATGAATAGAGAAGGCATGAAATAGTCCAAAAACATGTAAAAAAATAAAAAAAAAACATTTGTCATCTTTTTTTATGTCGACCATTTCATGTCGACCTTTTGTACTGTCTACTTTTTTTCATGTCGACATTTTCACCCTGTCGACCTAATGTCTGTCTAACATATCTATTGACTGTCTAGACACTGTCTATCTATCAACCGGATATCCTTTCATCTATATTTTGTTGGGAGCCCCCTAATGCTAGTGGCATTTTAGACTAAGCAGAGAGAACCAGAGTTTCAATAGTTATTCTGGTTTTTTTTTTAGAAATAACCTATGGCTTTGGGTAAAGGGGTGACGGTACCCTCTGCTGCATGCGTTAGTAAAGGAACAACTATGCTTCAATACAGTACTGACTAGGCAAAACATTTTTCTGGGATTTCACTAATTTAGTACAGTGATAGGGCTGCCTTCCCATCAGTACTACATGAGCCCACTCAGTGCTTGCTGCCACTATGTAAGCCATTGCTAAAGAACAAAGGTGATGGTTGAAGGCCTTCAATAAATTTTATTGCTTACTGTACTTGAAGAAAGTGTGAGAATTCCCTATTATCTGAAGGTTATAGAGATAATCTCCATGTTCGTCTGTCAAGGACTTTGTATACATGATATTGCTGATTAGACATTAAAACAACAGTGGTGGCATAGTGATTACATTTTATACACTTTTTTTTATTTTAATAAATATTTATTGCACTTAAAGATTGGCAGAATTGTGTTGACATTATCCAGTGCAGACTTCACCTACAACACAAATAAGTCATTTGCTGATAAATGAAAAATAGTATACATTATATAGTGTTGTTTGGTTCCATTAATTAAAGGTTATTATAGGTTAATTAACTTTGTCACTACAATATGTGATAACATGCTCTGTATTCACTATAAATTGCCTTTTATCTTAATCAATCGATACCAAACAACCTTCACATTACTAAAAGCATATCAGTAACACATTCAAATATCAACATATAGGACTCAGAGTTTATTTGCTAACAAGAAAATAAGGCACATTCCTCAGGACCTTATATACCCCAATACATTCATAAGTAAGGGATCAGTCACTAGAAAACCAGCAGGATATACAGTACCTTCAGTTCCTGGACATCCTACATAGCAGCAGAACATCACAGAGTTACTCCCCCTCCCCCCCCTTCCACCATGCAGATTTTCCTATAGTCCCATTTATCTTTCTACTTCACATTTGATGTATGTAAAGTAGAGATGAGCGGGTTCGGTTTCTCTGAATCCGAACCCGCCAGAACTTCATGTTTTTTTTCACGGGTCCGAGCGACTCGGATCTTCCCGCCTTGCTCGGTTAACCCGAGCGCGCCCGAACGTCATCATGACGCTGTCGGATTCTCGCGAGGCTCGGATTCTATCGCGAGACTCGGATTCTATATAAGGAGCCGCGCGTCGCCGCCATTTTCACACGTGCATTGAGATTGATAGGGAGAGGACGTGGCTGGCGTCCTCTCCATTTAGATTATAAGAGACTGAGAGAGATTTACTGGAGCTGACTAGGAGGAGTACTGTTACTGTAGAAGTGTAGAGACTGAGTGGAGAGAGTTTACTAGTGAGGACAGTGCAGTTTACTTTATAATCCGTTCTCTGCCTGAAAAAAGCGATACACAGCACACAGTGACTCAGTCACATACCATATCTGTGTGCACTGCTCAGGCTCAGGCCAGTGTGCTGCATCATCTATTATCTATATATAATATTATATATATCTGTCTGACTGCTCAGCTCACACAGCTTATAATTGTGGGGGAGACTGGGGAGCACTACTGCAGTGCCAGTTATAGGTTATAGCAGGAGCCAGGAGTACATAATATATTATATAGTGAGTGACCACCAGACACACAGTGCAGTTTATTTAATATATCCGTTCTCTGCCTGAAAAAAGCGATACACACAGTGACTCAGTCAGTCACATACCATATCTGTGTGCACTGCTCAGGCTCAGGCCAGTGTGCTGCATCATCTATTATCTATATATAATATTATATATATCTGTCTGACTGCTCAGCTCACACAGCTTATAATTGTGGGGGAGACTGGGGAGCACTACTGCAGTGCCAGTTATAGGTTATAGCAGGAGCCAGGAGTACATAATATATTATATAGTGAGTGACCACCAGACACACAGTGCAGTTTATTTAATATATCCGTTCTCTGCCTGAAAAAAGCGATACACACAGTGACTCAGTCAGTCACATACCATATCTGTGTGCACTGCTCAGGCTCAGGCCAGTGTGCTGCATCATCTATTATCTATATATAATATTATATATATCTGTCTGACTGCTCAGCTCACACAGCTTATAATTGTGGGGGAGACTGGGGAGCACTACTGCAGTGCCAGTTATAGGTTATAGCAGGAGCCAGGAGTACATAATATATTATATAGTGAGTGACCACCAGACACACAGTGCAGTTTATTTAATATATCCGTTCTCTGCCTGAAAAAAGCGATACACACAGTGACTCAGTCAGTCACATACCATATCTGTGTGCACTGCTCAGGCTCAGGCCAGTGTGCTGCATCATCTATTATCTATATATAATATTATATATATCTGTCTGACTGCTCAGCTCACACAGCTTATAATTGTGGGGGAGACTGGGGAGCACTACTGCAGTGCCAGTTATAGGTTATAGCAGGAGCCAGGAGTACATAATATATTATATAGTGAGTGACCACCAGACACACAGTGCAGTTTATTTAATATATCCGTTCTCTGCCTGAAAAAAGCGATACACACAGTGACTCAGTCAGTCACATACCATATCTGTGTGCACTGCTCAGGCTCAGGCCAGTGTGCTGCATCATCTATTATCTATATATAATATTATATATATCTGTCTGACTGCTCAGCTCACACAGCTTATAATTGTGGGGGAGACTGGGGAGCACTACTGCAGTGCCAGTTATAGGTTATAGCAGGAGCCAGGAGTACATAATATATTATATAGTGAGTGACCACCAGACACACAGTGCAGTTTATTTAATATATCCGTTCTCTGCCTGAAAAAAGCGATACACACAGTGACTCAGTCAGTCACATACCATATCTGTGTGCACTGCTCAGGCTCAGGCCAGTGTGCTGCATCATCTATATATATTATATATCTGTCTGACTGCTCAGCTCACACAGCTTATAATTGTGGGGGAGACTGGGGAGCACTACTGCAGTGCCAGTTATAGGTTATAGCAGGAGCCAGGAGTACATATTATATTAAAATTAAACAGTGCACACTTTTGCTGCAGGAGTGCCACTGCCAGTGTGACTGACCAGTGACCTGACCACACTGACCACCAGTATAGTTAGTAGTATACTTATATTGTGATTGCCTGAAAAAGTTAAACACTCGTCGTGTGACTTCACTTGTGTGTTTTTTTTTTTTTATTCTATAAAAATAAAACTCATTCTGCTGACAGACAGTGTCCAGCAGGTCCGTCATTATATAATATATAATATATACCTGTCCGGCTGCAGTAGTGATATATATATATTTTTTATATCATTTATCATCCAGTCGCAGCAGACACAGTACGGTAGTTCACGGCTGTGGCTACCTCTGTGTCTCTGCACTCGGCAGGCAGTCCGTCCATAATTGTAATACCACCTAACCGTGGATTTTTTTAATTCTTCTTTATACATACATAGTTACATAGACATCTTCTCTTTATCAACCAGTCTATATTAGCTGCAGACACAGTACAGTACGGTAGTTCACGGCTGTGGCTACCTCTGTGTCTGCACTCGGCAGGCAGTCCGTCCATAATTGTATACCACCTAACCGTGGATTTTTTTTCATTCTTCTTTATACATACATAGTTACATAGACATCTTCTCTTTATCAACCAGTCTATATTAGCTGCAGACACAGTACAGTACGGTAGTTCACGGCTGTGGCTACCTCTGTGTCTGCACTCGGCAGGCAGTCCGTCCATAATTGTATACCACCTAACCGTGGATTTTTTTCAGTCTTCTTTATACATACATAGTTACATAGACATCTTCTCTTTATCAACCAGTCTATATTAGCTGCAGACACAGTACAGTACGGTAGTTCACGGCTGTGGCTACGTCTGTGTCTGCAGTCGGCAGGCAGTCCATAATTGTATACTAGTATCCATCTCCATTGTTTACCTGAGGTGCCTTTTAGTTGTGCCTATTAAAATATGGAGAACAAAAATGTTGAGGTTCCAAAATTAGGGAAAGATCAAGATCCACTTCCACCTCGTGCTGAAGCTGCTGCCACTAGTCATGGCCGAGACGATGAAATGCCAGCAACGTCATCTGCCAAGGCCGATGCCCAATGTCATAGTACAGAGCATGTCAAATCCAAAACACCAAATATCAGAAAAAAAAGGACTCCAAAACCTAAAATAAAATTGTCGGAGGAGAAGCGTAAACTTGCCAATATGCCATTTACCACACGGAGTGGCAAGGAACGGCTGAGGCCCTGGCCTATGTTCATGGCTAGTGGTTCAGCTTCACATGAGGATGGAAGCACTCAGCCTCTCGCTAGAAAAATGAAAAGACTCAAGCTGGCAAAAGCAGCACAGCAAAGAACTGTGCATTCTTCGAAATCCCAAATCCACAAGGAGAGTCCAATTGTGTCGGTTGCGATGCCTGACCTTCCCAACACTGGACGTGAAGAGCATGCGCCTTCCACCATTTGCACGCCCCCTGCAAGTGCTGGAAGGAGCACCCGCAGTCCAGTTCCTGATAGTCAGATTGAAGATGTCAGTGTTGAAGTACACCAGGATGAGGAGGATATGGGTGTTGCTGGCGCTGGGGAGGAAATTGACCAGGAGGATTCTGATGGTGAGGTGGTTTGTTTAAATCAGGCACCCGGGGAGACACCTGTTGTCCGTGGGAGGAATATGGCCGTTGACATGCCAGGTGAAAATACCAAAAAAATCAGCTCTTCGGTGTGGAGGTATTTCACCAGAAATGCGGACAACAGGTGTCAAGCCGTGTGTTCCCTTTGTCAAGCTGTAATAAGTAGGGGTAAGGACGTTAACCACCTCGGAACATCCTCCCTTATACGTCACCTGCAGCGCATTCATAATAAGTCAGTGACAAGTTCAAAAACTTTGGGTGACAGCGGAAGCAGTCCACTGACCAGTAAATCCCTTCCTCTTGTAACCAAGCTCACGCAAACCACCCCACCAACTCCCTCAGTGTCACTTTCCTCCTTCCCCAGGAATGCCAATAGTCCTGCAGGCCATGTCACTGGCAATTCTGACGAGTCCTCCCCTGCCTGGGATTCCTCCGATGCATCCTTGCGTGTAACGCCTACTGCTGCTGGCGCTGCTGTTGTTGCCGCTGGGAGTCGATGGTCATCCCAGAGGGGAAGTCGTAAGCCCACTTGTACTACTTCCAGTAAGCAATTGACTGTTCAACAGTCCTTTGCGAGGAAGATGAAATATCACAGCAGTCATCCTACTGCAAAGCGGATAACTGAGGCCTTGACAACTATGTTGGTGTTAGACGTGCGTCCGGTATCCGCCGTTAGTTCACAGGGAACTAGACAATTTATTGAGGCAGTGTGCCCCCGTTACCAAATACCATCTAGGTTCCACTTCTCTAGGCAGGCGATACCGAGAATGTACACGGACGTCAGAAAAAGACTCACCAGTGTCCTAAAAAATGCAGTTGTACCCAATGTCCACTTAACCACGGACATGTGGACAAGTGGAGCAGGGCAGGGTCAGGACTATATGACTGTGACAGCCCACTGGGTAGATGTATGGACTCCCGCCGCAAGAACAGCAGCGGCGGCACCAGTAGCAGCATCTCGCAAACGCCAACTCTTTCCTAGGCAGGCTACGCTTTGTATCACCGCTTTCCAGAATACGCACACAGCTGAAAACCTCTTACGGCAACTGAGGAAGATCATCGCGGAATGGCTTACCCCAATTGGACTCTCCTGTGGATTTGTGGCATCGGACAACGCCAGCAATATTGTGTGTGCATTAAATATGGGCAAATTCCAGCACGTCCCATGTTTTGCACATACCTTGAATTTGGTGGTGCAGAATTTTTTTAAAAACGACAGGGGCGTGCAAGAGATGCTGTCGGTGGCCAGAAAAATTGCGGGACACTTTCGGCGTACAGGCACCACGTACAGAAGACTGGAGCACCACCAAAAACTACTGAACCTGCCCTGCCATCATCTGAAGCAAGAAGTGGTAACGAGGTGGAATTCAACCCTCTATATGCTTCAGAGGTTGGAGGAGCAGCAAAAGGCCATTCAAGCCTATACAATTGAGCACGATATAGGAGGTGGAATGCACCTGTCTCAAGTGCAGTGGAGAATGATTTCAACGTTGTGCAAGGTTCTGATGCCCTTTGAACTTGCCACACGTGAAGTCAGTTCAGACACTGCCAGCCTGAGTCAGGTCATTCCCCTCATCAGGCTTTTGCAGAAGAAGCTGGAGGCATTGAAGAAGGAGCTAAAAGGGAGCGATTCCGCTAGGCATGTGGGACTTGTGGATGCAGCCCTTAATTCGCTTAACAAGGATTCACGGGTGGTCAATCTGTTGAAATCAGAGCACTACATTTTGGCCACCGTGCTCGATCCTAGATTTAAAGCCTACCTTGGATCTCTCTTTCCGGCAGACACAAGTCTGCTGGGGTTGAAAGACCTGCTGGTGACAAAATTGTCAAGTCAAGCGGAACGCGACCTGTCAACATCTCCTCCTTCACATTCTCCCGCAACTGGGGGTGCGAGGAAAAGGCTCAGAATTCCGAGCCCACCCGCTGGCGGTGATGCAGGGCAGTCTGGAGCGACTGCTGATGCTGACATCTGGTCCGGACTGAAGGACCTGACAACGATTACGGACATGTCGTCTACTGTCACTGCATATGATTCTCTCAACATTGATAGAATGGTGGAGGATTATATGAGTGACCGCATCCAAGTAGGCACGTCACACAGTCCGTACTTATACTGGCAGGAAAAAGAGGCAATTTGGAGGCCCTTGCACAAACTGGCTTTATTCTACCTAAGTTGCCCTCCCACAAGTGTGTACTCCGAAAGAGTGTTTAGTGCCGCCGCTCACCTTGTCAGCAATCGGCGTACGAGGTTACATCCAGAAAATGTGGAGAAGATGATGTTCATTAAAATGAATTATAATCAATTCCTCCGCGGAGACATTGACCAGCAGCAATTGCCTCCACAAAGTACACAGGGAGCTGAGATGGTGGATTCCAGTGGGGACGAATTGATAATCTGTGAGGAGGGGGATGTACACGGTGATATATCGGAGGGTGAAGATGAGGTGGACATCTTGCCTCTGTAGAGCCAGTTTGTGCAAGGAGAGATTAATTGCTTCTTTTTTGGGGGGGGTCCAAACCAACCCGTCATATCAGTCACAGTCGTGTGGCAGACCCTGTCACTGAAATGATGGGTTGGTTAAAGTGTGCATGTCCTGTTTTGTTTATACAACATAAGGGTGGGTGGGAGGGCCCAAGGACAATTCCATCTTGCACCTCTTTTTTCTTTTCTTTTTCTTTGCATCATGTGCTGATTGGGGAGGGTTTTTTGGAAGGGACATCCTGCGTGACACTGCAGTGCCACTCCTAGATGGGCCCGGTGTTTGTGTCGGCCACTAGGGTCGCTAAT
Organism: Pseudophryne corroboree; assembly: GCF_028390025.1. NCBI lineage: Eukaryota > Metazoa > Chordata > Amphibia > Anura > Myobatrachidae > Pseudophryne > Pseudophryne corroboree. The sequence continues at coordinate 678,075,536 of NC_086448.1, forward strand.
CTTACTCACACAGTCAGCTACCTCATTGCGCCTCTTTTTTTCTTTGCGTCATGTGCTGTTTGGGGAGGGTTTTTTGGAAGGGCCATCCTGCGTGACACTGCAGTGCCACTCCTAGATGGGCCCGGTGTTTGTGTCGGCCACTAGGGTCGCTAATCTTACTCACACAGCTACCTCATTGCGCCTCTTTTTTTCTTTGCGTCATGTGCTGTTTGGGGAGGGTTTTTTGGAAGGGACATCCTGCGTGACACTGCAGTGCCACTCCTAGATGGGCCCGGTGTTTGTGTCGGCCACTAGGGTCGCTTATCTTACTCACACAGCGACCTCGGTGCAAATTTTAGGACTAAAAATAATATTGTGAGGTGTGAGGTATTCAGAATAGACTGAAAATGAGTGTAAATTATGGTTTTTGAGGTTAATAATACTTTGGGATCAAAATGACCCCCAAATTCTATGATTTAAGCTGTTTTTTAGTGTTTTTTGAAAAAAACACCCGAATCCAAAACACACCCGAATCCGACAAAAAAAATTCGGTGAGGTTTTGCCAAAACGCGTTCGAACCCAAAACACGGCCGCGGAACCGAACCCAAAACCAAAACACAAAACCCGAAAAATTTCAGGCGCTCATCTCTAATGTAAAGCCACTTTGTAGTCCTTCCAGGTGAGGTTCGGTCTTTCCCAAAAATCCAGAGAGCTCTTGATGAAATACTGCTCAGACGTTCCCCTGCTACTTAGGGACATGGCTGTTACAGGTGGACACTGGCTGCCTCAAGAAGTGAAAGTCCACCCTTACCCACTGGTGTCAAAACTCATGCTTTACATTTAGTTCAATGCTAGTAAAAGTCGAGAATTAGTTTGTAACATGGTTCCAACTCTCCCTTCAGGGGCAAACGCAGGATTTACTGTGGGGGGGGTTCTATATTATTTATATATATATATATATATATATATATATATATATATATATAATCAGCAAAAGTAAGCAGCACTTTTGGGTCTTATTCATATAAACCAACAAGTCATCATCCTGGAAGTTATAGCAACGTTTCGATTTATTTCAATCGTCGTCAGGCATTTCTGGAATGTGAGAGAAGCACTTGTATCATTGCGCTTTACCTTCATAACATTTTGAAGATTTGGCGCCAGTTATTAAATATCCAGTGCTGTTTTTTTATTGCACAACGTACTGGTCTGTTTTAGATCACAGGTCTAATTATGTAAGATCTTTTCTCCACTAAAGATATTGTCTAGAGTTGGCTGACTCAGACATATGTTGATTCATCTGAATCATTATTATCATTGATGTATTCACTTTTTCAAGTCTACCCTAACTATGTTGTAGCTAACCAATTGATCTAGTACCCCTGAGGAAGTCCTACGGGATGAAACGCGTTGGGTTCTTCTGATTCAACCAATTGGTGTATACTGAATTTTTGACAACAAAGGAATGTACTCGGTCTGAGGAATGTACATCTGAACAAGTTGTTACGTTGTTTGTAAATTTCATGAATTGAATTGGTTTTATGGACTTTGTGAATACATTTTTTAAATTAATGTTTTAAAGCATTTTTATGAACTTGTAGGTTTTACTACAGTATTTTCAACTTAAATCTTGGGTTGACAGAATTAATACTGACCTCCAATGCGTTTCACTCCTCCGTGGCACCATGTATTTCTGGTATTGTTTGTTGTCACCCAAAGAGTCTACAGATAAGTCTTCTGCCCAGCTTAGCTGGGAGACTGACCTTTACCATACAGATCCCACTACAGCAGGCCTGGCCAACCTGTGGCTCTCCAGCTGTTGTGAAACTAAAAGTCCCAACATGCCTTGCCACAGTTTTGCTATGAGGGAATACTAAAACTGTGGCAAAGCATGCTGGGATGTGTAGTTTCACAGCAGCTGGAGAGCCACAGGTTGGCCAGGCCTGCACTACAGCTTTGCTGCCTTTAGCAGTGCGCTGTAGTGGTTCACATCACGGCATGCCGCGCTTGTTTGAATTGCTGCCGGGTCCTGTACATGTGAATGGGATGTGGGCACATGCGCACGCCGGCTCCCATTCAAGTCTATGGCATAGCGGGAGCTATGTCGCGCTGTACGCATTGCAGCAAGGATATAGAGACACGTCTGTACCTTTACCCTTAAACATTAGGAATCTATTTATCTTTCTTCTTTCTCCTTATTTACAGTAAGTGCACCAATCATACCGAAATGCATGTTAAACTTTTCAATACAGTACATAATATATGGCCTGCGACTTCCAAATATTGTTTGCATCTCTGCCATTTTGACGGTACCATTTTCCATGTTTTATGGGACTGCCCCAGTTTCCTTTTTGGATGGATGTATTTGCCCTTGTACAGGATGTTTTAGGTCTCGCCTTGACCCCAGACCTTTTTTAGCCCTTTTACATTGGTATCCCACTATTTTTCCTAAATTCCTATGTTCTTGGTCACGTTTTAATATCTGCCAGGGCCACTACTGTATAGCCCTGCACTGGAAATCTCCCTCCCTTCCTCCATTTGCAAAAGTTATTTCCAAAACTCAATTTCATTTTAAGAGTGGAGACGAGAGCTTCCTTACTCTTGCCCTCTCTTCTCCCATTATGAAGCGGTTCCCATTGCACATACAGGTGTGTCCATATACACCTTTCCTAAAATCTAGCCACATAGCTCGATTTGGCATGCCAGCAATTTAGCCAAGCCTTGGAATTTGGGAAAATTTGTCTGCCTTGTTCCCCTTTGTGTTTTTGCTTCCCCCACCCCATTGTTCCCCATTCTTTTCACTGTACCCCCATAATTTTCTTTACATATAGTCAATACAAATGTAATGATAAAAAAAAGAATGGTGGATGCGTGTATAGAGGAGGAAACAGCTGTAAACAAGCTTAAGTGTACAGTTTAAGTGCCTACTCCAGAACAGCATCCTATACTTCCAAAGTTACCAGTGTCCTCCAGATAGGCTGCAAGAGAAATACAAGTAAGCATATCCTTTTCATAGTGAAATTACTTTTAGGGAATTCCATTTACATATCAGCACTTCAATGCAATGCTGTAACCATTTCATCCAATTAGGTCTTGTATGTGCAGTCCATTATTTTACTGGGGAAAAGCCTCGTTTCATAGTGTCTCTTTTGTGCTAACATTATATTTTAGCACAAATCAGTTCAAGCTTTTATCTTTAAAATCAGAATTGTGTATCTTGTTGCGGACAAGCTAGCTCATAGAGTACAATGAGGGGTTGGGAGCCGTAATTTCCACAACACGGTTGGATATTTTTATAAACTTTGGTTCTTAATAAAATGTTTATACTAAGTATGAACAGTAATGTACTACGGGAATTGCCAATCCGGGTATTGCAGAACTCCTGCACACAGAATGCACCTTATAATTTGGCATTGTGTGCATTTACAGTAAGGCGCATAAATTATTGTTAATATTTATCATTAGAAATTGTTTCACTGGTTATGGTTTGTCTGAGATTTCTAGTTTATGTTTTATTGGTATATGTTTTAAACAAACTGAACTCTGCATTCCAGAGCATGTGCACTGTGCCATAATTATTTGTATATATTACATATTTTGTTCATGTAGAGCACTTGACAGTTTTTATATATGAGTTACTTCATATGTACATTATTACATAGCTTGATGCAGTCTTTCCCATAAAGGCATAGTATGTATTATGTAGAATGTGTACTTTTCATGTTTTTTGCTGTCTACAGCAGAGATCCCATACTGTACCATTGCCTATTTTCTGTTTCAGTCACTGCTATTAATAAAGCATGAAGCGTTATTTATACACATGTAGAATTACAGTCATGCAGTGCATTTTCTATTTATCCACCTTGTGCATACACTTTTGTGGGATTATGGGGGAGGTTTATCAAACATGCTAAAGAGGATATGGGAGTTGTTGCCCGTAGCAGCCAATAAGATCTTAGTTATCATTTTACAGAATCTCCCAAATGAATTATAGCTTGAATCTGATTGGTTATTATGGGCAACACCTCCACTTATCTTTTCTTCTTTAGAAGGTTTGCTAAATCCCCCCATTTATATGATCAGCCGGAAATGCCCGTGGTAGAACGAGTAATACTTCAGAGTGCAATTACAATTTTAGAGCCAGCCCTTTATTATTTGAATGTTTTCTACTTTTGCCTTATGCCAGTCACAGGATTGAGGTGAATTGAGTCTTTATTACATGTGTCACTAAGCTGTGTCTGATTATTGTTATTGCAGGGGTATTTGTGCACATACAGTATGAATACACGTAACCGTATTCAATACCCTGAATTTTAAAAAAGACACAGAAAGTATAGAATAACTCAAGATTAGGGCACCACCTATAAAATGATAATGCCATTGTAATGCCTCTTCTCCACTCTCTTAAAACTCATCCACCTACACAAAATCTTGTTATACTATATGGGTGCAATTTAAGGCGCATGAGCAGTAATATTGTGACATATGTGCACCAGTGTATGAACCTTCTCCCAAGTGCAGGTTTGTGTGTGATAGGAAATGTAGCCTGTAAATGCTCCCTCTTTAAGGCTAGTGACTAAATGTCTTCTGGAAAGCGTGGACACTGTTCAGATAAACAGTAATAATAAAAAATAATTGCTGTTAAAAGGGAAACTTGCATTATATTGTCTGCACACGGTATAATAAATTTAAGTTTTATCTAACAGATAGAGAATAGTGTCTTGACAGTGTTAATAATAAATGCAAACCTCACATTTTTAATATAAGATGAAATAAAAAATTGTCATCCCCACATCCAACATTTACTGCTTTATAGATGAAGGGGTATATGCAATTGCGGTCGAAGTCCGGCTGGAATTCGATCGTTTTTGGATTCGACACAATTCGTCAGTCGAATCCCAGCCGCCGGGACCCGAATTCGACATATTCAATAAAAAACGGATTCGACAGTCCCGCTGTCGAAAAACGGACCAATTGACGATAGTGTGCGTCCTGGATTCGACTTCATGGACGGCACAAAAGTGTTCAAAAAACCCTGAAAAAAATTGCGTGGGGTCCCCCCTCCTAAGCATAACCAGCCTCGGGCTCTTTGAGCCGGTCCTGGTTGCAAAAATACGGGGGGGGGAAATGACAGGGGATCCCCCGTATTTTAACAACCAGCACCGGGCTCTGCGTCCGGTCCTGGTGCAAAAAAATACGGGGAACAAAAGACGTAGGGGTCCCCCGTATTTTTAACACCAGCACCGGGCTCCACTTTCTAGAGAGAGAATGCCACAGCTGGGGGACCCAAGGGCCAGGGGTGAAGCCCGAGGATGTCCCCCCCCCCCCCCCCCACCCCCCATCCAAGGGCGGCGGAAGGGAGGCTGATAGCCAAGTCTCAAAAAAAATATATTGTTTTTTGTAGCAGAACCACAAGTCCCAGCAAGCCTCCCCCGCAAGCTGGGACCCCACGCAATTTTTTTTCAGGAATTTTAACCCATTCCCACCCCTTCCCACTGAAAAACATGCACGGATCTCTCCTATTTTTTTTAGTCAGTAAAAAAAAAAAAATTATTTAAAAAAAATCTATTAAATAATACTTGTGGCTCCTAAATAGACAAAGCAAGTAGATAATCCCTTCTAATATAAATAGATATGCTATTAGCAATCACAAAAACACAAAAAAAAACATGTTTTAAAAATTTTTTATTAGATCACGACAGCAAAATGAGGCGGAATGAAATTGATAAAATGACTGTCGAAAAGCACTGTTGTCGAATCGACATTCTTCAATTGACTATACTTTTGTCGAAAAGCCGCATTTTTACCATTGCAGACATGTCGAATTTGAGAAATGTCGAATTGCCAAAAGTCGAATCTGAACCGGCAGGTTTTTTGTCAAAAAGTACTGTATTGCATTGTCGAATCCAATTCGACAGGCTTTTTTTTGTCGAAAATGCCCCGTTTTTCGACATTTGCGGCAATCTGACCGCAATTGCATATGGCCCAAAATCTTTCTTCCTGCAGTAATCTAAGTGAAAATGGCAAGTACGTCATCTGCATAGAAGGCCACAACTTAATATAATATAGCTACAGTGCTAATGAATGAGGTAATACCAGCTGGAAGGGTCAGTGCACAGTCATACAGATGTGGTTAGGTAATGCTGCTGCTGTTCTCATCACGATATGGGTGCATTCTGGTTCACATGCGTAGTACTGACATAGGAGCCTTCTGTAACTGAGACCCTGTATGTGTAGTATGTAACCCAGGGTTATGTACAAGATAACCCAGAGCTCAAGACATGAACCACTCAGAACTTTATGTTTTCTCTGTGCTAGGGAGGGGTTGTAGTCAGGTGACCGGTGGTCAGCATACCGACGCCAGGATGCCGGCTGGGGGGCCAGGGCTATTCCCACTTGTGGGTGTCCACGACACCCATAGAGTGGGAATAGAACATATGGCGAGCACAACGAGCCACCAAGCCTGCAGCGTGGCGAGTGCAGCAAGCCCGCAAGGGGCTTCGTTGCACTCACCCCCTGCAGGCATCCTGGCGGCCGGGATCCCGGCCCCCGTATGCTGACCGCCGGTCACCCGGCCCCAACCCCTGGGGAGGAAGAGGACCAGGGGCATACAGTAGGATGTAGCCATACAGAATTGCTCTTGGTACATAACAGTTCATACTGTATGAATTCACCGCACCACTTCACTTTAGGACTACCCCACTAACTACTAAGAACGGAACACCTGTTTTTCCCTCACACACAAGTCATTTATACTGTAGGATTATACTTTTTTTCTAGGGCATTATTGATTGATATTTTAGTACAAGTAGACTTCTCCTTTAAAAGCCACTTAGCAATTGGTGCAGATCATACAGGTCACAGTTTGTATAGTGTAACGGTGACCACATACTGTACACGTTCAGATGTGGTTATCTTTTAATCTGATTTACCACTTAACATCTTAAGGATTTTGATCATATTACAGATACATGTTTGATAGAATACTGATATTGTGGCAAATTAGGTCAAAACTGAAGTAGACTATAACATTTCAACCTGTACTTAGCAAATTCAGACACCTGTATTTGAACCTATAATAACCAACGTAGTAATGTTGGCGATCAAACTTACATTTTTGCACTGTAAATAACTTTTTTATTTATTTAGTACAGATAAGTAAACCATATTTCAAGACAAATTGGACTTGCTGTTTAGCATATTAAAAAAACAACTTGGTCCAAATGTAATAGAGTGAGAGATTTGATAAGGTTTTTCAGTGTTTATTAAAGTGGCAATCATTTACACTGCAAAACCAGGTTGATCTTGCTGTGTAAATGATTGCCACTTTAAAAAAAAACTGCAAAATCTTACCAAACCTCTCACTTTCTGAAACTCTCACTCTATTACATTTGTCCCATTATTTTGTTTATATGAGATGGATCATGGATGGAACAAGAAAACAACATAGGGGTATATTTACTAAGGTCCCGATTTTGACCAAGATGCCGTTTTTTCATCAAAGTGTCATCTCGGGAATTTACTAAGCAAAAATCACGGCAGTGATGAGGGCATTCGTATTTTTTGGGTAGTCCATGAAAATAATTACGAATGAATACACCATCGGTCAAAACGCGGCTGTTTAAGTATGAATCTCGGTCATTTACTAACCATTCGTAATTGTAATGTCTGCCGTGAAAATGCATTTGCGGCCGTGAAAAATTACAAATCGTAAAAAAGTCCTAAAAAAAAAAAGACCTGCTTTTGAAAAGCGTGTTTACATGTGTAGTCAATTATCCATTACTCACACCTGAATTTTTGGCCCTATAAAAGTGTCCCAGGCACATTTTGAAATTCTCTCACTCTGAAATGGCGGCTGTGGTGTGTGCCAATGACTTTCTGTTTGCTGTGGGATACCTTAGACTGCTCCATGAGGCTTCCAGAAATCAGGGCCAGGTAAGTGAACATGGTCAGCAGGTTGTCCAGGTGCCGCGGAGGCTGCGCCAGCCACGTTTTTTTAGGGGTCGTTTAAACTTAAACGCATTGTCTGATGATAGGGTCATACAGATGTTCCGCCTAAATAGAAACAACATTTTCCGCCTGTATGACCTTGTCAAACTGGGACTAGACCCTGAGACAGCACGCTCTCGCTCTGTCTCAGGCCTGCACAAACTCCTGGCTGTGTTACACTTTATGGCTACTGGGAGCTTCCAGGCTGTGGCAGGCGACGTTATTGGTATCTCACAGCCAACCTTTTCAAAATATTTTAATCAGGTGAGTTGAAAAATACATACACGTTTATGTCTAAGTGTTGCTTCTGTAAGCTCTTACAACACAGTATTGTATAGAATACATAACATCACACTCACCTTAGATTGATTACTGTCCACTCAGGTTTTGGATGTCTTGGATCCACATATTAATGCCTCAATCTGCTTCCCTACCCAGGAGTCGGAGTGGCGTGCTGTCAGGGTAGCTTTCTATGAGCTTGCTGGCATGCCCAATGTGCTGGGGGCCATAGATTGCACACACGTTCAGCTGAGACCACCTAGGGGCCGTCAATATATATATACCAACAGACATATGGCCCAATCCACTAATGTCCAGGTGGTTTGTGATGCAAAACTAAAAATTATGAGTGTGGTTGCAGGTTACCCTGGTGGCTGCCATGACTCCTTCATCCTCAGTCAGTCATCGCTCTTCGATAAATTTGAGGACGGCCAAATGCCTGATGGCTGGCTGCTGGGTATGTTCCAAATGTGTTGTGTGTATGTCTCTTAACTACAAACTCCATTTATGTCTAGGGTAATTAATAATCATACACATGTACTAATGTTGCCTATATATGTTTTTCAGGTGATGGTGGTTATGGCTGCTTCTCTTGGCTCCTTACTCCATTGTCCCAACCTGATTCTCCTGCTGAACACAGTTACAATCATGCACATAAGGCTACGCGGAATGTGATAGAAAGATGTTTTGGTGTGCTGAAATCACGGTTTCGGTGTCTGGATAAATCTGCTGGCCTTTTGTTGTATAGTCCCTCAAAGGTGACTAGGATTGTGTTCTGCTGCTGTTTTCTCCATAATCTGTGTTTGAACCAACATCTGGCACATGATGAGGGAGAAAGCAGTCAGCAAGCAGAGGAGTTAGAAACATCTGGTGACAGTGTGAGTACAGATGTAGGGAGGCAGGTAAGGCAAGAAGTGATTCAGCGGTATTTTACTGGTAAGTTTTTGTTGGATGTAATTAACCTTGAATAAACACTTTGCAATACATTTTTGTAAGTGTGATTGTGTGTTTTGTTACTTAATGTTTGTTGTTTATAGTGGTGTGTACATTGTAGTTAGTTTTTGTGATAAATACATTGTCATTCATTACCCCAGATAAACATACATACATAGCGTCTTCTACAATGTTTGACACGGACACTGGAAGTTGTGTGATTTAAAGATTCCAATTTTTATTGTGTTACCCAAAAGAATTTTATTTTTTATTTTTTTCGCTTGTGTGTGCTGGGTGCCGTGCTTTGTGCTGGGTCACTGGCACGTGTTCGGGTGGATCGACGAACAGGGGAGGTTACTGGCGTTTGGCTAGGGGTCGTGGTTCCTGAGCTGGAGCTCACTTGTTGTGCTGCCATCAAAGAGATGTTCTGGCTTAAATTATGGATGCTGGCATTCAGTTGGTTGTTGGTTGCAGTGTGGCTTGCCACAATCCTGGACAATGACTCATTCACAAGTTGATTGTGTTGTATCAGTTGGATGAGTGTTTGCTGCTGGCGTTGTTGCTCATCAATGATGCGCGTCAAATGAGCCAGCATTTGATTGTTGTCTGCCCGAATTTGATCCATCGAAGTGGCTATTCGACCTACTTGGACAATCAGTCTGCCTGAGTTGCGACTAATGCGCGGCAGATGATGGGGCAGACTGGCAAGGTGTTGGGTGTGGGCGGTCAGGCAGGCATTGTTTTGGGTCTGTTGGCTTGTCCAACTGGCCCAAAAGTCATCGGGTACTTGTTGCTGGGGTGGAGCTTGGAGCAGTTGTGGAGTAATGGAGGCTTGGGGGATATCCTGCGGCTGGGTTGGCTGGGTCTGGACAACGGGTGTTAGGTTTAGTGTGTAGGTGGCCTGTTGGTCTTGTTCCTGCTGGCCAACGTCGGGCATCAAGGTTGGTTCTGTATGGGGTGGGCAACATGCACTGTTTACTTTACACATAATATATTTGGTCTGCCTAAACATTTCAAAATGAATTATACTGCATTTTAAAAAAAAAAAAGAATTGCGTTTTTCTAAACGAGGAATATTTAGAATCAAAACACATAGATCCCATCACATGCGTGCACATAGACTGACTGCCGGAATCCTCACCTAACTACCTCCCCTCCACAGCATTACAGTGTTCTGTCACCTCCCCTGTCCAGGATATAGACTGCTCACCTGGATGGTCCAGAGGAGCGGATCAAGTAAGCAGTCTACCTCCCGGACAGGGGAGGTGTGTGAACACTATAATGGTGTTCAGGGGGTAGTGGTGGCTTGTTTTTGGTGAGTAATTTGATTTTTAGTTTCAGTGCACATGTGTGTACTCAATTTATTACGATGGCTGTTCAATTTTAAATGTGATGTTGCCCATAGCAACAAATAAGATTTTATAAATTTATGCATTTGCACCTTCAAAAAGGGAATATGTGAAATCTGATTGGTTGTTATGGCAAACATGTAATCTCAACTACAACTCACATCATAGTAACTGTACTGTGTCGATTATTTTGTATGTGCTTATTGTAATTTTTTACTCACCAGATAACTGAGGTGATCGTGGCTCATCACTTTGTGGACTAGCCAATAGTGCTTGTGGTGGCTGGGGTGAGACTGCGGAGATGCGCCGCCTGGGTGGGGAAGATGGAGCCGCAGATTCTGATTCAAGACGCCGTGTCTTGCTTGGCCTCCTGGGTACGTTAGCCGAGCCCTGTGATGGGCGCCTTAGAGGAGGTCGGCTTACAGAAGTAGAACCTATGTGAATATCTAAATATTAATATTTTGTACTTCTATGTGTTTGCAGAATATGTGACTACAGTGAATTCTTACCTGCAATCCCAGCATCCTCATCAGTTGGCTGGGGCCTGTCCGGGAGGCTGGTCTGGCGTACTGTTGAAAAAGTGTTAACAACATTATTACCATACTTGTAAAAAAACATTGATAACTGCAAAACCTTAGTGTACTGTAACCATCTTGTACGTATTGTAAAGTAAACTAATTTCTGGTTAAGATCTTCGTGATTACTTAATTTGGTTTATCTATAAAAATGAACATGGTGTTGCACTAAATAAAACAGTAACATTGATGAATTGTGTGCAAGATATTGCAGAGTTTGAATACTTGCAACTTAAACCAAACTTTATTCAAATTAAAAATACTTTAAAAAACACACACACAAATCATAACAAGCTGCTATTAGATACAGATGTAGCCACCTTTATCTTGACTGTTTCTCCGCCGAGACGGGCGTTTAGCCACGCTAAGGCGATAGCTGAGTTTAATCACAGGCAGGCGCGTTGAGACGATCTAGATACTCATCATGCATTACACATCTCCACCACTGTGTGGCTAATGCTCCACTAATCCAGTACTTTCGATCGTACAGTATAGCGGCGGATTGATCTACAGCTCTGGCAATACTGTAGGCGTAACGGGAGGCGGTGGAAAAAGTATGGAGTACAGTACTGTATGTGTATGGAGACGCAACTACAGTAATTGTGTAAAAGGAAGAATGTACAGTACAATGTATAAACACCGTGCTTTTAAAATATATGAGCGTCTGAGTTCGCTAATGCATAATGGGAATGGAGGACTAGCAGAAGGCGGAGGAAAACACCGTGCTTTACAAATGCGAGCGTCCGAGTCCTCTAAGGCATAAACCAACAGCAATGGGGCGGGGGCCGGGCGCTGTTTGCAGTACTTTCACACATGAAATTAGAAATCTCTCATGAGGCGTCGTGGGCTAGGGGTGAAGGCTCCCACCTCCCTCACTGGGGGTCCAGGGTTCGAGACATGATGTGCTTTCTTTCTTTTTTTTTTTTTTTTCTGTAATAATGCACTGTATTATTTTATTTACATTGTAAGACAGTCAATGGAAGGATGCACACAGGTTTCACATAAATCAAAGTACATCTGCAGGAGCGATTCTTTACGCTAAATGCACCCAAACAGCGTGAATGAAATGAGTGTATTCTGACGCTACCAACTAAGCAAAACAGTACTGTAGATCTTCAGCGTTTGTGCATTGCACAGGACCTGAATTTCCTCCCTGTGCAGGCCCCCAGGGGGGAAGGGCGATGGGGGTAGGGGGGAGACGATGGAAAATACTGTGCCTTTGAAATGCAATTACAGTACATGAGCGTCCGAGTACACTACGGCATACTGTAAACCAACACCAATGGGAAGGAAGTGCCAACCTTATTTTTAATGTGTTCCCGTGACATTCACTTTAACATTTTTTTTTTCTCTCCAATACAGTACATCCAATGGAAGGATGCACACAGGTTTCACATAAATCAAAGTACATCTGCAGGAGCGATTCTTTACGCTAAATGCAACCTACAGTACGGTACTGTAAGTGAGCAAAATAGTACTACAGTGGGCGTTTGTGTATTGCACATGACCTGCATTCCCTCCCTGTCTACTGCATGATCTGTGCAGGCTCCCATGGGGGAAGGGCAACAGGCTAGCAGGAGGCGGAGGAAAACACCGTGCTTTACAAATGCGAGCGTCCGAGTCCTCTAAGGCATAAACCAACAGCAATGGGGCGAGGGCCGGGCGCTGTTTGCAGTACTTTCACACATGAAATTAGAAATCTCTCATGAGGCATCGTGGGCTAGGGGTGAAGGCTCCCACCTCCCTCACTGGGGGTCCAGGGTTCGAGACATGATGTGCTTTCTTTCTTTTTTTTTTTTTTTTCTGTAATAATGCACTGTATTATTTTATTTACATTGTAAGACAGTCAATGGAAGGATGCACACAGGTTTCACATAAATCAAAGTACATCTGCAGGAGCGATTCTTTACGCTAAATGCACCCAAACAGCGTGAATGAAATGAGTGTATTCTGACGCTACCAACTAAGCAAAACAGTACTGTAGATCTTCAGCGTTTGTGCATTGCACAGGACCTGAATTTCCTCCCTGTGCAGGCCCCCAGGGGGGAAGGGCGATGGGGGTAGAGGGGAGACGATGGAAAATACTGTGCCTTTGAAATGCAATTACAGTACATGAGCGTCCGAGTACACTACGGCATACTGTAAACCAACACCAATGGGAAGGAAGTGCCAACCTTATTTTTAATGTGTTCCCGTGACATTCACTTTAACATTTTTTTTTTTCTCTCCAATACAGTACATCCAATGGAAGGATGCACACAGGTTTCACATAAATCAAAGTACATCTGCAGGAGCGATTCTTTACGCTAAATGCAACCTACAGTACGGTACTGTAAGTGAGCAAAATAGTACTACAGTGGGCGTTTGTGTATTGCACATGACCTGCATTCCCTCCCTGTCTACTGCATGATCTGTGCAGGCTCCCATGGGGGAAGGGCAACAGGCTAGCAGGAGGCGGAGGAAAACACCGTGCTTTACAAATGCGAGCGTCCGAGTCCTCTAAGGCATAAACCAACAGCAATGGGGCGAGGGCCGGGCGCTGTTTGCAGTACTTTCACACATGAAATTAGAAATCTCTCATGAGGCATCGTGGGCTAGGGGTGAAGGCTCCCACCTCCCTCACTGGGGGTCCAGGGTTCGAGACATGATGTGCTTTCTTTCTTTTTTTTTTTTTTTTCTGTAATAATGCACTGTATTATTTTATTTACATTGTAAGACAGTCAATGGAAGGATGCACACAGGTTTCACATAAATCAAAGTACATCTGCAGGAGCGATTCTTTACGCTAAATGCACCCAAACAGCGTGAATGAAATGAGTGTATTCTGACGCTACCAACTAAGCAAAACAGTACTGTAGATCTTCAGCGTTTGTGCATTGCACAGGACCTGAATTTCCTCCCTGTGCAGGCCCCCAGGGGGGAAGGGCGATGGGGGTAGGGGGGAGACGATGGAAAATACTGTGCCTTTGAAATGCAATTACAGTACATGAGCGTCCGAGTACACTACGGCATACTGTAAACCAACACCAATGGGAAGGAAGTGCCAACCTTATTTTTAATGTGTTCCCGTGACATTCACTTTAACATTTTTTTTTTTCTCTCCAATACAGTACATCCAATGGAAGGATGCACACAGGTTTCACATAAATCAAAGTACATCTGCAGGAGTGATTCTTTACGCTAAATGCAACCTACAGTACGGTACTGTAAGTGAGCAAAATAGTACTACAGTGGGCGTTTGTGTATTGCACATGACCTGCATTCCCTCCCTGTCTACTGCATGATCTGTGCAGGCTCCCATGGGGGAAGGGCAACAGGCTAGCAGGAGGCGGAGGAAAACACCGTGCTTTACAAATGCGAGCGTCCGAGTCCTCTAAGGCATAAACCAACAGCAATGGGGCGAGGGCCGGGCGCTGTTTGCAGTACTTTCACACATGAAATTAGAAATCTCTCATGAGGCATCGTGGGCTAGGGGTGAAGGCTCCCACCTCCCTCACTGGGGGTCCAGGGTTCTAGTACTGTAAAAAAAAATTTTGTTTAATAAACAGTACAATATTGTATGTTTAATTTTCTCTATTTACTGTAATGTAATTAATTTTTTCTATACGCTTTTTTTTTATTTTTATATAGATCACCAGACATGAACCCAATCGAATTAGTGTGGGCTCAATTGAAGAGGTACGTTAGGAGTGTTGCAAAGCCAACAACAAAACAGCAACTGGTGGATGGGATAAAGAAATTTTGGCTAGAAGTACTCACACCTGAACATTGTAATAATTATATAAATCACCTGTATAAAGTATTACCTGTTGTAGTTGAAAGAAATGGTCAAGCCACAAATATGTAGTTCTGTATTTTCTGTTTAAAATTTTAAATTGGTGCATTATTAAAAAAAATGATAAAATTGCCTTTGTCTGATTATTGCATAAACTAATGTAGAATATTATACAGTAGTAATGTTATTGATGTGTACTGTATGAACAGTTATTTTCAGTTTTATAAGTCCTGAATAAGAGTACTGTACATTTTGATCAGTGCAGTACATGGAATCGGATGTTGTAATACTTTATTTTTACATTAATATTGATGTTTTTCCAATAAATATTCAATTTTACAGTATGGTACGGTACAGTACATGAGGGTACCTGTACAGTATGATACGTCATTATGGGGGAGAAATACTGTATCCACTAAATGTACAGTAAAATGTTTTTTTCTTATTACAAACACACAAATGCATCTCAGATGGAAATATGCTATACACAGCAGACAGCTTATGGTGACAGAACTTCCCTACTGTATCCCCACCCATAGTCGTGGTATATTTTAGATTGCCTAATGAGACACTCCTGCAGCATTGCCAATGATTCATGTAAAACCTGTGTGCAAACAGTATCTGTATTGAATGCAAAGTACAGTAAGAGTACAGTATACAGTATTATCAGAGCCAAACCTGACCAACATGATGCCCTAGGCTAGATTTTGGCTGATGCCCTCTTGCACAGATGCTACGTAGTTCCGCCTCTAACCCTGCACCCCTTTCCCAGCACCATCACCCATTTTGGCGCTCCTACCCCCTATAATCTAAATAAGAACAATGTGCACATTTAGTGCCAGCCCAAAACAGTGTACAGTATGTTCTTGCTGGGAAGGGGCATGGTAACACAATAATACCCGAAGATGAAATGACACAACACAGTACTGCAACTTTATTCACATTATATCATGCAGTGGTGTCTCTTATTCTCATGACATCATATCATAGTACCACATTACTCCTAACAGTAATGCCCCTTATTCACATTACACCCCACCACATTCATCTTTATTTACATTAGACCACAGGTTCTCAAACTCAGTCCTCAGGACCCCACACAGTGCAGGTTTTGCAGGTCTCACAGAATCACAAGTGAAAAAATTAGCTCCACCTACTGTATGGACCTTCTAAAATGTGTCAGTTAGTAATGAATACATCTGTGCACTTGCTGGTTTACCTGCAAAACATGCACTGTGTGGGGTCCTGAGGACCAAGTTTGAGAACCACTGCATTAGACCATGCAGTAGTGCCCTTTCCTTATGTTACACCAGAAAATATTGTAGTACACCTTATACACATACAGTACAGTAATGCCACACATTAGTAATGCATTTCATATTTAAATTTTCTGATTTAATTTCATAGAGCCGCAGTCACTCACAGAATATAGGCATGTACTGTAGCATCTCATTTTATTCTGCAGAAGCTGATTATTCCCGTTTGGCTAGTTTGCCGCCTCTGTACAGTATATCACAATAGAAAAAAGTTATAGTGTCAGTGAAAAAAGCACCTCATGACAGATACTGTACACAAGCTCATGTCTAAATACTGTATACTGTAAGCAGTGACATTAAGGGGTACAGTACTGTATATGCAATTGCAGTCGAATTCCGGAAGGAATACGGAAAAAATGGACACGGGATCCCCCATCTTTTTAGAACCAGCACCGGGCTCTGCGCCTGGTCCTGGTGCAAAAAATAAGGGGGACAAAAAAAGCGTAGGGGTTCCCCATATTTTTTGAATCAGCACTGGGCTCCACTAGCTGGACAGATAATGCACAGCCGGGGGAGACTTTTATACCGGTCCCTGCGGCCATGGAATTAAATACCCAACTAGTCACACCTGGCCGGAGTACCCTGGAGGAGTGGGGGCCCCTTAAATCAAGGGGACCCCCCTCCAGCCACTCGATTATCTCTATCACCCCTGTGTATTGTAGCTAGGGGATTGTGACGCTCCTTCAGCATTGCCCCATAGCCTGCAAAATCTGTGCTGTTATTTGCTCCATAGCTGAGTGCCTCCTAGGAGCTACTGTAGGAGTCACAGGCGGTAGCCATTTCAATTGAGTCTGCCCTGCTATAGAATTGTACAGGTATGTGTACATTACCGTACGGTGCATAGAACCTTTACAGTAGAAACTCTCCTGCAGCTTTGGCCTGCTTTACTGTATGTACTGTAAAACTTGTGTTTTGTCAGTTTGCTATGCGACCGAGCCCGGTGTAACGTACAGTACTGTAATGTGCATAGACCTCGCTTACAGTATCTCTGTGTATTTTGGCTAGGGGATTGTGACGCTCCTTCAGCATCGCCCCGTAGCCTGCACAGCTTATGCCATTTCTCATTCCATACCCAACTGCTGCATGCCACGAGGTGGGGGTTCAGGAGGTGGGGGTTCATGGGTAGTGGTCGTTTTGACAGTGTGCTATGCGATTGAGTCCGGTGTACCGTAATACTGTATGCAATCCTACAGTGGCTTATCCCTCCCCTGTGTATTTTGGCTAGGGGATTGTGACGCTCCTTCAGCATTGCCCCATAACCTGCACAAGGGTTCAGGGGCGGCGGCCATTTTGCCAGTGTGCTACAGTATGTCATCGAGTCCGGTGTACCATAATATGCATACTGTGTATTTTAGCTAGGGGATTGTGACGCTCCTTCAGCATTGCCCCATAGTCTGTACAATCTGGACTATTACTTGCTCCGTAGCCTAGGGCCTCTGTGGGGCAAGGAGTCATAGGTGGTAGCCATTTCTATTCAGTCTGCCCAGCTACAGAATTGTATGTGTACTGTGTACGGAGCATAGTACCTTAACCTGCATAGAACCTGCACATTATGGTACACCGGACTCGATCGCATAGAACCGCTCATGCAGCTACTGTATGCCCTGGTTTACAGTATGTGAATAAAAAAAATAATAAAGTGTCTGAAAAAAACTACAGTAACATGCATTCGTACTTAAGGAATCGAACCCTGGACTCTGAGTATAGGAAGCGAAACACTTCACCACTTCGCCGCAGACAAATGTATAAATCCGTTGGTTTTGATTATGCTGTAATGGCTACGGGATTAGGACGATAACATACTGTAGAAAATTCCTAATCTTGAGAGGCAATAGTGAACTTGTAACACACATCCATTTGCGACAGTGTACACTACTGGTTTTACAGTACTGTGTTTTGTCTGCGGGACTTGGACGCTCACATACAGTATTCATAAAGTATTGTAGATGGATCATATACTGTATGCTGTACTACTGTATTTGCGTCGGTGTCGTACTGTATATACAGTACTGTATTAAATAATGCAGCGTAATGAGTACAGTATTTGCTGTATGCAGCGTAATGAGACGCCTTAGTAAAGTAGTCCTTATTATGTATGTCAGTATTGTATTTTACGGGAGACCACACGCATGCGCAGTGGTGATTGTAAAAAGCGACATCTGGTGGCTGATCGCAGGTATTACACGTAAAGGTAACGCCAAACGTCAAATGTCTGTCTCCGTGCGATTAGATAGCCTCTCTGTGGCTAGGCGCGCCTCGCTACGCCACAGTACGCTGCGTATGGTCGAACGGGACAACCGCCGCGGCCACTCAAGATAAAGGTGGCTACATCTGTACAACAGCTATGGGCAAGAAATATCTCATATTAAGTATTGGAACTACACATACCAGCATGCACTGCACCTGATTTTGCAAACAATAAAATAAACAAACAGCCAAGGCATGATGGAAAATGCATTTTAAAAACATAAATACACCTTAAGGGTGCTCAGGCCTGCAATACATGACCAACACAATGTATGCATACTTAAATTACAAATTTAATTTGGCAGCATGATCATTTTTTACAAAAATAAAAATTCACTTCTAAATTCCAACTCACCATCCTGCGTAGGGCGGTCCGAATCCCGGACATGAGTTGCAGACACCACTTCTGCAGGAATCAGTGCCCGCACAGGCTCCTCCCAGTCACGATAGGTTGCCCGGAAAGGGGGGCCACCCCCAGTTTGGCGGGCTGATTTTGCCTCCTTGGCCATCTTGGCCTTGACACGGCGCTTGATGTCGTAAAACCTCTTGCGACACGTGTCCTCAGTCCGCCTCACCACACGCTCACTATTAACTGCCACTATTACTTTCCCCCACAGGACAGATTTCCTGCGGGAGGACACCTTGGCAGCATCCTGGCCAAATAATTGCCGATGATGCCTCATCAGCTCCCGCACCAACGCCATGTTTTCAGCATAGCTGAACTTTACATTACGGCCAGTCTTGGTAGTGGTGCGTGGCTGCGGAGCCACAGCACCATCACTATCACTTGAAAACTGAGCAACAGGCACCCCCTCCTCCTCCTCACTCTCCTCCTCCCTCTCACTAACCCCCTCCACCTCACTCACCTCCTCCCTCTCACTCACCTCCACCTCACTCACCTCCTCCCTCTCACTAACCTCCTCCACCACACTGGCCTCTGAGTCAGACATAATTAGGACAAACGACACAAAACACAGAAAAAATAAAACACAAAACACACTCCTCCACTACTACTACTACACACCACACAGCCAACACACACACACACACACACACTCACTCACTCACTCACAAACAATGACAAAAGACTTGGAAAAAAAAACAAGGACAAAAAAGTTTACAAACTCTGAAAAAACTAGACAACAAATATGACAAGACTACTTACACACACAGTACAGCACTCAACAATCACAAAACTCCTCTCCAAATCCACCAAAAAATCCACCAAACTCACCAACTCCAAATACACCTTCCTCTCTCCTCTCCACTAGCTAAACCCACGAGGTGCGGTGTGTTTGGGGCGGTTTTATAGTAATGTGCACAGACACTCCTCCATCACAAATACAACCAATCACGGACGCGTGATAAAAACGAAACTTAGGACTGAAAACGCGGCCGCGAAATTAAAATCACTGCCGTAACAGACATGTGACGCAGTCGTACAAAAAACACAAATCACGGCCGCAAAACATCAAAATCGTCCGAAAATACACACCTCAAAATACGAATGACTTCGACATCGGACAACATGAAAAAAAAAAATACGACAGCTTAGTAAATTAGGCGTAATCAATTCAAAAAGTTGCAAATTTACACTGTCGATGTCATTCGTGATTGAACTTTGACCTTTTTCCGAAAATTACGAATCTTAGTAAATATACCCCATAGTCTTGCAATATTGTGATGGTTGAGGTAAGACTGGGAAAAGAGCCTTAGTGGGAAGAATAAAGCAGAGAGGAAGGACTAGTCAGTTTGTAACTGTTTCATCCACACACTTTTCACCATAAAAATCAATATACTTGTTATTTATTTCTAAACTGATGGAGATATTGGTTAATTACTTTGTCCTGTAACAGTGTTTTTTCGGCATGTATCACTTTTGTTTAGTTTATGATAGTTTATTTTTATTTATATTTTTGGGGTTGGATCTCACATGTCAACTTGGTTGTTACTGTAAACGTGTGCCTTGTTTATTTTGTTTCTAAATATAAAAACTATGTAGTCTGTTTTGCTCTAACAATAAAAAAATTTATATATACAGTGTTCCGTTTCTATTCATTCTTTTGCAACTATAAGGAGGTTTCCATTTGCTGACTATATATAAGTGTGTTTAGCCTTAGCTGTACCCCATATCTGACAAACACTTTTCATTACATTTCCATTTTCCTCCTATAGTAGTGCTTGGTTTAGCCTGTTTCATGTGTGCCATTGTGTTTTACATTGAACAAAATATCCTCACAAAAGCACTTAGTGTGTAGGATGAAACTCAATCTCTGTCAGCTCCAAGCTGGTGCAAAAATAAGTATTTGGTGCTGTCAAGGTGGCCTTGTACAAGGAACGTCTCCTATAATAGGCAACCCCTTCATCTTATTTACATACTCCTGCTCTGCTCAATAAAATTTCTCTAGCATCCATAAGGGATATTGGGGAATTAGTACGATAGGGTATAGATGGGGTCCAAAGGAGCTGGTGCACTTAAAATTTCTTCAACTGGGTGTGCTGGCTCGTCCCCTCTATGCCCCCTCCCAAAGGCAGTTTAGAAAAAAGTGCCCTCAGGAGAGGATGCACTCTCTACAAGCTCCAGAGAGTTTTCTGCAGTTTCTTTTAAAACTTTGGCCCTCATTCCGAGTCGTTCGCTCTGTATTTTTCTTCGCATCGCAGCGTTTTTCTGCTTAGTACGCATGCGCAATGTTCGCACTGCGACTGCGCCAAGTAATTTTGCTATGAAGATAGTATTTTTACTCACGGCTTTTTCTTCGCTCCGGCGATCGTAGTGTGATTGACAGGAAATGGGTGTTACTGGGCGGAAACACGGCGTTTTATGGGCGTGTGGATAAAAACGCTACCGTTTCCGGAAAAAACGCGGGAGTGGCTGGAGAAACGGAGGAGTGTCTGGGCGAACGCTGGGTGTGTTTGTGACGTCAACCAGGAACGACAAGCACTGAACTGATCGCAGATGCCGAGTAAGGTTGAAGCTACTCAGAAACTGCTAAGTAGTTTGTAATCGCAATATTGCGAATACATCGTTCGCAATTTTAAGAAGCTAAGATTCACTCCCAGTAGGCGGCGGCTTAGCGTGTGTAACTCTGCTAAAATCGCCTTGCAAGCGAACAACTCGGAATGAGGGCCTTTGTTATTTCGGTATGCTGTTTGGGCAACAGCACACCTGCACCAGGGGAGTTAGGGGGGGATGGTCACCGGCCTCTGTAAGGTGTCAGAGCCGCTTCAGGGCCACCGTCCTGAGAGGTTGCTGTACAGCGGGGCACTGCGCCTTAGCAGTCACAATCGCAGCACGCCGCACATCCCCTAACATTGCCTGAAGGTGACGAAAGTAGTGAGTACAAACCGGGGGCCCCGCTAGGGGGTTCTCCCGGTTCTTGGTGCGGCAAAGACAGGGGCGGCATACGGGACCCTCCTGGGGGGGACCTGCTATAGCCCCCTTGTGTACACTGGCAGTGGTAGTGAAAACTAACACTTGCTGTGATGTTTTACACTAATAGGGAGACTTTGCCAGTATAAATATCAATGAAGCTCCGGCGCCATTACCGGGGGGTGGAGCTTCCTCAAAACGGGACCAGCGGCATTTTGGCACCTTCCTCTGCTTACAGCTGCAGCAGCAGGCACACAGCTCCTCCAGTCACTCAGGATACGCAGGAAAACTGGTACAGGGGTGTAGCAAAGGGGGAGAGCCGCTATTGTACACAATCTGTGTCCTGAAAAGGACTAATACTCTGGTGTTACACTGATACAGCCTCACTGGGGCTGTTTAGCTTGGGTGTGCTGTTCCATTCTCTCTGTCTCCCTCTCACATACAGTAAGGGCAGGCTTGCTATTATATTTATTGTCTGTGTGTATGTGTATATAAGTGTTGTTTACTGTAAACATTGTAAAACACCAATTATGCAGTGTATGTCACACCTGATTATCTCCCTCTACATCTGTTTCCATATCATGTGAACAATGCAGCCAGGTCTCACAACTCAGTGAGGGGGCTGGGGGAAGGGGTCAAGAGCCTTCCTGGCTAGGTGCCTTAAAATCTATGATGTCAGATATGTCATCTCAGCTCACTGCTAATTCTTAGAAAACTCAAGAACTACAGCAGGCTGTTGCAGACCTAGCTGCAAGGGCAGATGTTCCACAGCCTCCCTCTTTAGATCAGGACCACAAAAAGCATGGGTTACCTGCTTTACTCTCAGACTCTGATGAGGAGATACAGGAGGAGGAGTCCCTACATGGTCTTTTACGTGGACAGGTTCCTGCCAAAGGTCGTGTCTGCATTCCACTTGAATCAACCTATTGTGGTTCCGTCAGGTTCTGGCACTTCTGCGCCTCCGGAGGCATTGATTGCTGTGCGAGCCTTGAAGATCTATATCAAGAGAACAGCTCGGATCAGAAAGATAGAGTCCTTGTTTGTGCTCTATGATGCGCAGAAAAAGGATTGCCCCCTAACCTGTTCCTAAGTCTCTGAAGTCCCACGCTACCAGATCAGTGGGGTTTTCCTGGGCAGCTACCCGTAGAGTCTCGGCTTTGCAACTATGCCGAGCTGCTACCTGGTCGGGTGAAGAACACCTTTGTGAAGTTCTACAGGTTTGATACCCTGGCCAAAGAGGATACCCAGTTGGGCAGGTGGTGTTGCGGACGTCTCCGCACATTCCCGCCCGTTCTGGAAGCTTTGGGACGTCCCCATCGTACTAATTCCCCAATATCCCTTATGGATGCTAGAGAAAATAGGATTTTAATTACCTTCCACTAAATTATTTTCTCGTAGTCCATAAGGGATATTGGGGGTCATTCCGAGTTGATCGCTCGCTGCCGATTTTTGCAGTGCATGCGTATGCCCCGCAATGCGCACACGCGACGTACGGGTACAAAGCTCTTTGTGGTTGTGCTCAGGTGGCGGCTGCAAGAAAATTGACAGGAAGGGGGCGTTACTGGGTGTCAACTGACCGTTTTCAGGGAGTGTTTGCAAAAATGCAGGCGTGTCTGAAAAAATACAGGCGTGGCTGGGCGGGTGTATGACGTCAAATCCGGACACAAATAGGCTGAAGTGATCGCAAGCGCTGAGTAGGTTCAGAGCTACTCTGAAACTGCACAAACTGTTTTTGTATAGCTCGGCTGCACATGCGTTCGCACTTTTGCTAAGCTAAGCTTTTCTGCAGGTTTTCTCTTATATGGTTACCTGTTCAGCTGTTGCTGTTTTGTTACCAGCCGTTGCTGGTCATTTAATGTTATTGATATGCTGGTGTGTAAATCTCACCACTCGTTCTGTTCCTTCTCTCAAGTATGTCCATTCTCCTTCGGACACTATTTTACCTATAACTGCCTGTGGGAAGGGGCATAAAGGGGAGGAGCCAGCACACCCAGTTGAAGAAATGTAAAGTGCACCAGCTCCTTTGGACCCCGTCTATACCCCATTGTACTAATTCCCCAATATCCCTTATGGACTACGGGAAAAGGATTTACCGGTAGGTAATTAAAATCCTATTCTAGCTATTGCACAGTTCTGCAAAACTTGACTCACTGGTGGAAATACTCTGTACTTTGGATTGAATGCCCTTACTGACCCAATGCGACCATGTTTTTTCCGCCACATCCACAAAACATCTGCTTTCTGTCAATCACTTGCAAATGAATCCTCGCTGTGAGCATAATTGCAATCATTGTGCATGCGCACTGCGGCAGTGACATGCGCAGTTTACCGATAATTGCTCAGTTGGGAAAACATTGGCGTATTGTACAACTCTGAATCAGGCCCTTTCTGCAAACCACGTAGGGTGGTTTTGCCAAAGAAGATGTTGCCTTTGCATGCACCTCCGCTGATATGTGCAGAGGCCTCCTGCCTGATTCGTGTTTCACCATTCACTAATTTGGGTATGGGTCGACTCAACTTAGGTCAACAGTCATTAGGTCGACCGCTGAAGGTCGACATTTACTATGTCGACAGGTGAAAAGGTCGACATGAGTTTTTGGACTTTTTCCTGTCGTTTTCTTTGTAAAAGTGACGGGGAGCCCCAATTAGTGCGCCGTGTCCCCTTGCATGGCGAGCGGCTCGGCACAGGTTACCGTTCCAATAGTAGTCCACGTGGATCGTAAAGTATGGAAAATGTCCAAAAAATGAAGAAAAAAATGTGTGAAAAACTAATGTCGATCTAGTACATGTCGACCTATTGACCATGTAGAACTAATGCATGTCGACCTTCAGTGGTTGACCTAATGACTTAATGACCTAATGATTTTTATAACTGGACATATGCCAGCCATTTGTGTTTAAACCACATACTGTAAATCCACATCCGCTTTTCTCACAGTTCTGAGAAATAAGTGTCAGTAAATTAACTTGAATGTTAAGGGTTTGTTTGTTTTTTGTAAATCTGTTTTCATTCACTAACTACATTTAATATTGTTTCCAAAAACACTAATAAAGATTTTAATACATCGCTGAGATGGATATACAAAATTACATAAATAGTAAAAGACACTCTCTTACAATAATTTATGCCTTTAATATGATTGGTTCTGGTTTGTCAATAGATCACTGTTCCAATTTGCAGTGAGCTGGTTATTTTTGAATTAGCCTCATCAGATTTTGCTAATTATCAGTAACCTATTTACCACCCATTTAACTTATTACTGAAAGGCATATTGTTTTGTATTATTTAACTTTTGCCCTCATTCATCGGGTGTGGGTTGATAGACAGTCAATAGATAGACACCATATGTTAGACAGACATTAGGTTGACAGGGTCAAAAGGTCGACATGAAAATGGTCGACACAAAAAAGGTAGACACCATGTTTTTTGCATTTTTGTGGTTTGTGTGGATAGTTTTGTCATCTGGGACCCCCAATTGTAGAAAGGCATACCCTCGTGGATCTCGCCAAGCTTCGGGCTCGGTTGCTCGCTGCGCTCACCACAAGGTTTATAAACAACTCAATGCCGACATGAACAGAGAAGGCATGAAATAGTCCAAAAACATGTAAAAAAAATTTAAAAAACCATTTGTCATCTTTTTTTTATGTCGACCATTTCATGTCGACCTTTTGTACTGTCTAACTTTTTTCATGTCGACATTTTCACCCTGTCGACCTAATGTCTGTCTAACATATCTATTGACTGTCTAGACACTGTCTATCTATCAACCGGATATCCTTTCATCTATATTTTGTTGGGAGCCCCCTAATGCTAGTGGCATTTTAGACTAAGGAGAGAGAACCAGAGTTTCAATAGTTATTCTGTTTTTTTTTTTTAGAAATAACTTATGGCTTTGGGTAAAGGGGTGACGGTACCCTCTGCTGCATGCGTTAGTAAAGGAACAACTATGCTTCAATACAGTACTGACTAGGCAAAACATTTTTCTGGGATTTCACTAATTTAGTACAGTGATAGGGCTGCCTTCCCTTCAGTACTACATGAGCCCACTCAGTGCTTGCTGCCACTATGTAAGCCATTGCTAAAGAACAAAGGTGATGGTTGAAGGCCTTCAATAAATTTTATTGCTTACTGTACTTGAAGAAAGTGTGAGAATTCCCTATTATCTGAAGGTTATAGAGATAATCTCCATGCACGTCTGTCAAGGACTTTGTATACATGATATTGCTGATTAGACATTAAAACAACAGTGGTGGCATAGTGATTACATTTTATACACTTTTTTTATTTTAATAAATATTTATTGCACTTAAAGATTGGCAGAATTGTGTTGACATTATCCAGTGCAGACGTCACCTACAACACAAATAAGTCATTTGCTGATAAATGAAAAATAGTATACATTATATAGTGTTGTTTTTGGTTCCATTAATTAAAGGTTATTATAGGTTAATTAACTTTGTCACTACAATATGTGATAACATGCTCTGTATTCACTATAAATTGCCTTTTATCTTAATCAATCGATACCAAACAACCTTCACATTACTAAAAGCATATCAGTAACACATTCAAATATCAACATATAGGACTCAGAGTTTATTTGCTATCAAGAAAATAAGGCACATTCCTCAGGACCTTATATACCCCAATACATTCATAAGTAAGGGATCAGTCACTAGAAAACCAGCAGGATATACAGTACCTTCAGTTCCTGGACATCCTACATAGCAGCAGGACATCACAGAGTTACTTCCCCCCCCTCCCCCCCCCCCCACCATGCAGATTTTCCTATAGTCCCATTTATCTTTCTACTTCACATTTGATGTATGTAAAGCCACTTTGTAGTCCTTCCAGGTGAGGTTCGGTCTTTCCCAAAAATCCAGCGAGCTCTTGATGAAATACTGCTCAGACGTTCCCCTGCTACTTAGGGACATGGCTGTTACAGGTGGACACTGGCTGCCTCAAGAAGTGAAAGTCCACCCTTACCCACTGGTGTCAAAACTCATGCTTTACATTTAGTTCAATGCTAGTTAAAGTCGAGAATTAGTTTGTAACATGGTTCCAACTCCCCCTTCAGGGGCAAACGCAGGATTTACTGTGGGGGGGGGGGGGTTTCTATATTATTTATTTATATATATATATATATATATATATATATATAATCAGCAAAAGTAAGCGGCACTTTTGGGTATTCATATAAACCAACAAGTCATCATCCTGGAAGTTATAGCAACGTTTCGATTTATTTCAATCGTCGTCAGGCATTTCTGTAATGTGAGAGAAGCACTTGTATCATTGCGCTTTACCTTCATAACATTTTGAAGATTTGGCGCCAGTTATTAAATATCCAGTGCTGTTTTTTTATTGCACAACGTACTGGTCTGTTTTAGATCACAGGTCTAATTATGTAAGATCTTTTCTCCACTAAAGATATTGTCTAGAGTTGGCTGACTCAGACATATGTTGATTCATCTGAATCATTATTATCATTGATGTATTCACTTTTTCAAGTCTACCTTAACTATGTTGTAGCTAACCAATTGATCTAGTACCCCTGAGGAAGTCCTACGGGATGAAACGCATTGGGTTCTTCTTCTGATTCAACCAATTGGTGTATACTGAATTTTTGACAACAAAGGAATGTACTCGGTCTGAGGAATGTACATCTGAACAAGTTGTTACGTTGTTTGTAAATTTCATGGTTTTATGGACTTTGTGAATACATTTTTTAAATTAATGTTTTAAAGCATTTTTATGAACTTGTAGGTTTTACTACAGTATTTTCAACTTAAATCTTGGGTTGACAGAATTAATACTGACCTCCAATGCGTTTCACTCCTCCGTGGCACCATGTATCTCTGGTATTGTTTGTTGTGACCCAAAGAGTCTACAAATAAGTCTTCTGCCCAGCTTAGCTGGGAGACTGACCTTTACCATACAGATCCCACTACAGCAGGCCTGGCCAACCTGTGGCTCTCCACCTGTTGTGAAACTAAAAGTCCCAACATGCCTTGCCACAGTTTTGCTATGAGGGAATACTAAAACTGTGGCAGGGCATGCTGGGATGTGTAGTTTCACAGCAGCTGGAGAGCCACAGGTTGGCCAGGCCTGCACTACAGCTTTGCTGCCTTTAGCAGTGCGCTGTAGTGGTTCACATCACGGCATGCCGCGCTTGTTTGAATTGCTGCCGGGTCCTGTACATGTGAATGGGATGTGGGCACATGCGCACGCCGGCTCCCATTCAAGTCTATGGCATAGCGGGAGCTATGTCGCGCTGTACGCATTGCAGCAAGGATATAGAGACACGTCTGTACCTTTACCCTTAAACATTAGGAATCTATTTATCTTTCTTCTTTCTCCTTATTTACAGTAAGTGCACCAATCATACAGAAATGCATGTTAAACTTTTAAATACAGTACATAATATATGGCCTGTGACTTCCAAATATTGTTTGCATCTCTGCCATTCTGACGGTACCATTTTCCATGTTTTATGGGACTGCCCCAGTTTCCTTTTTGGATGGATGTATTTGCCCTTGTACAGGATGTTTTAGGTCTCGCCTTGACCCCAGACCTTTTTTAGCCCTTTTACATTGGTATCCCACTATTTTTCCTAAATTCCTATGTTCTTGGTCACGTTTTAATATCTGCCAGGGCCACTACTGTATAGCCCTGCACTGGAAATCTCCCTCCCTTCCTCCATTTGCAAAAGTTATTTCCAAAACTCAATTTTATTTTAAGAGTGGAGACGAGAGCTTCCTTACTCTTGCCCTCTCTTCTCCCATTATGAAGCGGTTCCCATTGCACATACAGATGTGTCCATATACACCTTTCCTAAAATCTAGCCACATAGCTCGATTTGGCATGCCAGCAATTTAGCCAAGCCTTGGAATTTGGGAAAATTTGTCTGCCTTGTTCCCCTTTGTGTTTTTGCTTCCCCCACCCCATTGTTCCCCATTCTTTTCACTGTACCCCCATAATTTTCTTTACATATAGTCAATACAAATGTAATGATAAAAAAAAGAATGGTGGATGCGTGTATAGAGGAGGAAACAGCTGTAAACAAGCTTAAGTGTACAGTTTAAGTGCCTACTCCAGAACATCATCCTATACTTCCAAAGTTACCAGTGTCCTCCAGATAGGCTGCAAGAGAAATACAAGTAAGCATATCCTTTTCATAGTGAAATTACTTTTAGGGAATTCCATTTACATATCAGCACTTCAATGCAATGCTGTAACCATTTCATCCAATTAGGTCTTGTATGTGCAGTCCATTATTTTACTGGGGAAAAGCCTCGTTTCATAGTGTCTCTTTTGTGCTAACATTATATTTTAGCACAAATCAGTTCAAGCTTTTATCTTTAAAATCAGAATTGTGTATCTTGTTGCGGACAAGCTAGCTCATAGAGTACAATGAGGGGTTGGGAGCCGTAATTTCCACAACACGGTTGGATATTTTTATAAACTTTGGTTCTTAATAAAATGTTTATACTAAGTATGAACAGTAATGTACTACGGGAATTGCCAATCCTGGTATTGCAGAACTCCTGCACACAGAATGCACCTTATAATTTGGCATTGTGTGCATTTACAGTAAGGCGCATAAATTATTGTTCATATTTATCATTAGAAATTGTTTCACTGGTTATGGTTTGTCTGAGATTTCTAGTTTATGTTTTATTGGTATATGTTTTAAACAAACTGAACTCTGCATTCCAGAGCATGTGCACCGTGCCTTAATTATTTGTATATATTACATCTTTTGTTCATGTAGAGCACTTGACAGTTTTTATATATGAGTTACTTCATATGTACATTATTACATAGCTTGATGCAGTCTTTCCCATAAAGGCATAGTATGTATTATGTAGAATGTGTACTTTTCATGTTTTTTGCTGTCTACAGCAGAGATCCCATACTGTACCATTGCCTATTTTCTGTTTCAGTCACTGCTATTAATAAAGCATGAAGCGTTATTTATACACATGTAGAATTACAGTCATGCAGTGCATTTTCTATTTATCCACCTTGTGCATACACTTTTGTGGGATTATGGGGGAGGTTTATCAAACATGCTAAAGAGGATATGGGAGTTGTTGCCCGTAGCAGCCAATTAGATCTTAGTTATCATTTTACAGAATCTCCCAAATGAATTATAGCTTGAATCTGATTGGTTATTATGGGCAACACCTCCACTTATCTTTTCTTCTTTAGAAGGTTTGCTAAATCCCCCTCATTTATATGATCAGCCGGAAATGCCCGTGGTAGAACGAGTAATACTTCAGAGTGCAATTACAATTTTAGAGCCAGCCCTTCATTATTTGAATGTTTTCTACTTTTGCCTTATGCCAGTCACAGGATTGAGGTGAATTGAGTCTTTATTACATGTGTCACTAAGCTGTGTCTGATTATTGTTATAGCAGGGGTATTTGTGCACATACAGTATGAATACACGTAACCGTATTCAATACCCTGAATTTTAAAAAAGACACAGAAAGTATAGAATAACTCAAGATTAGGGCACCACCTATAAAATGATAATACCATTGTAATGCCTCTTCTCCACTCTCTTAAAACTCATCCACCTACACAAAATCTTGTTATACTATATGGGTGCAATTTAAGGCGCATGAGCAGTAATATTGTGACATATGTGCACCAGTGTATGAACCTTCTCCCAAGTGCAGGTTTGTGTGTGATAGGAAATGTAGCCTGTAAATGCTCCCTCTTTAAGGCTAGTGACTAAATGTCTTCTGGAAAGCGTGGACACTGTTCAGATAAACAGTAATAATAAAAATAATTGCTGTTAAAAGGGAAACTTGCATTACATTGTCTGCACACGGTATAATAAATTTAAGTTTTATCTAACAGATAGAGAATAGTGTCTTGACAGTGTTAATAATACAGGTTGAGTATCCCATATCCAAATATTCCGAAATACGTAATATTCCGAAATACTGACTTTTTTGAGTGAGACTGAAATAGTGAAACCTTTGTTTTTTGATGGCTCAATGTACATAAACTTTGTTTAATATTCAAAGTTATTAAAAATATTGTATTAAATGACCTTCAGGCTGTGTGCAAAAGGTGTATATGAAACATAAATTAATTGTGTGAATGTACACACAATATGTTTAATGCACAAAGTTATAAAAAATATTGGCTAAAATTACCTTCAGGCTGGGTGTATAAGGTGTATTTGTAACATAAATGCATCCTGTACTTAGATTTAGGTCCCATCACCATAATATCTCATTATGGTATGCAGTTATTCCAAAATACGGAAAAATCCATTATCCAAAATTCCTCTGGTCCCAAGCATTTTGGATAAGGGATACTCAACCTGTAAATGCAAACCTCACATTTTTAATATAAGATGAAATAAAAAATTGTCATCCCCACATCCAACATTTACTGCTTTATAGATGAAGGGGTATATGCAATTGCGGTCGAAGTCCGGCTGGAATTCGATCGTTTTTGGATTCGACACAATTCGACAGTCGAATCCCAGCCGCCGGGACCCGAATTCGACATATTCAATAAAAAACGGATTCGACAGTCCCGCTGTCGAAAAAACGGACCAATTGACGATAGTGTGCGTCCTGGATTCGACTTCATGGACGGCACAAAAGTGTTCAAAAAACCCTGAAAAAAATTGCGTGGGGTCCCCCCTCCTAAGCATAACCAGCCTCGGGCTCTTTGAGCCGGTCCTGGTTGCAAAAATACGGGGGGGGGAAATGACAGGGGATCCCCCGTATTTTAACAACCAGCACCGGGCTCTGCGTCCGGTCCTGGTGCAAAAAAATACGGGGGACAAAAGACGTAGGGGTCCCCCGTATTTTTAACACCAGCACCGGGCTCCACTTTCTAGAGAGAGAATGCCACAGCCGGGGGACCCAAGGGCCAGGGGTGAAGCCTGAGGATGTGTGTCCCCCCCCCCCCCCCCCCCAATCCAAGGGCGGCGGAAGGGAGGCTGATAGCCAAGTCTCAAAAAAAATATATTGTTTTTTGTAGCAGAACTACAAGTCCCAGCAAGCCTCCCCCGCAAGCTGGGACCCCACACAATTTTTTTTCAGGAATTTTAACCCATTCCCACCCCTTCCCACTGAAAAACATGCACTGATCTCTCCTATTTTTTTTAGTCAGTAAAAAAAAATATATATATATTTAAAAAAAAATCTATTAAATAATACTTGTGGCTCCTAAATAGACAAAGCAAGTAGATAATCCCTTCTAATATAAATAGATATGCTATTAGCAATCACAAAAACACAAAAAAAAACATGTTTTAAAAAATTTTTATTAGATCACGACAGCAAAATGAGGCAGAATGAAATTGATAAAATGACTGTTTAAAAGCACTGTTGTCGAATCGACATTCTTCAATTGATTATACTTTTGTCGAAAAGCCGCATTTTTACCATTGCAGACATGTCGAATTTGAGAAATGTCGAATTGCCAAAAGTCGAATCTGAACCGGCAGGTTTTTTGTCAAAAAGTACTGTATTGCATTGTCGAATCCAATTCGACAGGCTTTTTTTTTGTCGAAAATGCCCCGTTTTTCGACATTTGCGGCAATTTGACCGCAATTGCATATGGCCCAAAATCTTTCTTCCTGCAGTAATCTAAGTGAAAATGGCAAGTACGTCATCTGCATAGAAGGCCACAACTTAATATAATATAGCTACAGTGCTAATGAATGAGGTAATACCAGCTGGAAGGGTCAGTGCACAGTCATACAGATGTGGTTAGGTAATGCTGCTGGTGTTCTCATCACGATATGGGTGCATTCTGGTTCACATGCGTAGCACTGACATAGGAGCCTTCTGTAACTGAGACCCTGTATGTGTAGAACCCAGGGTTATGTACAAGATAACCCAGAGCTCAAGACATGAACCACTCAGAACTTTATGTTTTCTCTGTGCTAGGGAGGGGTTGTAGTCAGGTGACCGGCGGTCAGCATACCGACGCCAGGATGCCGGCTGGGGGGCCAGGGCTATTCCCACTTGTGGGTGTCCACGACACCCATAGAGTGGGAATAGAACATATGGCGAGCACAACGAGCCACCAAGCCTGCAGCGTGGCGAGTGCAGCAAGCCCGCAAGGGGCTTCGTTGCACTCACCCCCTGCAGGCATCCTGGCGGCCGGGATCCCGGCCCCCGTATGCTGACCGCCGGTCACCCGGCCCCGACCCCTGGGGAGGAAGAGGACCAGGGGCATACAGTAGGATGTAGCCATACAGAATTGCTCTTGGTACATAACAGTTCATACTGTATGAATTCACCGCACCACTTCACTTTAGGACTACCCCACTAACTACTAAGAACGGAACGCCTGTTTTTCCCTCACACATAAGTCATTTATACTGTAGGATTATACTTTTTTTCTAGGGCATTATTGATTGATATTTTAGTAAAAGTAGACTTCTCCTTTAAAAGCCACTTAGCAATTGGTGCAGATCATACAGGTCACAGTTTGTATAGTGTAACGGTGACCACATACTGTACACGTTCAGATGTGGTTATCTTTTAATCTGATTTACCACTTAACATCTTAAGGATTTTGGTCATATTACAGATACATGTTTGATAGAATACTGATATTGTGGCAAATTAGGTCAAAACTGAAGTAGACTATAAAATTTCAGCCTGTACTTAGCATATTCAGACACCTGTATTTGAACCTATAATAACCAACGTAGTAATGTTGGCGATCAAACTTACATTTTTGCACTGTAAATAACTTTTTTATTTATTTAGTACAGATAAGTAAACCATATTTCAAGACAAATTAGACTTGCTGTTTAGCATATTAAAAAAACAACTTGGTCCAAATGTAATAGAGTGAGAGATTTGGTAAGATTTTTCAGTTTTTATTAAAGTGGCAATCATTTACACTGCAAAACCAGGTTGATCTTGCTGTGTAAATGATTGCCACTTTAAAAAAAAACTGCAAAATCTTACCAAACCTCTCACTTTCTGAAACTCTCACTCTATTACATTTGGCCCATTATTTTGTTTATATGAGATGGATCAAGAAAACAACATAGTCTTGCAATATTGTGATGGTTGAGGTAAGACTGGGAAAAGAGCCTTGGTGGGAAGAATAAAGCAGAGAGGAAGGACTAGTCAGTTTGTAACTGTTTCACCCACACACTTTTCACCATAAAAATCAATATACTTGTTATCTATTTCTAAACTGATGGAGATATTGGTTAATTACTTTGTCCTGTAACAGTGTCTTTTCGGCATGTATCACTTTTGTTTAGTTTATGATATTTTTATTTATTTATGTTTTTGGGGTTGGATCTCACATGTCAACTTGGTTGTTACTGTAAACGTGTGCCATTTTTATTTTGTTTCTAAATATAAAAACTATGTAGTCTGTTTTGCTCTAAAAATAAAAAAATGTATATATACAGTGTTCCGTTTCTATTCATTCTTTTGCAACTATAAGGAGGTTTCCATTTGCTGACTATATATAAGTGTGTTTAGCCTTAGCTGTACCCCATATCTGACAAACACTTTTCATTACATTTCCATTTTCCTCCTATAGTAGTGCTTGGTTTAGCCTGTTTCATGTGTGCCATTGTGTTTTACGTTGAACAAAATATCCTCACAAAAGCACTTAGTGTGTAGGATGAAACTCAATCTCTGTCAGCTCCAAGCTGGTGCAAAAATAAGTATTTGGTGCTGTCAAGGTGGCCTTGTACAAGGAACGTCTCCTATAATAGGCAACCCCTTCATCTTATTTACATACTCCTGCTCTGCTCAATAAAATTTCTCTAGCATCCATAAGGGATATTGGGGAATTAGTACGATAGGGTATAGATGGGGTCCAAAGGAGCCGGTGCACTTAAAATTTCTTCAACTGGGTGTGCTGGCTCGTCCCCTCTATGCCCCCTCCCAAAGGCAGTTTAGAAAAAAGGGCCCTCAGGAGATGATGCACTCTCTACAAGCTCCAGAGAGTTTTCTTCAGTTTCTTTTAAAACTTTGTTATTTCGGTATGCTGTTTGGGCAACAGCACACCTGCACCATGGGAGTTAGGGGGGGACGGTCACCGGCCTCTGTAAGGTGTCAGAGCCGCTTCAGGGCCACTGTCCTGAGAGGTTGCTGTACAGCGGGGCACTGCGCCTTAGCAGTCACAATCGCAGCACGCCGCACATCCCCTAACATTGCCTGAAGGTGACGACAGTAGTGAGTACAAACCGGGGGCCCCGCTAGGGGGTTCTCCCGGTTCTTGGTGCGGAAAAGACAGGGGCGGCATACGGGACCCTCCTGGGGGGGGACCTGCTATAGCCCCCTTGTGTACACTGGCAGTGGTAGTGAAAACTAACACTTGCTGTGATGTTTTACACTAATAGGGAGACTTTGCCAGTATAAATATCAATGAAGCTCCGGCGCCATTACCGGGGGGTGGAGCTTCCTCAAAGCGGGACCAGCGGCATTTTGGCACCTTCCTCTGCTTACAGCTGCAGCAGCAGGCACACCGCTCCTCCAGTCACTCAGGATACGCAGGAAAACTGGTACAGGGGTGTAGCAAAGGGGGAGAGCCGCTATTGTACACAATCTGTGTCCTGAAAAGGACTAATACTCCGGTGCTACACTGTGATACAGCCTCACTGGGGCTGTTTAGCTTGGGTGTGCTGTTCCATTCTCTCTGTCTCCCTCTCACATACAGTAAGGGCAGGCTTGCTATTATATTTATTGTCTGTGTGTATGTGTATATAAGTGTTTACTGTAAACATTGTAAAACACCAATTATGCAGTGTATGTCACACTTGATTATCTCCCTCTACATCTGTTTCCATATCATGTGAACAATGCAGCCAGGTCTCACAACTCAGTGAGGGGGCTGGAGGAAGGGTCAAGAGCCTTCCTGGCTAGGTGCCTTAAAATCCATGATGTCAGATATGTCATCTCAGCTCACTGCTAATTCTTAGAAAACTCAAGAACTACAGCAGGCTGTTGCAGACCTAGCTGCAAGGGCAGATGTTCCACAGCCTCCCTCTTTAGATCAGGACCACAAAAGCATGGGTTACCTGCTTTAATCTCAGACTCTGATGAGGAGATACAGGAGGAGGAGTCCCTACTTGGTCTTTTACGTGGACAGGTTCCTGCCGAAGGTCGTGTCTGCATTCCACTTGAATCAACCTATTGTGGTTCCGTCAGGTTCTGGCACTTCTGCTCCTCCGGAGGCATTGATTGCTGTGCGAGCCTTGAAGATCTATATCAAGAGAACAGCTCAGATCAGAAAGATAGAGTCCTTGTTTGTGCTCTATGATGCGCAGAAAAAGGATTGCCCCCTAACCTGGTCCTAAGTCTCTGAAGTCCCACGCTACCAGATCAGTGGGGTTTTCCTGGGCAGCTACCCGTAGAGTCTCGGCCTTGCAACTATGCCGAGCTGCTACCTGGTCCGGTAAAGAACACCTTTGTGAAGTTCTACAGGTTTGATACCCTGGCCAAAGAGGATACCCAGTTGGGCAGGTGGTGTTGCGGACGTCTCCGCACATTCCCGCCCGTTCTGGAAGCTTTGCGACGTCCCCATCGTACTAATTCCCCAATATCCCTTATGGATGCTAGAGAAAATAGGATTTTAATTTCCTTCCAGTAAATCATTTTCTCGTAGTCCATAAGGGATATTGGGTGTCATTCCGAGTTGATCGCTCGCTGCCGGTTTTTGCAGTGCATGCGTATGCCCCGCAATGCGCACACGCGACGTACGGGTACAAAGCTCTTTGTGGTTGTGCTCAGGTGGCGGCTGCAAGAAAATTGACAGGAAGGGGGCGTTACTGGGTGTCAACTGACCGTTTTCAGGGAGTGTTTGCAAAAATGCAGGCGTGTCTGAAAAAGTGCAGGCGTGGCTGGGCGGGTGTATGACGTCAAATCCGGACACAAATAGGCTGAAGTGATCGCAAGCGCTGAGTAGGTTCAGAGCTACTCTGAAACTGCACAAACTGTTTTTGTATAGCTCGGCTGCACATGCGTTCGCACTTTTGCTAAGCTAAAATACACTCCCCAGTGGACGGCGGCATAGTGTTTGCACGGCTGCTAAAACTAACTAGCGAGCGATCAACTCGGAATGACCCCCATTTGGTGCCCGCCTCATTGCATTGACTTTTCTGCAGGTATTCTCTTATATGGATACCTGTTCAGCTGTTGCTGTTTTGTTACCAGCCGTTGCTGGTCATTTTATGTTATTGATATGCTGGTGTGTAAATCTCACCACTCGTTCTGTTCCTTCTCTCAAGTATGTCCATTCTCCTTCGGACGCTATTTTACCTATAACTGCCTGTGGGAAGGGGCATAAAGGGGAGGAGCCAGCACACCCAGTTGAAGAAATTTAAAGTGCACCAGCTCCTTTGGACCCCGTCTATACCCCATCATACTAATTCCCCAATATCCCTTATGGGCTACGGGAAAAGGATTTACCGGTAGGTAATTAAAATCCTATTCTAGCTATTGCACAACTTGACTCACTGGTGGAAATACTCTGTACTTTGGATTGAATGCCCTTACTGACCCAATGTGACCATGTTTTTTCCGCCACATTCACAAAACATCTGCTTTCTGTCAATCACTTGCAAATGAATCCTCTCTGTGAGCATAATTGCAATCATTGTGCATGCGCACTGCGGCAGTGACATGCGCAGTTTACCGATAATTGCTCAGTTGGGAAAACATTGGCGTATTGTACAACTCTGAATCAGGCCCTTTCTGCAAACCACGTAGGGTGGTTTTGCCAAAGAAGATGTTGCCTTTGCATGCACCTCCGCTGATATGTGCAGAGGCCTCCTGCCTGATTCGTGTTTCACCATTCACTAATTTGGGTATGGGTCGACTCAACTTAGGTCGACAGTCATTAGGTCGACCGCTGAAGGTCGACATTTACTATGTCGACAGGTGAAAAGGTCGACATGAGTTTTTGGACTTTTTCCTGTCATTTTCTTTGTAAAAGTGACGGGGAGCCCCAATTAGTGCGCCATGTCCCCTCGCATGGCGAGCGGCTCGGCACAGGTTACCGTTCCAATCGTAGTCCACGTGGATCGTAAAGTATGGAAAATGTCCAAAAAATGAAGAAAAAAAATGTAAAAAACTCATGTCGATCTAGTACATGTAGACCGAATGACCATGTTGACCTATTGACCATGTAGACCTAATGCATGTCGACCTTCAGTGGTTGACCTAATGACCTAATGATTTTTATAACTGGACACATGCCAGCCATTTGTGTTTAAACCACATACTGTAAATCCACATCCGCTTTTCTCACAGTTCTGAGAAATAAGTGTCAGTAAATTAACTTGAATGTTAAGGTTTTTTTTTTTGTAAATCTGTTTTCATTCACTAACTACATTTCTCTGACGTCCTAAGTGGATGCTGGGACTCCGTAAGGACCATGGGGAATAGCGGCTCCGCAGGAGACTGGGCACAACTAAAAGAAAGCTTTAGACTACTGGTGCTTCACTGGCTCCTCCCACTATGACCCTCCTCCAGACTTCAGTTAGAATCTTGTGCCCGGCTGAGCTGGATGCACACTAGGGGCTCTCCTGAGCTCCTGGAAAGAAAGTATATTTTAGGTTTTTTATTTTACAGTGAGATCTGCTGGCAACAGACTCACTGCAGCGAGGGACTAAGGGGAGAAGAAGCGAACCTACCTAACTGGTGGTAGCTTGGGCTTCTTAGGCTACTGGACACCATTAGCTCCAGAGGGATCGACCACAGGACCCGACCTCGCTGTTCGGTCCCGGAGCCGCGCCGCCGGCCCCCTTACAGAGCCAGAAGCAAGAAGTGTTCCTGAAAATCGGCGGCAGAAGACTTCTGTCTTCAACAAGGTAGCGCACAGCAGTGCAGCTGTGCGCCATTGCTCCTCATGCACACCTCACACTTCGGTCACTGATGGGTGCAGGGCGCTGGGGGGGGGGCGCCCTGAGGGCAATATAAGACACCTTGGCTGGCAAATCTACACCATATATAGTCAGGAAGGCTATATAGGTGTAAGAATACCCTTGCCAGAATTCCAGAAAAAGCGGGAGAAGTCCGCCGGAAAAGGGGCGGGGCCATCTCCCTCAGCACACTGGCGCCATTTTTCCCTCACAGCTCCGCTGGAAGGACGCTCCCTGGCTCTCTCCTGCAGTGTACAAGCTACATAAGGGTAAAAAAGAGAGGGGGGGCACTAAATTTCGGCGCAGTATATATAATATAAGCAGCTATAAGGGAAAAACACTCATTTATAGTGGGATCCCTGTGTTATATAGCGCTCTGGTGTGTGCTGGCATACTCTCTCTCTGTCTCCCCAAAGGGCTTTGTGGGGTCCTGTCCTCTGTCAGAGCATTCCCTGTGTGTATGCGGTGTGTCGGTACGGCTGTGTCGACATGTTTGATGAGGACAGATGCCGATAAATGTGATGTCACCCCCTGCGGGGTCGACACCTGAGTGGATGGTGCTGTGGAAGGAATTACGCGACAGTGTCGACTCCTTGCATAAAAGGTTTGACGACATACCAAATGTGGGACAGCCGGCTTCTCAGCCTGTGCCTGCCCAGGCGTCTCAAAAGCCATCAGGGGCTCTAAAACGCCCGCTACCTCAGATGGCAGACACAGATGTCGACACGGATACTCACTCCAGTGTCGACGACGATGAGACTAATGTAACTTCCAATAGGGCCACACGTTACATGATTGAGGCAATGAAAAATGTGTTACACATTTCTGATGTTACCCCGGGTACCACAAAAAAGGGTATTATGTTTGGAGAGAAAAATCTACCAGTGGTTTTTCCTCCATCTGAGGAATTAAATGAAGTGTGTGAAGAAGCGTGGGCTTCCCCTGATAAGAAACTGGTAATTTCTAAGAGGTTACTAATGGCGTACCCTTTCCCGCCAGAGGATAGGTCACGTTGGGAAACATCCCCTAGGGTGGATAAAGCGCTCACACGCTTGTCAAAGAAGGTGGCACTACCGTCTCCGGATACGGCCGCCCTGAAGGAATCTGCTGATAGAAAGCAGGAGGCTATCCTGAAGTCTATATATACACACACAGGTGTTATACTGAGACCTGCTATTGCTTCAGCATGGATGTGCAGTGCTGCAGCTGCGTGGTCAGATTCCCTGTCGGAAAATATTGATACCCTAGACAGGAACACTATATTGCTAACCGTAGAGCATATTAAAGACGCACTCTTCTACATGAGGGATGCACAGAGGGATATTTGCCGGCTGGCATCTAAAATAAGTGCAATGTCCATTTCTGCCAGGAGAGGGTTATGGACTCGGCAGTGGACAGGAGATGCAGATTCTAAAAGGCACATGGAAGTTTTGCCTTATAAGGGTGAGGAGTTGTTCGGGGATGGTCTCTCGGACCTCGTTTCCACAGCAACGGCTGGGAAATCTACATTTTTACCCCATGTTCCCTCACAGCCAAAGAAAGCACCGTATTATCAGGTACAGTCCTTTCGGCCCAATAAGGGCAAGCGGGTTAGGGGCGCGTCCTTTCTGCCCAGAGGCAGAGGTAGAGGGAAAAAGCTGCAGCATACAGCCAGTTCCCAGGAGCAAAAGTCCTCCCCCGCTTCCTCTAAGTCCACAGCATGACGCTGGGGCTCCACAGGCGGAGCCAGGTACGGTGGGGGCCCGTCTCAAAAATTTCAGCAATCAGTGGGCTCGCTCACGGGTGGATCCCTGGATCTTTCAAGTAGTATCTCAGTGGTACAAGCTGGAATTCGAGACGTCTCCCCCCCGCCGTTTCCTCAAATCTGCCTTACCAACAACTCCCTCAGACAGGGAGGCAGTGTTACAGGCAATTCACAAGCTGTATTCACAACAGGTGATAGTAAAGGTGCCCCTACTTCAACAAGGACGGGGTTACTATTCCACAATGTTTGTGGTACCGAAACCGGATGGTTCGGTGAGACCCATTTTAAATTTGAAATCCTTGAACACGTATATAAAAAAATTCAAGTTCAAGATGGAATCGCTCAGGGCGGTTATTGCAAGCCTGGACGAGGGGGATTACATGGTATCACTGGACATCAAGGATGCTTACCTGCATGTTCCCATTTACCATCCTCACCAGGAGTACCTCAGATTTGTGGTACAGGATTGTCATTACCAATTCCAGACGTTGCCGTTCGGTCTATCCACGGCTCCGAGGGTCTTTACCAAGGTAATGGCCGAAATGATGATACTCCTTCGAAAGGAGGAAGTTTTAATTATCCCGTACTTGGACGATCTCCTGATAAAGGCGAGGTCCAGGGAGCAGTTGTTGGTCGGGGTAGCACTATCTCGGGAGGTGCTACAACAGCACGGCTGGATTCTAAATATTCCAAAGTCACAGCTGATCCCTACGACACGTCTACTGTTCCTGGGGATGGTTCTGGACACAGAACAGAAAAAAGTGTTTCTCCCGGAGGAGAAGGCCAAGGAGCTGTCATCTCTAGTCAGAGGCCTCCTAAAACCAAAACAGGTGTCGGTGCATCACTGCACGCGGATCCTGGGAAAGATGGTAGCTTCCTACGAAGCAATTCCATTCGGCAGGTTCCATGCAAGAACTTTTCAGTGGGACCTGTTGGACAAGTGGTCCAGATCGCATCTTCAGATGCATCGGCTGATAACCCTGTCTCCAAGGACCAGGGTGTCTCTGCTGTGGTGGCTGCAGAGTGCTCATCTTCAAGAGGGCCGCAGATTCGGCATACAGGACTGGGTCCTGGTGACCACGGATGCCAGCCTTCGAGGCTGGGGGGCAGTCACACAGGGAAGAAACTTCCAAGGACTGTGGTCAAGTCAGGAGACTTCCCTGCACATAAATATTCTGGAACTGAGGGCCATTTACAATGCCCTAAGTCAGGCAAAACCCCTGCTTCAAAACCAGCCGGAACTGATCCAGTCAGACAACATCACGGCGGTCGCCCATGTAAACCGACAGGGCGGCACGAGAAGCAGGACGGCGATGGCAGAAGCCACAAGGATTCTCCGATGGGCGGAAAATCACGTGTTAGCACTGTCAGCAGTGTTCATTCCGGGAGTGGACAACTGGGAAGCAGACTTCCTCAGCAGGCACGACCTCCACCCGGGAGAGTGGGGACTTCATCCAGAAGTCTTCCAACTGATTGTAAACCGTTGGGAAAGGCCACAGGTGGACATGATGGCGTCCCGCCTAAACAAAAAGCTAGAAAAGTATTGCGCCAGGTCAAGAGACCAGCATGCGATAGCTGTGGACGCTCTAGTGACACCGTGGGTGTACCGGTCGGTTTATGTGTTCCCTCCTCTTCCTCTCATACCAAAGGTACTTAGGATAATAAGGAGAAGAGGAGTAATAACTATACTCATTGTTCTGGATTGGCCAAGAAGAGCTTGGTACCCGGAACTTCAAGAAATTATCTCAGAGGACCCATGGCCTCTGCCGCTCAGACAGGACCTGCTGCAGCAGAGGCCCTGTCTGTTCCAAGACTTACCGCGGCTGCGTTTGACGGCATGGCGGTTGAACACCGGATCCTGAAGGAAAAGGGCATTCCGGAGGAAGTCATTCCTACGTTGATTAAAGCTAGGAAAGAAGTAACTGCAAACCATTATCACCGCATATGGCGAAAATATATTTCGTGGTGTGAGGCCAGGAAGGCCCCAACGGAAGAATTTCAGCTGGGCCGTTTCCTGCACTTTCTACAGTCAGGGGTGACTATGGGCCTAAAATTGGGTTCCATTAAGGTCCAGATTTTGGCTCTATCGATTTTCTTCCAGAGAGAACTGGCTTCACTACCTGAAGTTCAAACTTTTGTTAAGGGAGTGCTGCATATTCAGCCCCCTTTTGTGCCTCCAGTGGCACCTTGGGATCTCAACGTGGTGTTGGATTTCCTAGTCACATTGGTTTGAGCCACTTAAAACCGTGGAATTGAAATATCTCACGTGGAAAGTGGTCATGTTGTTGGCCTTGGCTTCGGCCAGGCGTGTATCAGAATTGGCGGCTTTGTCATGTAAAATAAGAATTTACTTACCGATAATTCTATTTCTCGTAGTCCGTAGTGGATGCTGGGGACTCCATCAGGACCATGGGGAATAGCGGCTCCGCAGGAGACAGGGCACAAAATTAAAAGTTTGACCACTAGGTGGTGTGCACTGGCTCCTCCCCCTATGACCCTCCTCCAAGCCTCAGTTAGGATACTGTGCCCGGACGAGCGTACACAATAAGGAAGGATTTTGAATCCCGGGTAAGACTCATACCAGCCACACCAATCACACTGTACAACTTGAGATCTGAACCCAGTTAACAGCATGATAACAGAGGAGCCTCTGAAAAGATGGCTTCCAACAATAATAACCCGATTTTTGTAACAATAACTATGTACAAGTATTGCAGACAATCCGCACTTGGGATGGGCGCCCAGCATCCACTACGGACTACGAGAAATAGAATTATCGGTAAGTAAATTCTTATTTTCTCTGACGTCCTAAGTGGATGCTGGGGACTCCGTCAGGACCATGGGGATTATACCAAAGCTCCCAAACGGGCGGGAGAGTGCGGATGACTCTGCAGCACCGAATGAGAGAACTCCAGGTCCTCCTTAGCCAGGGTATCAAATTTGTAGAATTTTACAAACGTGTTCTCCCCTGACCACTTAGCTGCTCGGCAGCGTTGTAATGCCGAGACCCCTCGGGCAGCCGCCCAAGGTGAGCCCACCTTCCTTGTGGAGTGGGCATTTACAGATTTTGGCTGTGGCAGGCCTGCCACAGAATGCGCAAGTTGAATTGTGCTATAAATCCAACGAGCAATCGTCTGCTTAGACGCAGGAACACCCAGCTTGTTGGGTGCATACAGTATAAACAGCGAGTCAGCCTTTCTGACTCCAGCCGTCCTTTAAATATATATATATATTTTTAAGGCTCTGACAACGTCGAACAACTTGGAGTCCTCCAAGTCGCTAGAAGCCGCAGGCACCACAATAGGTTGGTTCAGGTGAAACGCTGATACCACCTTAGGGAGAAACTGAGGACGCGTCCGCAGTTCTGCCCTGTCCCAATGGAAAATCAGATATGGGCTTTTGTACGATAAAGCCGCCAATTCTTACACTCTCCTGGCCGAAGCCAGGGCCAGTAGCATGGTCACTTTCCATGTAAGATATTTCAAATCCACCGATTTGAGTGGCTCAAACCAATGGGATTTGAGAAATCCCAAAACTACATTGAGATCCCACGGTGCCACTGGAGGCACAACCGGGCTGTATATGTAGTACTCCTTTGACAAAAGCTTGGACTTCAGGAACTGAAGCCAATTCTTTCTGGAAGAAAATCGACAAGGCCGAAATTTGAACCTTAATGGACCCCAATTTGAGGCCCATAGACAATCCTG
This sequence comes from Pseudophryne corroboree, assembly GCF_028390025.1. Classification (NCBI taxonomy): domain Eukaryota; kingdom Metazoa; phylum Chordata; class Amphibia; order Anura; family Myobatrachidae; genus Pseudophryne; species Pseudophryne corroboree. The sequence goes on from NC_086448.1 coordinate 678,119,685, forward strand.
TTTGCAGGAAATGTAGGAATCGACCCAGTTGAAATTCCTCCGTCGGAGCCCTCTCCTTCAGGATCCGGCGTTCAACCGCCATGCCGTCAAACGCAGCCGCGGTAAGTCTAGAGGTAGAGTGCACGGATCCTCCGTGCGCATCTCTTGAAGTTCCGGGTACCAAGTCCTTCTTGGCCAATCCGGAGCCACGAGTATCGTTCTTACTCCCCTTCTCCTTATAATTCTCAGTACCTTGGGTATGAGAGGCAGAGGGGGGAACACATACATTGACTGGTACACCCATGGTGTTACCAATGCGTCCCCAGCTATTGCCTGAGGGTCTCTTGACCCGGCGCAATACCTGTCCAGTTTTTTGTTGAGGCGGGACGCCATCATGTCCACCTTTGGTTTTTCCCAACGGTTCACAATCATGTGGAAGACTTCTGGGTGAAGTCCCCACTCTCCCGGGTGGTGATCGTGTCTGCTGAGGAAGTCTGCTTCCCAGTTGTCCACTCCCGGAATGAACACTGCTGACAGTGCTATCACATGATTTTCCGCCCAGCGAAAAATCCTTGCAGCTTCTGCCATTGCCCTCCTGCTTCTTGTGTCGCCCTGTCTGTTTACGTGGGCGACTGCCGTGGTGTTGTCCTACTGGATCAACACCGGCTGACCCTGAAGCAGAGGTCTTGCCAGGCTTAGAGCATTGTAAATTGCCCTTAGCTCCAGTATATTTATGTGAAGTGAAGTCTCCAGGCTTGACCACACTCCCTGGAAATTTCTTCCCTGTGTGACTGCTCCCCAGCCTCTCAGGCTGGCATTCGTGGTCACCAGGACCCAGTCCTGAATGCCGAATCTGCGGCCCTCCAAAAAGGTGAGCACTCTGCAACCACCACAGAAGAGACCCCCTTGTCCTTGGAGACGGGGCTATCCGCTGATGCATCTGAAGATGCGATCCGGACCATTTGTCCAGCAGATCCCACTGAAAGGTTCTTGCGTGGAATCTGCCGAATGGAATCGCTTCGTAAGAAGCCATCATTTACCCAGGACTCTTGTGCATTGATGCACTGACACTTTTCTTGGTTTTAGGAGGTTCCTGACTAGCTCGGATAACTCCCTGGCTTTCTCCTCCGGGAGAAAAACCTTTTTCTGAACTGTGTCCAGAATCATCCCTAGGAACAGCAGACGTGTTGTCGGGATCAGCTGGGATTTTGGAATATTTAGAATCCACCCGTGCTGTTGTAGCACTACTTGGTATAGTGCTACTGCGACCTCTAACTGTTCTCTGGATCTTGCCCTTATCAGGAGAACGTTCAAGTAAGGGATAATTAATACGCATTTTCTTTGAAGTAGAATCATCATTTCTCTGACGTCCTAAGTGGATGCTGGGGACTCCGTCAGGACCATGGGGATTAGCGGCTCCGCAGGAGACAGGGCACAAAAGTAAAAGCTTTAGGATCAGGTGGTGTGCCCTGGCTCCTCCCCCTATGACCCTCCTCCAAGCCTCAGTTAGATTTTTGTGCCCGGCCGAGAAGGGTGCAATCTAGGTGGCTCTCCTAAAGAGCTGCTTAGAGTAAAAGTTTGTTAGGTTTTTTATTTTCAGTGAGTCCTGCTGGCAACAGGCTCACTGCTACGAGGGATTTAGGGGAGAGAAGTGAACTCACCTGCGTGCAGGATGGATTGGCTTCTTAGGCTACTGGACACCATTAGCTCCAGAGGGAGTCGGAACACAGGTCTCACCCTGGGGTTCGTCCCGGAGCCGCGCCGCCGACCCCCCTTGCAGATGCCGAAAAGTGAAGGTCCAGAAACGGCGGCAGAAGACTCTTCAGTCTTCATAAGGTAGCGCACAGCACTGCAGCTGTGCGCCATTGTTGTCAGCACACTTCATAGCAGCGGTCACTGAGGGTGCAGGGCGCTGGGGGGGGCGCCCTGGGCAGCAATGATAGTACCTTATTCTGGCTAAAAATACATCACATATAGCCCCTGGGGGCTATATGGATGTATTTAACCCCTGCCAGGTCTCAGAAAAAACGGGAGAAGAAGCCCGCCGAAAAGGGGGCAGGGCCTATTCTCCTCAGCACACAGCGCCATTTTCCCTCACAGAAATGCTGGTGGGAAGGCTCCCAGGCTCTCCCCTGCACTGCACTACAGAAACAGGGTTAAAACAGAGAGGGGGGGCACTTATTTGGCGATATGTATATATATATTTAAATGCTATAAGGGAAAAACACTTATATAAAGGTTGTCCCTGTATAATTATAGCGTTTTTGGTGTGTGCTGGCAAACTCTCCCTCTGTCTCCCCAAAGGGCTAGTGGGGTCCTGTCCTCTATCAGAGCATTCCCTGTGTGTGTGCTGTGTGTCGGTACGTCTGTGTCGACATGTATGAGGACGATGTTGGTGAGGAGGCGGAGCAATTGCCTGAAATGGTGATGTCACTCTCTAGGGAGTCGACACCGGAATGGATGGCTTATTTAAGGAATTACGTGATAATGTCAACACGCTGCAAGGTCGGTTGACGACATGAGACGGCCGGCAAACAAATTAGTACCTGTCCAGGCGTTTCAAACACCGTCAGGGGCTGTAAAACGCTCATTTACCTCAGTCGGTCGACACAGACACGGACACTGACTCCAGTGTCGACGGTGAAGAAACAAACGTATTTTCCTTTAGGGCCACACGTTACATGTTAAGGGCAATGAAGGAGGTGTTACATATTTCTGATACTACAAGTACCACAAGAAGGGTATTATGTGGGGTGTGAAAAAACTACCTGTAGTTTTTCCTGAATCAGATAAGTTAAATGAAGTGTGTGATGATGCGTGGGTTTCCCCCGATAGAAAATTATTGGCGGTATACCCTTTCCCGCCAGAAGTTAGGGCGCGTTGGGAAACACCCTTTAGGGTGGATAAGGCGCTCACACGCTTATCAAAACAAGTGGCGGTACCGTCTCCAGATAGGGCCGCCCTCAACGAGCCAGCTGAGAGGCTGGAAAATATCCTAAAAAGGTATATACACACATACTGGTGTTATACTGCGACCAGCGATCGCCTCAGCCTGGATGTGCAGCGCTGGGGTGGCTTGGTCGGATTCCCTGACTGAAAATATTGATACCCTTGACAGGGACAGTATTTTATTGACTATAGAGCATTTAAAGGATGCATTTCTATATATGCGAGATGCACAGAGGGATATTTGCACTCTGGCATCAAGAGTAAGTGCGATGTCCATATCTGCTAGAAGATGTTTATGGACACGACAATGGTCAGGTGATGCAGGAGTTATTTGGGGTCGGTCCATCGGACCTGGTGGCCTCGGCAACAGCTGGAAAATCCACCTTTTTTACCCCAAATCACATCTCAGCAGAAAAAGACACCGTCTTTTCAGCCTCAGTCCTTTCGTCCCCATAAGGGCAAGCGGGCAAAAGGCCAGTCATATCTGCCCAGGGATAGAGGAAAGGGAAGAAGACTGCAGCAGGCAGCCCATTCCCAGGAACAGAAGCCCTCCACAGCTTCTGCCAAGTCCTCAGCATGACGCTGGGGCCGTACAAGCGGACTCAAGTGCGGTGGGGGGTCGTCTCAAGAGTTTCGGCGCGTAGTGGGCTCACTCGCAAGTGGACCCCTGGATCCTACAAGTAGTATCCCAGGGGTACAGACTGGAGATTCGAGACGTCTCCCCCTCGCAGGCTCCTGATGTCTGCTTTACCAACGTCTTCCTCCGACAGGGAGGCAGTATTGGAAACAATTCACAAGCTGTATTCCCAGCAGGTGATAATCAAAGTACCCCTCCTACAACAAGGAAAGGGGTATTATTCCACACTATATTGTGGTACTGAAGCCAGACGGCTCGGTGAGACCTATTCTAAATGGGAAATCTTTGAACACTTACATACAAAGGTTCAAATCAAGATGGAGTCACTCAGAGCAGTGATAGCGAACCAGGAAGAAGGGGACTATATGGTGTCCCTGGACATCAAGGATGCTTACCTCCATGTCCCAAATTGCCCTTCTCACTAAGGGTACCTCAGGTTCGTGGTACGGAACTGTCACTATCAGTTTCAGACGCTGCCGTTTGGATTGTCCACGGCACCCCGGGTCTTTACCAAAGTAATGGCCGAAATGATGATTCTTCTTCAAAGAAAAGGCGTCTTAATTATCCCTTACTTGGACGATCTCCTGATAAGGGCAAGGTCCAGAGAACAGTTGGAAGTCGGAGTAGCACTATTTCAAGTAGTTCTACGACAGCACGGGTGGATTCTAAATATCCAAAATCGCAGCCGTTTCCGACGACACGTCTGCTGTTCCTAGGGATGGTTCTGGACACAGTCCAGAAAAAGGTGTTTCTCCCGGAGGAGAAAGCCAGGGAGTTATCCGAGCTAGTCAGGAACCTCCTAAAACCAGGAAAAGTGTCAGTGCATCATTGCACAAGAGTCCTGGGAAAAATGGTGGCTTATTACGAAGCGATTCCATTCGGCAGATTCCACGCAAGAACTTTTCAGTGGGATCTGCTGGACAAATGGTCCGGATCGCATTTTCAGATGCATCAGCGGATAACCCTATCTCCAAGGACAAGGGTGTCTCTCCTGTGGTGGTTACAGAGTGCTCATCTTCTAGCGGGCCGCAGATTCGGCATTCAGGATTGGATGCTGGTGACCACGGAGGCCAGCCTGAGAGGCTGGGGAGCAGTCACACAGGGAAAAAATTTCCAGGGAGTGTGATCAAGTCTGGAGATTTTTCTCCACATAAATATACTGGAGCTAAGGGCAATTTACAATGCTCTAAGCTTAGCAAGACCTCTGCTTCAAGGTCAGCCGGTATTGATCCAGTGGGACAACATCACGGCAGTCGCCCACGTAAACAGACAGGGCGGCACAAGAAGCAGGAGGGCAATGGCAGAAACTGCAAGGATTTTTCGCTGGGCGGAAAATCATGTGATAGCACTGTCAGCAGTGTTCATTCCGGGAGTGGACAACTGGGAAGCAGACTTCCTCAGCAGGCACAACCTCCACCCGGGAGAGTGGGGACTTCATCGGGAAGTCTTCCACATGATTGTGAACCGTTGGAAAAGACCAAAGGTGGACATGATGGCGTCCCGCCTGAACAAAAAACTGGACAAGTATTGCGCCAGGTCAAAAGACCCTCAGGCAATAGCTGTGGACGTTCTGGTAACACCGTGGGTGTACCAGTCGGTGTATGTCTTCCCTCCTCTGCTTCTCATACCCAAGGTATTGAGAATTATAAGACGTAGAGGAGTGAGAACTATACTCGTGGCTCCGGATTGGCCAAGAAGGACTTGGTACCCGGAACTTCAAGAGATGCTCACAGAGGACTCATGGCCTCTGCCGCTAAGAAGGGACTTGCTTCAGCAAGTACCATGTCTGTTCCAAGACTTACCGCGGCTGCGTTTGACGGCATGGCGGTTGAACGCCGGATCCTAAGGGAAAAAGGCATTCCGGAAGAGGTCATTCCTACCCTGGTCAAAGCCAGGAAGGAGGTGACCGCACAACATTATCACCACATGTGGCGAAAATATGTTGCGTGGTGTGAGGCCAGGAAGGCCCCATGAAGAAATTTCAACTCGGTCGTTTCCTGCATTTCCTGCAAACAGGAGTGTCTATGGGCCTCAAATTGGGGTCCATTAAGGTTCAAATTTCGGCCCTGTCGATTTTCTTCCAGAAAGAATTGGCTTCAGTTCCTGAAGTCCAGAAGTTTGTCAAGGGAGTACTGCATATACAACCCCCTTTTGTGCCTCCAGTGGCACTGTGGGATCTCAACGTAGTTCTGGGATTCCTAAAATCACATTGGTTTAAACCGCTCAAATCTGTGGATTTGAAATATCTCACAGGGAAAGTGACCATGCTGTTGGCCCTGGCCTCGGCCAGGCGAGTGTCAGAATTGGCGGCGTTTGTCTCAAAAAAGCCCATATCTGATTGTCCATTCGGACAGGGCAGAGCTGCGGACTCATCCCCAGTTTCTCCCTAAGGTGGTGTCAGTGTTTCACCCGAACCAGCTTATTGTGGTACCTGCGGCTACTAGGGACTTGGAGGACTCCAAGTTGCTAGATGTTGTCAGGGCCCTGAAAATATAGTTTCCAGGACGGCTGGAGTCAGGAAAACTGACTTGCTGTTATCCTGTATGCACCCAACAAACTGGGTGCTCTTGCTTCTAAGCAGACGATTGCTAGTTGGATGTGTAGTACAATTCAGCTTGCACATTCTGTGGCAGGCCTGCCACAGCCAAAATATGTAAATGCCCATTCCACAAGGAAGGTGGGCTCATCTTGGGCGGCTGCCCGAGGGGTCTCGGCTTTACAACTTTGCCGAGCTGATACTTGGTCAGGGGCACACCCTGACTGAGGAGGACCTGGAGTTCTCTCATTCGGTGCTGCAGAGTCATCCGCACTCTCCCGCCCGTTTGGGAGCTTTGGTATAATCCCCATGGTCCTGACGGAGTCCCCAGCATCCACTTAGGACGTCAGAGAAAATAAGAATTTACTTACCGATAATTCTATTTCTCGTAGTCCGTAGTGGATGCTGGGCGCCCATCCCAAGTGCGGATTGTCTGCAATACTTGTACATAGTTATTGTTACAAAAATCGGGTTATTATTGTTGTGAGCCATCTTTTCAGATGCTCCGCTGTTATCATGCTGTTAACTGGGTTCAGATCACAGGTTGTACAGTGTGATTGGTGTGGCTGGTATGAGTCTTACCCGGGATTCAAAATCCTTCCTTATTGTGTACGCTCGTCCGGGCACAGTATCCTAACTGAGGCTTGGAGGAGGGTCATAGGGGGAGGAGCCAGTGCACACCACCTGATCCTAAAGCTTTTACTTTTGTGCCCTGTCTCCTGCAGAGCCGCTAATCCCCATGGTCCTGACGGAGTCCCCAGCATCCACTACGGACTACGAGAAATAGAATTATCGGTAAGTAAATTCTTATTTTCAGCCTTTACCTTGGTAAAGACCCGGGGTGCCGTGGACAATCCAAACGGCAACGTCTGAAACTGATAGTGACAGTTTTGTACCACGAACCTGAGGTACCCTTGGTGTGAAGGGCAAATTGGGACATGGAGGTAAGCATCCTTGATGTCCAAGGACACCATAAAGTCCCCTTCTTCCAGATTCGCTATCACTGCTCTGAGTGATTTCATCTTGAACTTGAACCTTTGTATGTAAGTGTTCAAAAGATTTCAGACTTAGAATAGGTCTCACCGAGCCGTCCGGCTTCGGTACCACAAACAGCGTGGAATAATACCCCTTTCCTTGTTGTAGTAGGGGTACCTTGACTATTACTTGCTGGGAATACAGCTTGTGAATAGCTTCCAACACCGTCTCCCTGTCGGAGGGAGATGTTGGTAAAGCAGACTTCAGGAATCTGCGAGGAAGAGACGTCTCGAATTCCAATCTGTACCCCTGTGATACTACCTGCAGGATCCAGGGGTCGACTTGCGAGTGAGCCCACTGCGCGCTGAAATTCTTGAGACGACCCCCCCACCGGACCTGAGTCCGCTTGTAGGGCCCCAGCGACATGCTGAGGACTTTTCAGAAGCGGGGGAAGGCTTCTGCTCCTGGGAAGGAGCTGCTTGCTGCAGTCTCTTACCCTTTCCTTTGCCTCGGGCAGATATGAATGGCCTTTTGCCCGCTTGTTCTTATGAGAACGAAAGGACTGAGGCTGAAAAGACGGTGTCTTTTTCTGTTGGGAGGTGACCTGAGGTAAAAAAAAAATAAAGGTGGATTTTCCGGCTGTTGCCGTGGCCACCAAGTCCGATAGACCGACCCCAAATAATTCCTCCCCTTTATACGGCAAACTTCCATATGCCGCTTGGAATCCGCATCACCTGACCACTGTCGCGTCCATAAACTTCTTCTGGCAGAAATGGACAGCGCACTTACCCTTGATGCCAGAGTGCCAATACCCCTCTGTGCATCTCGCATATAAAGAAAATGCATCCTTTAAATGCTCTATAGTCAATAAAATATTGTCGCTATTCAGGGTATCAATATTTCCAGTCAGAGATTCCGACCAAACCCCCCCAGCACTGCACATCCATGCTGGGGCGATTGCTGGTCGCAGTATAACATCAGTATGTGTGTATATACTTTTTAGAGTATTTTCCAGCCTCCTATCAGCTGGATCTTTGAGGGCGGCCGTATCAGGAGACGGTAACGCCACTTGTTTTGATAAGCGTGTGAGCGCCTTATCTACCCTAGGGGGTGTTTCCCAGCGCGCCCTAACCTCTGGCGGGAAAGGGTATAATGCCAATAACTTCTTTGAAATTAGCAACTTCCTATCGGGGGTAACCCACGCTTCATCACACACTTCAATCAATTTATCTGATTCAGGAAAAACTACAGGTAGTTTTTTTTTTCACACCCCACATAATACCCATTTTTGTGGTACTTGTAGTATCAGAAATATGTAACGCCTCCTTCATTGCCGTGATTATGTAACGTGTGGCCCTACTGGAAAATACGTTTGTTTCTTCACCGTCGACACTGGAGTCGGTGTCCGTGTCTGTGTCTATGTCGACCGACTGAGGTAATGGGCGTTTTAAAGCCCCTGACGGTGTTTGAGATGCCTGGACAGGTACTAATTGGTTTGCCGGCCGTCTCATATCGTCAACCGACCTTGTAGCGTGTTGACACTATCACGTAATTCCATAAATAAAGCCATCCATTCCGGTGTCGACTCCCTAGGGGGTGACATCCCATTACAGGCAATTGCTCCGCCTCCACTAACATCGTCCTCATACCTGTCGACACACACGTACCGACACACAGCACACACACAGGGAATGCTCTGATAGAGGACAGGACCCCACTAGCCCTTTGGGGAGACAGAGGGAGAGTTTGCCAGCACACACCAAGGCGCTATAATTATACAGGGACAACCTTATAGTAAGTGTTTTCCCTTATAGCAGCTTAATATATATTAATATCGCCAAAATATGCCCCCCCTCTCTGTTTTAACCCTGTTTCTGTAGTGCAGTGCAGGGGAGAGCCTGGGAGCCTTCCCACCAGCGGATCTGTGTGGGAAAAATGGCGCTGTGTGCTGAGGAGATAGGCCCCGCCCCCTTCACGGCGGGCTCTTCTCCCGGTTTTTTCTGTAATCCTGGCAGGGGTTAAATACATCCATATAGCCCAGGGGCTATATGTGATGTATTTTTAGCCAGTAAAGGTAATTACATTGCTGCCCAGGGCGCCCCCCCCCCAGCGCCCTGCACCCTCAGTGACCGTGGTGTGAAGTGTGCTGAGAGCAATGGCGCACAGCTGCAGTGCTGTGCGCTACCTTAAGAAGACTGGGACGTCTTCAGCCGCCGATTTCTGGACCTCTTCTCTCTTCAGCATCTGTAAGGGGGCCGGCGGCGCGGCTCCGGTGACCCATCCAGGCTGTACCTGTGATCGTCCCTCTGGAGCTAGTGTCCAGTAGCCTAAGAAGCCAATCCATCCTGCACGCAGGTGAGTTCGCTTCTTCTCCCCTTAGTCCCGCGTTGCAGTGAGCCTGTTGCCAGCAGGACTCACTGAAAATAAAAAACCTAACAAACTTTTATTCTAAGCAGCTCTTTAGGAGAGCCACCTAGATTGCACCCTTCTCGGCCGGGCACAAAAACCTAACTGAGGCTTGGAGGAGGGTCATAGGGGGAGGAGCCAGTGCACACCACCTAGTGGTCAAACTTTTAATTTTGTGCCCTGTCTCCTGCGGAGCCGCTATTCCCCATGGTCCTGACGGAGTCCCCAGCATCCACTTAGGACGTCAGAGAAAAGCCCTTATCTGATTTTCCATATGGATAGGGCAGAATTGAGGACTCGTCCCCAATTTCTCCCTAAGGTGGTGTCAAAGTCAGAAAAATGTCTTAGTGCACACTGCCATATTTGCACCGCACACTGGTCCGTGCTGCGCATGCGTACGCTCTCCCGTGGAAGCGCATACCCGCAATAGCGTGCACTCGCACGCGCAGTATGCGCATTTACGGTAGAGTTTATGTGATCGTAGCGTGCGACTCATTCGTTACAAAAGTTCACAATTAATGTAGTTTATAGATCATGTTCCCCTCAATAGTTTCTGTAAGTTTGGTTTAGATAGAATGTCCCTGAGCGGAGGAATCCCTCTTTGTATTGCACGAAGGGTCTAACAGGAGTCATACAGCAGTGTTTGGTACCCATCGGAAGAGTATTTAATTAGCAATATTCCGGTGTTGGTTTGGAGCGTATTAATCGCTCGTGCGAATAGTTATGGACATAAGAAGTTTATGTCCATTTCTATGATTTGCACATACTCAGGTATGCGGCGGGAAACCCAGTTCCCCACCCACCTGAGCTGTTGGAAATCAGCACAGCCCACCTGTATGAATCAACCTATGACCTTTGGTTACAGTACAGGGCCGAATTCCTGTGTCCAATAAACTGTAGGATTGTAGGGACTAGGAGATTGCATTGTGTGTGGGGCATAAATAGGCAGACCGACCACATCCAGCTCTCACTCTCTCATCAACGGTTATCTGCTGATAATCGGGAGCTGGATATCGAGGCGCAGGCGATCATACCCTTTGTGCGTAAGTTCTCTCCGTAATCATTGTCTTTCTGTGAGCCAATATCTCTCTTTCTCTCTCCATCTCTCTCTCTCCTCTTTTTTCTCTTAAATACTTCGTAGTATTATTGTATTGTATTGTGTTAGACCAGGATAGCATTGTAGTTTATCCCTTAGTTAGGTGTTTGGTTAGGAAGTCTTTGTTATATTGTAGTGTATCATTTGTACTGTGTTACTCTTTTACAAGTATACTAGATATAATACAGATAATAGGCTTTGGAACCCTAAACCAGTATCAGTGTATTTACTATAGTATTAAGTGTTCACTTGAGCGTCGGTGACGCTCAAACAGCTTTGTAGATAGTCAGGTTACACAAGGTTGCATTTACACCCTGTACTCACATTAAGGTATTCTGTGTGTTTCATCGGTATAAGGTTTAATATCAAGGTATAGTGTTGTGAGCGTCTGCACCGCTGGTGACCTCCTCGTGGTCTCTAGCGTATGCTACGTTACAGCGAATCTTTCCCCTAGACATAACCAATAACGTGTCCTGTGATCACTGGGCCGTGAGCGAACGTGACGCTTGAGCGTCTCGCCTACGGCTGAGCGATCGTTACGCAAATAGCGTATCATTACGGTATTTCTTAAGTAAGCAGCGTACAGTGTTCTTAGCTTCATAAGGGTTGTTTATACGACAAAGGAATTTAGCATTGTCAATTGCGGGCTCGTCCGGTCCTTTTCACATCTGCACTAGGTAGATCAGCAGACATTATCCCCCAGCAAAAGGGTGGGAGGTTGTCTCGCAGTTGCTGACGGGATAAGCGTCTGCTTCGCTTAGGTAAAGAGTGCTGAAGGAATCCGGTAACCGGAAGTAAGAACAAAACGCTTGTGTCTTTTAAAACTGTTTATTTTTCTTTTGTCTTGCGTACGCACGCATATATCTGCATTTCTATTTCATTTTTTCGTATATCACTATTCCTGTTTGCCAAATTTTATAGTTGATAGAAAGGGCTAAAAGGAGATTTGCTGTTATTTAATAGTAGAGGTAATAGTTAAAGTATAGAACAAACACACGGTTTGTCTGAGATACAAGGCAGTCAGTGTGGATTGCGGTAGATGATCAGGGATCATTTACATTGATAAAAGTATATATATTGTGTTACGGTGGATCCTTTGCATTGCGTACACGTGTCGCTAACAAAGACTAGCGTACGCAATCCAAAAGGCAGACGCACGCAGCGTTCATTACGCAACGTAGCGTCTGGTTACGCCCACGTAGCCCAAGTCACGAAAAGTTGAATTAGCGCAAAGCGATAATTAGCGCAAAAGCGATAAGTAACGCACAGCGGTAGATAACGCGAAGCGGTAAATAACGCAAATCTATTTTTGGAAAATCTAAAATTTAGTTTAACAGATCCTGCTCCTAATTGGTAACACTCTTGGCCTGAAGACAATTTCTGCGCAGAAATAGATATAGAAACAAAAGTGTACATGTGTTGAGTGAGTGTGTTTTGTATACAAAAGTTTATATAACTTTAAGGTGGAACCAAAAGGAAAGTCGGGTACTCGTTAAGGAACATACGTGTAAGTGACATATACGGTGGCCAGGGAGGCATCCCTGGTTAAATAATATTTGAGCATTAGAGTATAGCGGACCATAAGGTAACAAGACCAGGAGGTCATAAGGAACAAGACCAGGAGGTCGTAAGGTAAAAGGTCCGCTATAAAAGTCCAGTGGCACAACGCCTGGGGTGTTGGTGCAGAACCCATATAGGCCATACAAGCTCTGGTTGAAGGAATCGCAGCCGAAAACATCGATTCCATTGATCTTTCAGTACATGACAAGTAGTGCTCGTATACTGAACGATTGGACCGCACGTTATTGTGTGCAGTAGTTAGTAATCTGACCTAATACCATTAGAGTAAAGTGGTCACAAACGCTATCTGTACATTCTGACGTGATTTGTGTAATTTTTTATTTTTGGAAGGGAAGTTCGCTGGTCACTCAGGAACTATCTAACAACCCCAACTTTACTGGAAAGAGTAAGTGTCCTGCGGGTAACCCTCATATGTTCCAGTAAACTAAAGGTTCACAGGGGCCCTGGGTTGGGTACCACAGCTCTGGTTTACAGTGATTGCGGCATAGGCCAACGTGGGCGAGAAGTAAGTGGGGTACTTGATAAACCACCACCGCCGGCCTGCCCAAGGACATCTTGGTTTGTTTGTAAGGGTGCGCTGAAAGCCTTGATATTCAAGGAGGAATAAGCAACGCCTGCAGATTATGGGGGCCATTTGTTCAGGTAGGGGGCGATCAACCCAGGTTCAGGTTGATTCAGAGAACCGATCCATCGGGTCGGCACGATATGTGATGTGTAAGAAATATGGAAATCACGCTGAAGTTTTTTGTGATGAATGGGAGAGAATGACTGTACAAGACAGGGACAAGTTCCCAAGAATAGGTAGCTTCAGTCCAGAGGTGTTACAAAATTTAAGGAGGAGGATAAGTCTCGTTGAACTAACGAAGAGACAAAATAAACATTATGAATATTTACAGTTATGGCAACAGGAAAGTGAATTACAAAGAGAGTCTATTGACTTTTCTGACTCTTATCTTGAGAGGAGAGACATGGCATCGGGAGAGGAGTTGATTGCGGAGAGAAAAGCACAAGGGTGGAACAATAAAAACGCTCTTAGCAACTGTAATATAGATTATAAGAATAAGTGTAATAAATGTAACAATGATTATTGTAATACTGTTGAATGTACAACTATTAACCTGTGCCAGTTGCACCCCATGTCAAACCTCCCTCAGGAATACAAACAAGACAGTGAGCCCAGAACGATGTCAGCACCTCTTCCAACAACCATCACAGAAGCCATCCAGAAAGATCGTCGGTTGGGAAGGAATATTGCATCACCAGAATGATCGTTTTTGAAGACTGAGAGACAACACCTTTGAGAGGACAGCAGAACAAGAAGAACAACAAGACGAGAGAACTTATTATCGTAACGAGTTCTCTCCCCCTCAAACTGATTTTCTTATACCCCATTTACAAATTTCTTCTTTTCTCCTCCTGTAAGATGGACTTGCCCCAAGAGACTGTGATATGGATTTTTCCCGTTAACCATGATGTTGACCAGAGCAGTCTGTTTCGGTGAGAGTACCAGTGAGGTCGAGAAAGGATCCAGAAAGGTCCTGATGACTGAGACGGAGGTGTAAATTTCCAATAGCAACCCAATCACCAAGCAAAGGCGAGTATCAGAAAACGATCCGATAGAAGAAATTGTGATGGATTGTTAGCTGAGGAAAATTGTATCTGTAGGCTCTGTGATAATCTGGTTGAAGATGGATGCATAAAGAAATGTCAATCTAGTTTTAATATCCATATAGACCGGCATCCATTGAGTGACTATCACTCTCTAGTGGGTAACGTGTTAAACCAAACAGATTGTTGGGTATGCTCTCAAGTACCTCAGGGTCACAGTAAATCAGGGCTAGTACCATTTCCTTTAACGTTAGGGGAGGTACTTGAGCTAAGTGGTGGGAGACCGGTGGACCGGAGGTTTAACATCTCCAGCCCTCCTAGTTTGAAGCTCCACCAATACCATGTGGATAGGTCCCTCATATGTTTTAACATCTCCAATCCCAGAAAACCGGGAAATTGGGAAGTGTCATGGAGCAACCTTACCATGACCTTTTCACACAGAGCAGATAGAATGCCTACAGATACAGAACTCGTACGCCACATAGCCAGTAGAGGAAAATCATTCCGGTATCGATATACCTTAGGAAATAGGATTACTAAAGTTGGAGAGGTATCACCAGGATACTGTGCACATATCGTACAAACTGATACGTGCATTAGACAGATGGAAGAATTAGGGTCAGGAGATTTCACCTGGAAGGTTTGTAACATGGTCATGTCCTTCTCCGTCCCTTATGTTCTCCCCGATGATGCATATTTCATATGCGGGAGAAAGGCGTACAAGTGGCTTGCCCCAAACTCTGAAGGATTGTGTTATATTGGAAAAGTATTGCCTGAAGTGATGACTGTAACACATGACAAAATGAAAGACATACACCGTGGTGCCCAAACTCCTTATACTCACACTCACTACGAGCACCTCGTTAAAAGACAACTGTCAGAAAGGTTAGAGCATCCGGCCTCTGATCTTATCCATGAATCCACCGGGATTCAGGTTCTGGTAGCGTTAGATTTCACTCGCACCGCTCGAGGTGTGATGAATTATAGATACATTTCCGCACTCGCCAATTTGTTAGATAATATCACTGAAATGTATGATGACACGTTTAGATACACTGGAAGAGAACTTCAAGCTTACAAAACAGAACTAGTTCAGCATAGGATGGTTCTTAATTATCTTACAGCAGTAACAGGCGGATATTGTGTTACATTGGCAACACAGTACGGGATAAAGTGTTGCACGTATATCACAAATAGCACCGAGGATCCGGTAGAGGTCATAGACCAAAAGATGGACGATATTCTCCAACTAAAGTGGGAATTTCGTCGAAAACACAATCTCACCCTTGCTGCTGTAGGTAATGAGCTGACTAGTTGGGTGTCATGGTTGAACCCGCGAAATTGGTTCTCCGGTTTAGGAGACTGGGCTCAAGGAGTCATAATGGATGTTGGAAAGTTTCTCCTATGTATTTTGGGTGTCGTTATATCTATTGGATTGATATTTAGATGCGGGCAGGCTTTGATGAGGTGCAAGCAAAGTACGAAAGTGATGAGCTTAAGGAGTGAGGAAGCTGTAATTAACCTGGATTTGATTTATGACCCAATGCTAGAAACCATGACGTAATGATGTAATGAGTATACGGTCCGCCTTTCACCCATTTCTATGTTTTCCTCCGAGGTACAAAGACCCACGTAGACGAAGGATTTGATGAGCCAAGGGGCCGACAACGGAAAGATGGAAAGAAGAAGAGCAGACGACCTGATAAACAAGATTTTGATGGACAATGCCATGGGTACCCCAGTTTCCCTAGGAACTTTAAAACCACGCTAGCCCAACATTTTTTGTAAATCCATGGACGTTGTATGCTTTACTCACGATTTATGAGCAAAAGCACAAAGAAGAAGACTCCAATCAACCGACACCAATCAAGACCTCAATCGACGAACGTACATTTCCCTGACATAGAATACCATTGCATTTTCCATAAGTGTTCTTTATCTTCATCTCTACAACCCTCAGGTAATGACACACATAGACGATAGGGAATTCAGGCACAGATATCAGCAACCACATACCTCCCCCATTCATGTATCATCAACTAAAATGTGCATCCCCATTTTGTTACAACCACAGCCGAAATGAGCTCGGTAGAGTTTGACAGCCCATCCACAGACCTGTACCACAGGATAAGAAGGAATTCAAATGTATACTTCGCAATACCTCGAAGCTTGATTTACAACACGTACGGCACGATGATACATGACCCTCCAAACATGGACTCATACACACATGCTCCTACTCTCTCACTAGGTCATACCCTTTTCACACCTACTCCTCTCTTCTTCCTTACCCCACCATGGAAATCAATTAACCCCTGACTTACATTTTTCTCCTTAAATATTTTGTGGCAGTTATTATTGACTGCCAAAGGGTGGACTGTCAAAGTCAGAAAAATGTCTTAGTGCACACTGCCATATTTGCACCGCACACTGGTCCGTGCTGCGCATGCGTACGCTCTCCCGTGGAAGCGCATACCCGCAATAGCGTGCACTCGCACGCGCAGTATGCGCATTTACGGTAGAGTTTATGTGATCGTAGCGTGCGACTCATTCGTTACAAAAGTTCACAATTAATGTAGTTTATAGATCATGTTCCCCTCAATAGTTTCTGTAAGTTTGGTTTAGATAGAATGTCCCTGAGCGGAGGAATCCCTCTTTGTATTGCACGAAGGGTCTAACAGGAGTCATACAGCAGTGTTTGGTACCCATCGGAAGAGTATTTAATTAGCAATATTCCGGTGTTGGTTTGGAGCGTATTAATCGCTCGTGCGAATAGTTATGGACATAAGAAGTTTATGTCCATTTCTATGATTTGCACATACTCAGGTATGCGGCGGGAAACCCAGTTCCCCACCCACCTGAGCTGTTGGAAATCAGCACAGCCCACCTGTATGAATCAACCTATGACCTTTGGTTACAGTACAGGGCCGAATTCCTGTGTCCAATAAACTGTAGGATTGTAGGGACTAGGAGATTGCATTGTGTGTGGGGCATAAATAGGCAGACCGACCACATCCAGCTCTCACTCTCTCATCAACGGTTATCTGCTGATAATCGGGAGCTGGATATCGAGGCGCAGGCGATCATACCCTTTGTGCGTAAGTTCTCTCCGTAATCATTGTCTTTCTGTGAGCCAATATCTCTCTTTCTCTCTCCATCTCTCTCTCTCCTCTTTTTTCTCTTAAATACTTCGTAGTATTATTGTATTGTATTGTGTTAGACCAGGATAGCATTGTAGTTTATCCCTTAGTTAGGTGTTTGGTTAGGAAGTCTTTGTTATATTGTAGTGTATCATTTGTACTGTGTTACTCTTTTACAAGTATACTAGATATAATACAGATAATAGGCTTTGGAACCCTAAACCAGTATCAGTGTATTTACTATAGTATTAAGTGTTCACTTGAGCGTCGGTGACGCTCAAACAGCTTTGTAGATAGTCAGGTTACACAAGGTTGCATTTACACCCTGTACTCACATTAAGGTATTCTGTGTGTTTCATCGGTATAAGGTTTAATATCAAGGTATAGTGTTGTGAGCGTCTGCACCGCTGGTGACCTCCTCGTGGTCTCTAGCGTATGCTACGTTACAGCGAATCTTTCCCCTAGACATAACCAATAACGTGTCCTGTGATCACTGGGCCGTGAGCGAACGTGACGCTTGAGCGTCTCGCCTACGGCTGAGCGATCGTTACGCAAATAGCGTATCATTACGGTATTTCTTAAGTAAGCAGCGTACAGTGTTCTTAGCTTCATAAGGGTTGTTTATACGACAAAGGAATTTAGCATTGTCAGTGGTGTCAGCCTTTCATCTGAACCAACCTATCGTGGTGCCTGCGGCTACTAAAGACTTGGAATCTTCCAAGTCGTTGGATGTAGTCAGGGCCCTGAAAATGTATGTTTCCAGGACAGCTGGAGTCAGAAAGACTGACTCGCTATTTATCCTGTATGCGCCCAACAAGTTGGGTGCACCTGCTTCAAAGCAGACGATTGCTCGCTGGATCTGTAGTACGATTCAGCTTGCACATTCTGCGGCTGGACTGCCGCATCCTAAATCAGTGAAAGCCCATTCCACGAGTAAGGTGGGCTCTTCTTGGGCGGCTGCCCGAGGGGTCTCGGCTCTACAACTTTGCCGAGCAGCTACTTGGTCGGGGTCAAACACATTTGCTAAATTCTACAAGTTTGACACCCTGGCTGAGGAGGACCTAGAGTTTGCCCATTCGGTGCTGCAGAGTCATCCGCGCTCTCCCGCCCGTTTGGGAGCTTTGGTATAATCCCCATGGTCCTTACGGAGTCCCAGCATCCACTTAGGACGTCAGAGAAAATAAGAATTTACTCACCGGTAATTCTATTTCTCGTAGTCCGTAGTGGATGCTGGGCGCCCATCCCAAGTGCGGATTGTCTGCAATACTTGTATATAGTTATTGTTTAACTAAAGGGTTGTTGTTGAGCCATCTGTTGAGAGGCTCAGTTGTTATCATACTGTTAACTGGGTATTGTATCACGAGTTATACGGTGTGATTGGTGTGGCTGGTATGAGTCTTACCCGGGATTCAAAATCCTTCCTTATTGTGTCAGCTCTTCCGGGCACAGTATCCTAACTGAAGTCTGGAGGAGGGTCATAGTGGGAGGAGCCAGTGCACACCAGTAGTCTAAAGCTTTCTTTTAGTTGTGCCCAGTCTCCTGCGGAGCCGCTATTCCCCATGGTCCTTACGGAGTCCCAGCATCCACTACGGACTACGAGAAATAGAATTACCGGTGAGTAAATTCTTATTTTAATATTGTTTCCGAAAACACTAATAAAGATTTTAATACATCGCTGAGATGGATATACAAAATTACATAAATAGTAAAAGACACTCTCTTACAATAATTTATGCCTTTAATATGATTGGTTCTGGTTTGTCAATAGATCACTGTTCCAATTTGCAGTGAGCTGGTTATTTTTGAATTAGCCTCATCAGATTTTGCTAATTATCAGTAACCTATTTACCACCCATTTAACTTATTACTGAAAGGCATATTGTTTTGTATTATTTAACTTTTGTCCTCATTCAGCGAGTGTGGGTTGATAGACAGTCAATAGATAGACACCATATGTTAGACAGACATTAGGTTGACAGGGTCAAAAGGTCGACATGAAAATGGTCGACACAAAAAAAGGTAGACACCCTGTTTTTTGCATTTTTGTGGTTTGTGTGGATAGTTTTGTCATCTGGGACCCCCAATTGTAGAAAGGCATACCCTCGTGGGGCTCTCCAAGCTTCGGGCTCGGTTGCTCGCTGCGCTCACCACAAGGTTTATAAACAACTCAATGCCGACATGAATAGAGAAGGCATGAAATAGTCCAAAAACATGTAAAAAAAAAAAAAAAAAACCATTTGTCATCTTTTTTTATGTCGACCATTTCATGTCGACCTTTTGTACTGTCTACTTTTTTTCATGTCGACATTTTCACCCTGTCGACCTAATGTCTGTCTAACATATCTATTGACTGTCTAGACACTGTCTATCTATCAACCGGATATCCTTTCATCTATATTTTGTTGGGAGCCCCCTAATGCTAGTGGCATTTTAGACTAAGCAGAGAGAACCAGAGTTTCAATAGTTATTCTGGTTTTTTTTTTAGAAATAACCTATGGCTTTGGGTAAAGGGGTGACGGTACCCTCTGCTGCATGCGTTAGTAAAGGAACAACTATGCTTCAATACAGTACTGACTAGGCAAAACATTTTTCTGGGATTTCACTAATTTAGTACAGTGATAGGGCTGCCTTCCCATCAGTACTACATGAGCCCACTCAGTGCTTGCTGCCACTATGTAAGCCATTGCTAAAGAACAAAGGTGATGGTTGAAGGCCTTCAATAAATTTTATTGCTTACTGTACTTGAAGAAAGTGTGAGAATTCCCTATTATCTGAAGGTTATAGAGATAATCTCCATGTTCGTCTGTCAAGGACTTTGTATACATGATATTGCTGATTAGACATTAAAACAACAGTGGTGGCATAGTGATTACATTTTATACACTTTTTTTTATTTTAATAAATATTTATTGCACTTAAAGATTGGCAGAATTGTGTTGACATTATCCAGTGCAGACTTCACCTACAACACAAATAAGTCATTTGCTGATAAATGAAAAATAGTATACATTATATAGTGTTGTTTGGTTCCATTAATTAAAGGTTATTATAGGTTAATTAACTTTGTCACTACAATATGTGATAACATGCTCTGTATTCACTATAAATTGCCTTTTATCTTAATCAATCGATACCAAACAACCTTCACATTACTAAAAGCATATCAGTAACACATTCAAATATCAACATATAGGACTCAGAGTTTATTTGCTAACAAGAAAATAAGGCACATTCCTCAGGACCTTATATACCCCAATACATTCATAAGTAAGGGATCAGTCACTAGAAAACCAGCAGGATATACAGTACCTTCAGTTCCTGGACATCCTACATAGCAGCAGAACATCACAGAGTTACTCCCCCTCCCCCCCCTTCCACCATGCAGATTTTCCTATAGTCCCATTTATCTTTCTACTTCACATTTGATGTATGTAAAGTAGAGATGAGCGGGTTCGGTTTCTCTGAATCCGAACCCGCCAGAACTTCATGTTTTTTTCACGGGTCCGAGCGACTCGGATCTTCCCGCCTTGCTCGGTTAACCCGAGCGCGCCCGAACGTCATCATGACGCTGTCGGATTCTCGCGAGGCTCGGATTCTATCGCGAGACTCGGATTCTATATAAGGAGCCGCGCGTCGCCGCCATTTTCACACGTGCATTGAGATTGATAGGGAGAGGACGTGGCTGGCGTCCTCTCCATTTAGATTATAAGAGACTGAGAGAGATTTACTGGAGCTGACTAGGAGGAGTACTGTTACTGTAGAAGTGTAGAGACTGAGTGGAGAGAGTTTACTAGTGAGGACAGTGCAGTTTACTTTATAATCCGTTCTCTGCCTGAAAAAAGCGATACACAGCACACAGTGACTCAGTCACATACCATATCTGTGTGCACTGCTCAGGCTCAGGCCAGTGTGCTGCATCATCTATTATCTATATATAATATTATATATATCTGTCTGACTGCTCAGCTCACACAGCTTATAATTGTGGGGGAGACTGGGGAGCACTACTGCAGTGCCAGTTATAGGTTATAGCAGGAGCCAGGAGTACATAATATATTATATAGTGAGTGACCACCAGACACACAGTGCAGTTTATTTAATATATCCGTTCTCTGCCTGAAAAAAGCGATACACACAGTGACTCAGTCAGTCACATACCATATCTGTGTGCACTGCTCAGGCTCAGGCCAGTGTGCTGCATCATCTATTATCTATATATAATATTATATATATCTGTCTGACTGCTCAGCTCACACAGCTTATAATTGTGGGGGAGACTGGGGAGCACTACTGCAGTGCCAGTTATAGGTTATAGCAGGAGCCAGGAGTACATAATATATTATATAGTGAGTGACCACCAGACACACAGTGCAGTTTATTTAATATATCCGTTCTCTGCCTGAAAAAAGCGATACACACAGTGACTCAGTCAGTCACATACCATATCTGTGTGCACTGCTCAGGCTCAGGCCAGTGTGCTGCATCATCTATTATCTATATATAATATTATATATATCTGTCTGACTGCTCAGCTCACACAGCTTATAATTGTGGGGGAGACTGGGGAGCACTACTGCAGTGCCAGTTATAGGTTATAGCAGGAGCCAGGAGTACATAATATATTATATAGTGAGTGACCACCAGACACACAGTGCAGTTTATTTAATATATCCGTTCTCTGCCTGAAAAAAGCGATACACACAGTGACTCAGTCAGTCACATACCATATCTGTGTGCACTGCTCAGGCTCAGGCCAGTGTGCTGCATCATCTATTATCTATATATAATATTATATATATCTGTCTGACTGCTCAGCTCACACAGCTTATAATTGTGGGGGAGACTGGGGAGCACTACTGCAGTGCCAGTTATAGGTTATAGCAGGAGCCAGGAGTACATAATATATTATATAGTGAGTGACCACCAGACACACAGTGCAGTTTATTTAATATATCCGTTCTCTGCCTGAAAAAAGCGATACACACAGTGACTCAGTCAGTCACATACCATATCTGTGTGCACTGCTCAGGCTCAGGCCAGTGTGCTGCATCATCTATTATCTATATATAATATTATATATATCTGTCTGACTGCTCAGCTCACACAGCTTATAATTGTGGGGGAGACTGGGGAGCACTACTGCAGTGCCAGTTATAGGTTATAGCAGGAGCCAGGAGTACATAATATATTATATAGTGAGTGACCACCAGACACACAGTGCAGTTTATTTAATATATCCGTTCTCTGCCTGAAAAAAGCGATACACACAGTGACTCAGTCAGTCACATACCATATCTGTGTGCACTGCTCAGGCTCAGGCCAGTGTGCTGCATCATCTATATATATTATATATCTGTCTGACTGCTCAGCTCACACAGCTTATAATTGTGGGGGAGACTGGGGAGCACTACTGCAGTGCCAGTTATAGGTTATAGCAGGAGCCAGGAGTACATATTATATTAAAATTAAACAGTCCACACTTTTGCTGCAGGAGTGCCACTGCCAGTGTGACTGACCAGTGACCTGACCACACTGACCACCAGTATAGTTAGTAGTATACTTATATTGTGATTGCCTGAAAAAGTTAAACACTCGTCGTGTGACTTCACTTGTGTGTTTTTTTTTTTTTTATTCTATAAAAATAAAACTCATTCTGCTGACAGACAGTGTCCAGCAGGTCCGTCATTATATAATATATAATATATACCTGTCCGGCTGCAGTAGTGATATATATATATTTTTTTATATCATTTATCATCCAGTCGCAGCAGACACAGTACGGTAGTTCACGGCTGTGGCTACCTCTGTGTCTCTGCACTCGGCAGGCAGTCCGTCCATAATTGTAATACCACCTAACCGTGGATTTTTTTCATTCTTCTTTATACATACATAGTTACATAGACATCTTCTCTTTATCAACCAGTCTATATTAGCTGCAGACACAGTACAGTACGGTAGTTCACGGCTGTGGCTACCTCTGTGTCTGCACTCGGCAGGCTGTCCGTCCATAATTGTATACCACCTAACCGTGGATTTTTTTTCATTCTTCTTTATACATACATAGTTACATAGACATCTTCTCTTTATCAACCAGTCTATATTAGCTGCAGACACAGTACAGTACGGTAGTTCACGGCTGTGGCTACCTCTGTGTCTGCACTCGGCAGGCAGTCCGTCCATAATTGTATACCACCTAACCGTGGATTTTTTTCAGTCTTCTTTATACATACATAGTTACATAGACATCTTCTCTTTATCAACCAGTCTATATTAGCTGCAGACACAGTACAGTACGGTAGTTCACGGCTGTGGCTACCTCTGTGTCTGCAGTCGGCAGGCAGTCCATAATTGTATACTAGTATCCATCTCCATTGTTTACCTGAGGTGCCTTTTAGTTGTGCCTATTAAAATATGGAGGACAAAAATGTTGAGGTTCCAAAATTAGGGAAAGATCAAGATCCACTTCCACCTCGTGCTGAAGCTGCTGCCACTAGTCATGGCCGAGACGATGAAATGCCAGCAACGTCGTCTGCCAAGGCCGATGCCCAATGTCATAGTACAGAGCATGTCAAATCCAAAACACCAAATATCAGAAAAAAAAGGACTCCAAAACCTAAAATAAAATTGTCGGAGGAGAAGCGTAAACTTGCCAATATGCCATTTACCACACGGAGTGGCAAGGAACGGCTGAGGCCCTGGCCTATGTTCATGGCTAGTGGTTCAGCTTCACATGAGGATGGAAGCACTCAGCCTCTCGCTAGAAAAATGAAAAGACTCAAGCTGGCAAAAGCAGCACAGCAAAGAACTGTGCATTCTTCGAAATCCCAAATCCACAAGGAGAGTCCAATTGTGTCGGTTGCGATGCCTGACCTTCCCAACACTGGACGTGAAGAGCATGCGCCTTCCACCATTTGCACGCCCCCTGCAAGTGCTGGAAGGAGCACCCGCAGTCCAGTTCCTGATAGTCAGATTGAAGATGTCAGTGTTGAAGTACACCAGGATGAGGAGGATATGGGTGTTGCTGGCGCTGGGGAGGAAATTGACCAGGAGGATTCTGATGGTGAGGTGGTTTGTTTAAGTCAGGCACCCGGGGAGACACCTGTTGTCCGTGGGAGGAATATGGCCGTTGACATGCCAGGTGAAAATACCAAAAAAATCAGCTCTTCGGTGTGGAGGTATTTCACCAGAAATGCGGACAACAGGTGTCAAGCCGTGTGTTCCCTTTGTCAAGCTGTAATAAGTAGGGGTAAGGACGTTAACCACCTCGGAACATCCTCCCTTATACGTCACCTGCAGCGCATTCATAATAAGTCAGTGACAAGTTCAAAAACTTTGGGTGACAGCGGAAGCAGTCCACTGACCAGTAAATCCCTTCCTCTTGTAACCAAGCTCACGCAAACCACCCCACCAACTCCCTCAGTGTCAATTTCCTCCTTCCCCAGGAATGCCAATAGTCCTGCAGGCCATGTCACTGGCAATTCTGACGAGTCCTCTCCTGCCTGGGATTCCTCCGATGCATCCTTGCGTGTAACGCCTACTGCTGCTGGCGCTGCTGTTGTTGCCGCTGGGAGTCGATGGTCATCCCAGAGGGGAAGTCGTAAGCCCACTTGTACTACTTCCAGTAAGCAATTGACTGTTCAACAGTCCTTTGCGAGGAAGATGAAATATCACAGCAGTCATCCTACTGCAAAGCGGATAACTGAGGCCTTGACAACTATGTTGGTGTTAGACGTGCGTCCGGTATCCGCCGTTAGTTCACAGGGAACTAGACAATTTATTGAGGCAGTGTGCCCCCGTTACCAAATACCATCTAGGTTCCACTTCTCTAGGCAGGCGATACCGAGAATGTACACGGACGTCAGAAAAAGACTCACCAGTGTCCTAAAAAATGCAGTTGTACCCAATGTCCACTTAACCACGGACATGTGGACAAGTGGAGCAGGGCAGGGTCAGGACTATATGACTGTGACAGCCCACTGGGTAGATGTATGGACTCCCGCCGCAAGAACAGCAGCGGCGGCACCAGTAGCAGCATCTCGCAAACGCCAACTCTTTCCTAGGCAGGCTACGCTTTGTATCACCGCTTTCCAGAATACGCACACAGCTGAAAACCTCTTACGGCAACTGAGGAAGATCATCGCGGAATGGCTTACCCCAATTGGACTCTCCTGTGGATTTGTGGCATCGGACAACGCCAGCAATATTGTGTGTGCATTAAATATGGGCAAATTCCAGCACGTCCCATGTTTTGCACATACCTTGAATTTGGTGGTGCAGAATTTTTTAAAAAACGACAGGGGCGTGCAAGAGATGCTGTCGGTGGCCAGAAAAATTGCGGGACACTTTCGGCGTACAGGCACCACGTACAGAAGACTGGAGCACCACCAAAAACTACTGAACCTGCCCTGCCATCATCTGAAGCAAGAAGTGGTAACGAGGTGGAATTCAACCCTCTATATGCTTCAGAGGTTGGAGGAGCAGCAAAAGGCCATTCAAGCCTATACAATTGAGCACGATATAGGAGGTGGAATGCACCTGTCTCAAGTGCAGTGGAGAATGATTTCAACGTTGTGCAAGGTTCTGATGCCCTTTGAACTTGCCACACGTGAAGTCAGTTCAGACACTGCCAGCCTGAGTCAGGTCATTCCCCTCATCAGGCTTTTGCAGAAGAAGCTGGAGGCATTGAAGAAGGAGCTAAAAGGGAGCGATTCCGCTAGGCATGTGGGACTTGTGGATGCAGCCCTTAATTCGCTTAACAAGGAT
Organism: Pseudophryne corroboree; assembly: GCF_028390025.1. NCBI lineage: Eukaryota > Metazoa > Chordata > Amphibia > Anura > Myobatrachidae > Pseudophryne > Pseudophryne corroboree. Next base: position 678,145,355 of record NC_086448.1, read on the forward strand.
TCACGGGTGGTCAATCTGTTGAAATCAGAGTACTACATTTTGGCCACCGTGCTCGATCCTAGATTTAAAGCCTACCTTGGATCTCTCTTTCCGGCAGACACAAGTCTGCTGGGGTTGAAAGACCTGCTGGTGACAAAATTGTCAAGTCAAGCGGAACGCGACCTGTCAACATCTCCTCCTTCACATTCTCCCGCAACTGGGGGTGCGAGGAAAAGGCTCAGAATTCCGAGCCCACCCGCTGGCGGTGATGCAGGGCAGTCTGGAGCGACTGCTGATGCTGACATCTGGTCCGGACTGAAGGACCTGACAACGATTACGGACATGTCGTCTACTGTCACTGCATATGATTCTCTCAACATTGATAGAATGGTGGAGGATTATATGAGTGACCGCATCCAAGTAGGCACGTCACACAGTCCGTACTTATACTGGCAGGAAAAAGAGGCAATTTGGAGGCCCTTGCACAAACTGGCTTTATTCTACCTAAGTTGCCCTCCCACAAGTGTGTACTCCGAAAGAGTGTTTAGTGCCGCCGCTCACCTTGTCAGCAATCGGCGTACGAGGTTACATCCAGAAAATGTGGAGAAGATGATGTTCATTAAAATGAATTATAATCAATTCCTCCGCGGAGACATTGACCAGCAGCAATTGCCTCCACAAAGTACACAGGGAGCTGAGATGGTGGATTCCAGTGGGGACGAATTGATAATCTGTGAGGAGGGGGATGTACACGGTGATATATCGGAGGGTGAAGATGAGGTGGACATCTTGCCTCTGTAGAGCCAGTTTGTGCAAGGAGAGATTAATTGCTTCTTTTTTGGGGGGGGTCCAAACCAACCCGTCATATCAGTCACAGTCGTGTGGCAGACCCTGTCACTGAAATGATGGGTTGGTTAAAGTGTGCATGTCCTGTTTTGTTTATACAACATAAGGGTGGGTGGGAGGGCCCAAGGACAATTCCATCTTGCACCTCTTTTTTCTTTTCTTTTTCTTTGCATCATGTGCTGATTGGGGAGGGTTTTTTGGAAGGGACATCCTGCGTGACACTGCAGTGCCACTCCTAGATGGGCCCAGTGTTTGTGTCGGCCACTAGGGTCGCTAATCTTACTCACACAGTCAGCTACCTCATTGCGCCTCTTTTTTTCTTTGCGTCATGTGCTGTTTGGGGAGGGTTTTTTGGAAGGGCCATCCTGCGTGACACTGCAGTGCCACTCCTAGATGGGCCCGGTGTTTGTGTCGGCCACTAGGGTCGCTAATCTTACTCACACAGCTACCTCATTGCGCCTCTTTTTTTCTTTGCGTCATGTGCTGTTTGGGGAGGGTTTTTTGGAAGGGACATCCTGCGTGACACTGCAGTGCCACTCCTAGATGGGCCCGGTGTTTGTGTCGGCCACTAGGGTCGCTTATCTTACTCACACAGCGACCTCGGTGCAAATTTTAGGACTAAAAATAATATTGTGAGGTATTCAGAATAGACTGAAAATGAGTGTAAATTATGGTTTTTGAGGTTAATAATACTTTGGGATCAAAATGACCCCCAAATTCTATGATTTAAGCTGTTTTTTAGTGTTTTTTGAAAAAAACACCCGAATCCAAAACACACCCGAATCCGACAAAAAATATTCGGTGAGGTTTTGCCAAAACGCGTTCGAACCCAAAACACGGCCGCGGAACCGAACCCAAAACCAAAACACAAAACCCGAAAAATTTCAGGCGCTCATCTCTAATGTAAAGCCACTTTGTAGTCCTTCCAGGTGAGGTTCGGTCTTTCCCAAAAATCCAGAGAGCTCTTGATGAAATACTGCTCAGACGTTCCCCTGCTACTTAGGGACATGGCTGTTACAGGTGGACACTGGCTGCCTCAAGAAGTGAAAGTCCACCCTTACCCACTGGTGTCAAAACTCATGCTTTACATTTAGTTCAATGCTAGTAAAAGTCGAGAATTAGTTTGTAACATGGTTCCAACTCTCCCTTCAGGGGCAAACGCAGGATTTACTGTGGGGGGGGTTCTATATTATTTATATATATATATATAATCAGCAAAAGTAAGCAGCACTTTTGGGTCTTATTCATATAAACCAACAAGTCATCATCCTGGAAGTTATAGCAACGTTTCGATTTATTTCAATCGTCGTCAGGCATTTCTGGAATGTGAGAGAAGCACTTGTATCATTGCGCTTTACCTTCATAACATTTTGAAGATTTGGCGCCAGTTATTAAATATCCAGTGCTGTTTTTTTATTGCACAACGTACTGGTCTGTTTTAGATCACAGGTCTAATTATGTAAGATCTTTTCTCCACTAAAGATATTGTCTAGAGTTGGCTGACTCAGACATATGTTGATTCATCTGAATCATTATTATCATTGATGTATTCACTTTTTCAAGTCTACCCTAACTATGTTGTAGCTAACCAATTGATCTAGTACCCCTGAGGAAGTCCTACGGGATGAAACGCGTTGGGTTCTTCTGATTCAACCAATTGGTGTATACTGAATTTTTGACAACAAAGGAATGTACTCGGTCTGAGGAATGTACATCTGAACAAGTTGTTACGTTGTTTGTAAATTTCATGAATTGAATTGGTTTTATGGACTTTGTGAATACATTTTTTAAATTAATGTTTTAAAGCATTTTTATGAACTTGTAGGTTTTACTACAGTATTTTCAACTTAAATCTTGGGTTGACAGAATTAATACTGACCTCCAATGCGTTTCACTCCTCCGTGGCACCATGTATTTCTGGTATTGTTTGTTGTCACCCAAAGAGTCTACAGATAAGTCTTCTGCCCAGCTTAGCTGGGAGACTGACCTTTACCATACAGATCCCACTACAGCAGGCCTGGCCAACCTGTGGCTCTCCAGCTGTTGTGAAACTAAAAGTCCCAACATGCCTTGCCACAGTTTTGCTATGAGGGAATACTAAAACTGTGGCAAAGCATGCTGGGATGTGTAGTTTCACAGCAGCTGGAGAGCCACAGGTTGGCCAGGCCTGCACTACAGCTTTGCTGCCTTTAGCAGTGCGCTGTAGTGGTTCACATCACGGCATGCCGCGCTTGTTTGAATTGCTGCCGGGTCCTGTACATGTGAATGGGATGTGGGCACATGCGCACGCCGGCTCCCATTCAAGTCTATGGCATAGCGGGAGCTATGTCGCGCTGTACGCATTGCAGCAAGGATATAGAGACACGTCTGTACCTTTACCCTTAAACATTAGGAATCTATTTATCTTTCTTCTTTCTCCTTATTTACAGTAAGTGCACCAATCATACCGAAATGCATGTTAAACTTTTCAATACAGTACATAATATATGGCCTGCGACTTCCAAATATTGTTTGCATCTCTGCCATTTTGACGGTACCATTTTCCATGTTTTATGGGACTGCCCCAGTTTCCTTTTTGGATGGATGTATTTGCCCTTGTACAGGATGTTTTAGGTCTCGCCTTGACCCCAGACCTTTTTTAGCCCTTTTACATTGGTATCCCACTATTTTTCCTAAATTCCTATGTTCTTGGTCACGTTTTAATATCTGCCAGGGCCACTACTGTATAGCCCTGCACTGGAAATCTCCCTCCCTTCCTCCATTTGCAAAAGTTATTTCCAAAACTCAATTTCATTTTAAGAGTGGAGACGAGAGCTTCCTTACTCTTGCCCTCTCTTCTCCCATTATGAAGCGGTTCCCATTGCACATACAGGTGTGTCCATATACACCTTTCCTAAAATCTAGCCACATAGCTCGATTTGGCATGCCAGCAATTTAGCCAAGCCTTGGAATTTGGGAAAATTTGTCTGCCTTGTTCCCCTTTGTGTTTTTGCTTCCCCCACCCCATTGTTCCCCATTCTTTTCACTGTACCCCCATAATTTTCTTTACATATAGTCAATACAAATGTAATGATAAAAAAAAGAATGGTGGATGCGTGTATAGAGGAGGAAACAGCTGTAAACAAGCTTAAGTGTACAGTTTAAGTGCCTACTCCAGAACAGCATCCTATACTTCCAAAGTTACCAGTGTCCTCCAGATAGGCTGCAAGAGAAATACAAGTAAGCATATCCTTTTCATAGTGAAATTACTTTTAGGGAATTCCATTTACATATCAGCACTTCAATGCAATGCTGTAACCATTTCATCCAATTAGGTCTTGTATGTGCAGTCCATTATTTTACTGGGGAAAAGCCTCGTTTCATAGTGTCTCTTTTGTGCTAACATTATATTTTAGCACAAATCAGTTCAAGCTTTTATCTTTAAAATCAGAATTGTGTATCTTGTTGCGGACAAGCTAGCTCATAGAGTACAATGAGGGGTTGGGAGCCGTAATTTCCACAACACGGTTGGATATTTTTATAAACTTTGGTTCTTAATAAAATGTTTATACTAAGTATGAACAGTAATGTACTACTGGAATTGCCAATCCGGGTATTGCAGAACTCCTGCACACAGAATGCACCTTATAATTTGGCATTGTGTGCATTTACAGTAAGGCGCATAAATTATTGTTAATATTTATCATTAGAAATTGTTTCACTGGTTATGGTTTGTCTGAGATTTCTAGTTTATGTTTTATTGGTATATGTTTTAAACAAACTGAACTCTGCATTCCAGAGCATGTGCACTGTGCCATAATTATTTGTATATATTACATCTTTTGTTCATGTAGAGCACTTGACAGTTTTTATATATGAGTTACTTCATATGTACATTATTACATAGCTTGATGCAGTCTTTCCCATAAAGGCATAGTATGTATTATGTAGAATGTGTACTTTTCATGTTTTTTGCTGTCTACAGCAGAGATCCCATACTGTACCATTGCCTATTTTCTGTTTCAGTCACTGCTATTAATAAAGCATGAAGCGTTATTTATACACATGTAGAATTACAGTCATGCAGTGCATTTTCTATTTATCCACCTTGTGCATACACTTTTGTGGGATTATGGGGGAGGTTTATCAAACATGCTAAAGAGGATATGGGAGTTGTTGCCCGTAGCAGCCAATAAGATCTTAGTTATCATTTTACAGAATCTCCCAAATGAATTATAGCTTGAATCTGATTGGTTATTATGGGCAACACCTCCACTTATCTTTTCTTCTTTAGAAGGTTTGCTAAATCCCCCCATTTATATGATCAGCCGGAAATGCCCGTGGTAGAACGAGTAATACTTCAGAGTGCAATTACAATTTTAGAGCCAGCCCTTTATTATTTGAATGTTTTCTACTTTTGCCTTATGCCAGTCACAGGATTGAGGTGAATTGAGTCTTTATTACATGTGTCACTAAGCTGTGTCTGATTATTGTTATTGCAGGGGTGTTTGTGCACATACAGTATGAATACACGTAACCGTATTCAATACCCTGAATTTTAAAAAAGACACAGAAAGTATAGAATAACTCAAGATTAGGGCACCACCTATAAAATGATAATGCCATTGTAATGCCTCTTCTCCACTCTCTTAAAACTCATCCACCTACACAAAATCTTGTTATACTATATGGGTGCAATTTAAGGCGCATGAGCAGTAATATTGTGACATATGTGCACCAGTGTATGAACCTTCTCCCAAGTGCAGGTTTGTGTGTGATAGGAAATGTAGCCTGTAAATGCTCCCTCTTTAAGGCTAGTGACTAAATGTCTTCTGGAAAGCGTGGACACTGTTCAGATAAACAGTAATAATAAAAATAATTGCTGTTAAAAGGGAAACTTGCATTACATTGTCTGCACACGGTATAATAAATTTAAGTTTTATCTAACAGATAGAGAATAGTGTCTTGACAGTGTTAATAATAAATGCAAACCTCACATTTTTAATATAAGATGAAATAAAAAATTGTCATCCCCACATCCAACATTTACTGCTTTATAGATGAAGGGGTATATGCAATTGCGGTCGAAGTCCGGCTGGAATTCGATCGTTTTTGGATTCGACACAATTCGTCAGTCGAATCCCAGCCGCCGGGACCCGAATTCGACATATTCAATAAAAAACGGATTCGACAGTCCCGCTGTCGAAAAACGGACCAATTGACGATAGTGTGCGTCCTGGATTCGACTTCATGGACGGCACAAAAGTGTTCAAAAAACCCTGAAAAAAATTGCGTGGGGTCCCCCCTCCTAAGCATAACCAGCCTCGGGCTCTTTGAGCCGGTCCTGGTTGCAAAAATACGGGGGGGGGAAATGACAGGGGATCCCCCGTATTTTAACAACCAGCACCGGGCTCTGCGTCCGGTCCTGGTGCAAAAAAATACGGGGAACAAAAGACGTAGGGGTCCCCCGTATTTTTAACACCAGCACCGGGCTCCACTTTCTAGAGAGAGAATGCCACAGCCGGGGGACCCAAGGGCCAGGGGTGAAGCCCGAGGATGTCCCCCCCCCCCCCACCCCCCATCCAAGGGCGGCGGAAGGGAGGCTGATAGCCAAGTCTCAAAAAAAATATATTGTTTTTTGTAGCAGAACCACAAGTCCCAGCAAGCCTCCCCCGCAAGCTGGGACCCCACGCAATTTTTTTTCAGGAATTTTAACCCATTCCCACCCCTTCCCACTGAAAAACATGCACGGATCTCTCCTATTTTTTTTAGTCCGTAAAAAAAAAAATTTATTTAAAAAAATCTATTAAATAATACTTGTGGCTCCTAAATAGACAAAGCAAGTAGATAATCCCTTCTAATATAAATAGATATGCTATTAGCAATCACAAAAACACAAAAAAAAACATGTTTTAAAAAATTTTTATTAGATCACGACAGCAAAATGAGGCGGAATGAAATTGATAAAATGACTGTCGAAAAGCACTGTTGTCGAATCGACATTCTTCAATTGATTATACTTTTGTCGAAAAGCCGCATTTTTACCATTGCAGACATGTCGAATTTGAGAAATGTCGAATTGCCAAAAGTCGAATCTGAACCGGCAGGTTTTTTGTCAAAAAGTACTGTATTGCATTGTCGAATCCAATTCGACAGGCTTTTTTTTGTCGAAAATGCCCCGTTTTTCGACATTTGCGGCAATCTGACCGCAATTGCATATGGCCCAAAATCTTTCTTCCTGCAGTAATCTAAGTGAAAATGGCAAGTACGTCATCTGCATAGAAGGCCACAACTTAATATAATATAGCTACAGTGCTAATGAATGAGGTAATACCAGCTGGAAGGGTCAGTGCACAGTCATACAGATGTGGTTAGGTAATGCTGCTGCTGTTCTCATCACGATATGGGTGCATTCTGGTTCACATGCGTAGTACTGACATAGGAGCATTCTGTAACTGAGACCCTGTATGTGTAGTATGTAACCCAGGGTTATGTACAAGATAACCCAGAGCTCAAGACATGAACCACTCAGAACTTTATGTTTTCTCTGTGCTAGGGAGGGGTTGTAGTCAGGTGACCGGTGGTCAGCATACCGACGCCAGGATGCCGGCTGGGGGGCCAGGGCTATTCCCACTTGTGGGTGTCCACGACACCCATAGAGTGGGAATAGAACATATGGCGAGCACAACGAGCCACCAAGCCTGCATCGTGGCGAGTGCAGCAAGCCCGCAAGGGGCTTCGTTGCACTCACCCCCTGCAGGCATCCTGGCGGCCGGGATCCCGGCCCCCGTATGCTGACCGCCGGTCACCCGGCCCCAACCCCTGGGGAGGAAGAGGACCAGGGGCATACAGTAGGATGTAGCCATACAGAATTGCTCTTGGTACATAACAGTTCATACTGTATGAATTCACCGCACCACTTCACTTTAGGACTACCCCACTAACTACTAAGAACGGAACGCCTGTTTTTCCCTCACACACAAGTCATTTATACTGTAGGATTATACTTTTTTTCTAGGGCATTATTGATTGATATTTTAGTACAAGTAGACTTCTCCTTTAAAAGCCACTTAGCAATTGGTGCAGATCATACAGGTCACAGTTTGTATAGTGTAACGGTGACCACATACTGTACACGTTCAGATGTGGTTATCTTTTAATCTGATTTACCACTTAACATCTTAAGGATTTTGATCATATTACAGATACATGTTTGATAGAATACTGATATTGTGGCAAATTAGGTCAAAACTGAAGTAGACTATAAAATTTCAACCTGTACTTAGCAAATTCAGACACCTGTATTTGAACCTATAATAACCAACGTAGTAATGTTGGCGATCAAACTTACATTTTTGCACTGTAAATAACTTTTTTATTTATTTAGTACAGATAAGTAAACCATATTTCAAGACAAATTGGACTTGCTGTTTAGCATATTAAAAAAACAACTTGGTCCAAATGTAATAGAGTGAGAGATTTGATAAGGTTTTTCAGTGTTTATTAAAGTGGCAATCATTTACACTGCAAAACCAGGTTGATCTTGCTGTGTAAATGATTGCCACTTTAAAAAAAAACTGCAAAATCTTACCAAACCTCTCACTTTCTGAAACTCTCACTCTATTACATTTGGCCCATTATTTTGTTTATATGAGATGGATCATGGATGGAACAAGAAAACAACATAGGGGTATATTTACTAAGGTCCCGATTTTGACCAAGATGCCGTTTTTTCATCAAAGTGTCATCTCGGGAATTTACTAAGCAAAAATCACGGCAGTGATGAGGGCATTCGTATTTTTTGGGTAGTCCATGAAAATAATTACGAATGAATACACCATCGGTCAAAACGCGGCTGTTTAAGTATGAATCTCGGTCATTTACTAACCATTCGTAATTGTAATGTCTGCCGTGAAAATGCATTTGCGGCCGTGAAAAATTACAAATCGTAAAAAAGTCCTAAAAAAAAAAAGACCTGCTTTTGAAAAGCGTGTTTACATGTGTAGTCAATTATCCATTACTCACACCTGAATTTTTGGCCCTATAAAAGTGTCCCAGGCACATTTTGAAATTCTCTCACTCTGAAATGGCGGCTGTGGTGTGTGCCAATGACTTTCTGTTTGCTGTGGGATACCTTAGACTGCTCCATGAGGCTTCCAGAAATCAGGGCCAGGTAAGTGAACATGGTCAGCAGGTTGTCCAGGTGCCGCGGAGGCTGCGCCAGCCACGTTTTTTTAGGGGTCGTTTAAACTTAAACGCATTGTCTGATGATAGGGTCATACAGATGTTCCGCCTAAATAGAAACAACATTTTCCGCCTGTATGACCTTGTCAAACTGGGACTAGACCCTGAGACAGCACGCTCTCGCTCTGTCTCAGGCCTGCACAAACTCCTGGCTGTGTTACACTTTATGGCTACTGGGAGCTTCCAGGCTGTGGCAGGCGACGTTATTGGTATCTCACAGCCAACCTTTTCAAAATATTTTAATCAGGTGAGTTGAAAAATACATACACGTTTATGTCTAAGTGTTGCTTCTGTAAGCTCTTACAACACAGTATTGTATAGAATACATAACATCACACTCACCTTAGATTGATTACTGTCCACTCAGGTTTTGGATGTCTTGGATCCACATATTAATGCCTCAATCTGCTTCCCTACCCAGGAGTCGGAGTGGCGTGCTGTCAGGGTAGCTTTCTATGAGCTTGCTGGCATGCCCAATGTGCTGGGGGCCATAGATTGCACACACGTTCAGCTGAGACCACCTAGGGGCCGTCAATATATATATACCAACAGACATATGGCCCAATCCACTAATGTCCAGGTGGTTTGTGATGCAAAACTAAAAATTATGAGTGTGGTTGCAGGTTACCCTGGTGGCTGCCATGACTCCTTCATCCTCAGTCAGTCATCGCTCTTCGATAAATTTGAGGACGGCCAAATGCCTGATGGCTGGCTGCTGGGTATGTTCCAAATGTGTTGTGTGTATGTCTCTTAACTACAAACTCCATTTATGTCTAGGGTAATTAATAATCATACACATGTACTAATGTTGCCTATATATGTTTTTCAGGTGATGGTGGTTATGGCTGCTTCTCTTGGCTCCTTACTCCATTGTCCCAACCTGATTCTCCTGCTGAACACAGTTACAATCATGCACATAAGGCTACGCGGAATGTGATAGAAAGATGTTTTGGTGTGCTGAAATCACGGTTTCGGTGTCTGGATAAATCTGCTGGCCTTTTGTTGTATAGTCCCTCAAAGGTGACTAGGATTGTGTTCTGCTGCTGTTTTCTCCATAATCTGTGTTTGAACCAACATCTGGCACATGATGAGGGAGAAAGCAGTCAGCAAGCAGAGGAGTTAGAAACATCTGGTGACAGTGTGAGTACAGATGTAGGGAGGCAGGTAAGGCAAGAAGTGATTCAGCGGTATTTTACTGGTAAGTTTTTGTTGGATGTAATTAACCTTGAATAAACACTTTGCAATACATTTTTGTAAGTGTGATTGTGTGTTTTGTTACTTAATGTTTGTTGTTTATAGTGGTGTGTACATTGTAGTTAGTTTTTGTGATAAATACATTGTCATTCATTACCCCAGATAAACATACATACATAGCGTCTTCTACAATGTTTGACACGGACACTGGAAGTTGTGTGATTTAAAGATTCCAATTTTTATTGTGTTACCCAAAAGAATTTTATTTTTTATTTTTTTCGCTTGTGTGTGCTGGGTGCCGTGCTTTGTGCTGGGTCACTGGCACGTGTTCGGGTGGATCGACGAACAGGGGAGGTTACTGGCGTTTGGCTAGGGGTCGTGGTTCCTGAGCTGGAGCTCACTTGTTGTGCTGCCATCAAAGAGATGTTCTGGCTTAAATTATGGATGCTGGCATTCAGTTGGTTGTTGGTTGCAGTGTGGCTTGCCACAATCCTGGACAATGACTCATTCACAAGTTGATTGTGTTGTATCAGTTGGATGAGTGTTTGCTGCTGGCGTTGTTGCTCATCAATGATGCGCGTCAAATGAGCCAGCATTTGATTGTTGTCTGCCCGAATTTGATCCATCGAAGTGGCTATTCGACCTACTTGGACAATCAGTCTGCCTGAGTTGCGACTAATGCGCGGCAGATGATGGGGCAGACTGGCAAGGTGTTGGGTGTGGGCGGTCAGGCAGGCATTGTTTTGGGTCTGTTGGCTTGTCCAACTGGCCCAAAAGTCATCGGGTACTTGTTGCTGGGGTGGAGCTTGGAGCAGTTGTGGAGTAATGGAGGCTTGGGGGATATCCTGCGGCTGGGTTGGCTGGGTCTGGACAACGGGTGTTAGGTTTAGTGTGTAGGTGGCCTGTTGGTCTTGTTCCTGCTGGCCAACGTCGGGCATCAAGGTTGGTTCTGTATGGGGTGGGCAACATGCACTGTTTACTTTACACATAATATATTTGGTCTGCCTAAACATTTCAAAATGAATTATACTGCATTTTAAAAAAAAAAAAGAATTGCGTTTTTCTAAACGAGGAATATTTAGAATCAAAACACATAGATCCCATCACATGCGTGCACATAGACTGACTGCCGGAATCCTCACCTAACTACCTCCCCTCCACAGCATTACAGTGTTCTGTCACCTCCCCTGTCCAGGATATAGACTGCTCACCTGGATGGTCCAGAGGAGCGGATCAAGTAAGCAGTCTACCTCCCGGACAGGGGAGGTGTGTGAACACTATAATGGTGTTCAGGGGGTAGTGGTGGCTTGTTTTTGGTGAGTAATTTGATTTTTAGTTTCAGTGCACATGTGTGTACTCAATTTATTACGATGGCTGTTCAATTTTAAATGTGATGTTGCCCATAGCAACATATAAGATTTTATAAATTTATGCATTTGCACCTTCAAAAAGGGAATATGTGAAATCTGATTGGTTGTTATGGCAAACATGTAATCTCAACTACAACTCACATCATAGTAACTGTACTGTGTCGATTATTTTGTATGTGCTTATTGTAATTTTTTACTCACCAGATAACTGAGGTGATCGTGGCTCATCACTTTGTGGACTAGCCAATAGTGCTTGTGGTGGCTGGGGTGAGACTGCGGAGATGCGCCGCCTGGGTGGGGAAGATGGAGCCGCAGATTCTGATTCAAGACGCCGTGTCTTGCTTGGCCTCCTGGGTACGTTAGCCGAGCCCTGTGATGGGCGCCTTAGAGGAGGTCGGCTTACAGAAGTAGAACCTATGTGAATATCTAAATATTAATATTTTGTACTTCTATGTGTTTGCAGAATATGTGACTACAGTGAATTCTTACCTGCAATCCCAGCATCCTCATCAGTTGGCTGGGGCCTGTCCGGGAGGCTGGTCTGGCGTACTGTTGAAAAAGTGTTAACAACATTATTACCATACTTGTAAAAAACATTGATAACTGCAAAACCTTAGTGTACTGTAACCATCTTGTACGTATTGTAAAGTAAACTAATTTCTGGTTAAGATCTTCGTGATTACTTAATTTGGTTTATCTATAAAAATGAACATGGTGTTGCACTAAATAAAACAGTAACATTGATGAATTGTGTGCAAGATATTGCAGAGTTTGAATACTTGCAACTTAAACCAAACTTTATTCAAATTAAAAATACTTTAAAAAACACACACACAAATCATAACAAGCTGCTATTAGATACAACAGCTATGGGCAAGAAATATCTCATATTAAGTATTGGAACTACACATACCAGCATGCACTGCACCTGATTTTGCAAACAATAAAATAAACAAACAGCCAAGGCATGATGGAAAATGCATTTTAAAAACATAAATACACCTTAAGGGTGCTCAGGCCTGCAATACATGACCAACACAATGTATGCATACTTAAATTACAAATTTAATTTGGCAGCATGATCATTTTTTACAAAAATAAAAATTCACTTCTAAATTCCAACTCACCATCCTGCGTAGGGCGGTCCGAATCCCGGACATGAGTTGCAGACACCACTTCTGCAGGAATCAGTGCCCGCACAGGCTCCTCCCAGTCACGATAGGTTGCCCGGAAAGGGGGGCCACCCCCGGTTTGGCGGGCTGATTTTGCCTCCTTGGCCATCTTGGCCTTGACACGGCGCTTGATGTCGTAAAACCTCTTGCGACACGTGTCCTCAGTCCGCCTCACCACACGCTCACTATTAACTGCCACTATTACTTTCCCCCACAGGACAGATTTCCTGCGGGAGGACACCTTGGCAGCATCCTGGCCAAATAATTGCCGATGATGCCTCATCAGCTCCCGCACCAACGCCATGTTTTCAGCATAGCTGAACTTTACATTACGGCCAGTCTTGGTAGTGGTGCGTGGCTGCGGAGCCACAGCACCATCACTATCACTTGAAAACTGAGCAACAGGCACCCCCTCCTCCTCCTCACTCTCCTCCTCCCTCTCACTAACCCCCTCCACCTCACTCACCTCCTCCCTCTCACTCACCTCCACCTCACTCACCTCCTCCCTCTCACTAACCTCCTCCACCACACTGGCCTCTGAGTCAGACATAATTAGGACAAACGACACAAAACACAGAAAAAATAAAACACAAAACACACTCCTCCACTACTACTACTACACACCACACAGCCAACACACACACACACACACACACTCACTCACTCACTCACTCACAAACAATGACAAAAGACTTGGAAAAAAAAACAAGGACAAAAAAGTTTACAAACTCTGAAAAAACTAGACAACAAATATGACAAGACTACTTACACACACAGTACAGCACTCAACAATCACAAAACTCCTCTCCAAATCCACCAAAAAATCCACCAAACTCACCAACTCCAAATACACCTTCCTCTCTCCTCTCCACTAGCTAAACCCACGAGGTGCGGTGTGTTTGGGGCGGTTTTATAGTAATGTGCACAGACACTCCTCCATCACAAATACAACCAATCACGGACGCGTGATAAAAACGAAACTTAGGACTGAAAACGCGGCCGCGAAATTAAAATCACTGCCGTAACAGACATGTGACGCAGTCGTACAAAAAACACAAATCACGGCCGCAAAACATCAAAATCGTCCGAAAATACACACCTCAAAATACGAATGACTTCGACATCGGACAACATGAAAAAAAAAAATACGACAGCTTAGTAAATTAGGCGTAATCAATTCAAAAAGTTGCAAATTTACACTGTCGATGTCATTCGTGATTGAACTTTGACCTTTTTCCGAAAATTACGAATCTTAGTAAATATACCCCATAGTCTTGCAATATTGTGATGGTTGAGGTAAGACTGGGAAAAGAGCCTTAGTGGGAAGAATAAAGCAGAGAGGAAGGACTAGTCAGTTTGTAACTGTTTCACCCACATACTTTTCACCATAAAAATCAATATACTTGTTATTTATTTCTAAACTGATGGAGATATTGGTTAATTACTTTGTCCTGTAACAGTGTTTTTTCGGCATGTATCACTTTTGTTTAGTTTATGATAGTTTATTTTTATTTATATTTTTGGGGTTGGATCTCACATGTCAACTTGGTTGTTACTGTAAACGTGTGCCATTTTTATTTTGTTTCTAAATATAAAAACTATGTAGTCTGTTTTGCTCTAACAATAAAAAAAATGTATATATACAGTGTTCCGTTTCTATTCATTCTTTTGCAACTATAAGGAGGTTTCCATTTGCTGACTATATATAAGTGTGTTTAGCCTTAGCTGTACCCCATATCTGACAAACACTTTTCATTACATTTCCATTTTCCTCCTATAGTAGTGCTTGGTTTAGCCTGTTTCATGTGTGCCATTGTGTTTTACATTGAACAAAATATCCTCACAAAAGCACTTAGTGTGTAGGATGAAACTCAATCTCTGTCAGCTCCAAGCTGGTGCAAAAATAAGTATTTGGTGCTGTCAAGGTGGCCTTGTACAAGGAACGTCTCCTATAATAGGCAACCCCTTCATCTTATTTACATACTCCTGCTCTGCTCAATAAAATTTCTCTAGCATCCATAAGGGATATTGGGGAATTAGTACGATAGGGTATAGATGGGGTCCAAAGGAGCTGGTGCACTTAAAATTTCTTCAACTGGGTGTGCTGGCTCGTCCCCTCTATGCCCCCTCCCAAAGGCAGTTTAGAAAAAAGTGCCCTCAGGAGAGGATGCACTCTCTACAAGCTCCAGAGAGTTTTCTGCAGTTTCTTTTAAAACTTTGGCCCTCATTCCGAGTCGTTCGCTCTGTATTTTTCTTCGCATCGCAGCGTTTTTCTGCTTAGTACGCATGCGCAATGTTCGCACTGCGACTGCGCCAAGTAATTTTGCTATGAAGATAGTATTTTTACTCACGGCTTTTTCTTCGCTCCGGCGATCGTAGTGTGATTGACAGGAAATGGGTGTTACTGGGCGGAAACACAGCGTTTTATGGGCGTGTGGATAAAAACGCTACCGTTTCCGGAAAAAACGCGGGAGTGGCTGGAGAAACGGGGGAGTGTCTGGGCGAACGCTGGGTGTGTTTGTGACGTCAGCCAGGAACGACAAGCACTGAACTGATCGCAGATGCCGAGTAAGGTTGAAGCTACTCAGAAACTGCTAAGTAGTTTGTAATCGCAATATTGCGAATACATCGTTCGCAATTTTAAGAAGCTAAGATTCACTCCCAGTAGGCGGCGGCTTAGCGTGTGTAACTCTGCTAAAATCGCCTTGCAAGCGAACAACTCGGAATGAGGGCCTTTGTTATTTCGGTATGCTGTTTGGGCAACAGCACACCTGCACCAGGGGAGTTAGGGGGGGATGGTCACCGGCCTCTGTAAGGTGTCAGAGCCACTTCAGGGCCACTGTCCTGAGAGGTTGCTGTACAGCGGGGCACTGCGCCTTAGCAGTCACAATCGCAGCACGCCGCACATCCCCTAACATTGCCTGAAGGTGACGACAGTAGTGAGTACAAACCGGGGGCCCCGCTAGGGGGTTCTCCCGGTCCTTGGTGCGGCAAAGGCAGGGGCGGCATACGGGACCCTCCTGGGGGGGGACCTGCTATAGCCCCCTTGTGTACACTGGCAGTGGTAGTGAAAACTAACACTTGCTGTGATGTTTTACACTAATAGGGAGACTTTGCCAGTATAAATATCAATGAAGCTCCGGCGCCATTACCGGGGGGTGGAGCTTCCTCAAAGCGGGACCAGCGGCATTTTGGCACCTTCCTCTGCTTACAGCTGCAGCAGCAGGCACACAGCTCCTCCAGTCACTCGGGATACGCAGGAAAACTGGTATAGGGGTGTAGCAAAGGGGGAGAGCCGCTATTGTACACAATCTGTGTCCTGAAAAGGACTAATACTCTGGTGTTACACTGATACAGCCTCACTGGGGCTGTTTAGCTTGGGTGTGCTGTTCCATTCTCTCTGTCTCCCTCTCACCCTCTCACATACAGTAAGGGCAGGCTTGCTATTATATTTATTGTCTGTGTATGTGTTTATAAGTGTTTACTGTGAACATTGTAAAACACCAATTATGCAGTGTATGTCGCACCTGATTATCTCCCTCTACATCTGTTTCCATATCATGTGAACAATGCAGCCAGGTCTCACAACTCAGTGAGGGGGCTGGGGGAAGGGTCAAGAGCCTTCCTGGCTAGGTGCCTTAAAATCCATGATGTCAGATATGTCATCTCAGCTCACTGCTAATTCTTAGAAAACTCAAGAACTACAGCAGGCTGTTGCAGACCTAGCTGCAAGGGCAGATGTTCCACAGCCTCCCTCTTTAGATCAGGACCACAAAAGCATGGGTTACCTGCTTTACTCTGAGACTCTGATGAGGAGATACAGGAGGAGGAGTCCCTACTTGGTCTTTTACGTGGACAGGTTCCTGACGAAGGTCGTGTCTGCTTTCCACTTGAATCAACCTATTGTGGTTCCGTCAGGTTCTGGCACTTCTGCTCCTCCGGAGGCATTGATTGCTGTGCGAGCCTTGAAGATCTATATCAAGAGAACAGCTCAGGTCAGAAAGATAGAGTCCTTGTTTGTGCTCTATGATGCGCAGAAAAAGGATTGCCCCCTAACCTGTTCCTAAGTCTCTGAAGTCCCACGCTACCAGATCAGTGGGGTTTTTCTGGGCAGCTACCCGTAGAGTCTCGGCCTTGCAACTATGCCGAGCTGCTACCTGGTCGGGTGAAGAACACCTTTGTGAAGTTCTACAGGTTTGATACCCTGGCCAAAGAGGATACCCAGTTGGGCAGGTGGTGTTGCGGACGTCTCCGCACATTCCAGCCCGTTCTGGAAGCTTTGGGACGTCCCCATCGTACTAATTCCCCAAAATCCCTTATGGATGCTAGAGAAAATAGGATTTTAATTACCTTCCAGTAAATCATTTTCTCGTAGTCCATAAGGGGTATTGGGGGTCATTCCGAGTTGATTGCTCGCTGCCGATTTTTGCAGTGCATGCGTATGCCCCGCAATGCGCACACGCGACGTACGGGTACAAAGCTCTTTGTGGTTGTGCTCAGGTGGCGGCTGCAAGAAAATTGACAGGAAGGGGGCGTTACTGGGTGTCAACTGACCGTTTTCAGGGAGTGTTTGCAAAAATGCAGGCGTGTCTGAAAAAATGCAGGCGTGGCTGGGCGGGTGTATGACGTCAAATCCGGACACAAATAGGCTGAAGTGATCGCAAGCGCTGAGTAGGTTCAGAGCTACTCTGAAACTGCACAAACTGTTTTTGTATAGCTCGGCTGCACATGCGTTCGCACTTTTGCTAAGCTAAAATACACTCCCCAGTGGGCGGCGGCATAGTGTTTGCACGGCTGCTAAAACTAGCTAGCGAGCGATCAACTCGGAATGACCACCATTTGGTGCCTGCCTCATTGCATTGACTTTTCTGCAGGTTTTCTCTTATATGGTTACCTGTTCAGCTGTTGCTGTTTTGTTACCAGCCATTGCTGGTCATTTTATGTTATTGATATGCTGGTGTGTAAATCTCACCACTCGTTGTTCTGTTCCTTCTCTCAAGTATGTCCATTCTCCTTCGGACACTATTTTACCTATAACTGCCTGTGGGAAGGGGCATAAAGGGGAGGAGCCAGCACACCCAATTGAAGAAATTTAAAGTGCACCAGCTCCTTTGGACCCCGTCTATACCCCATCGTACTAATTCCCCAATATCCCTTATGGACTACGGGAAAAGGATTTACCGGTAGGTAATTAAAATCCTATTCTAGCTATTGCACAGTTCTGCAAAACTTGACTCACTGGTGGAAATACTCTGTACTTTGGATTGAATGCCCTTAGTGACCCAATGTGACCATGTTTTTTCCGCCACATCCACAAAACATCTGCTTTCTGTCAATCACTTGCAAATGAATCCTCGCTGTGAGCATACTTGAAATCATTGGCAGTGACATGCGCAGTTTACCGGTAATTGCTCAGTTGGGAAAACATTGGCGTATTGTACAACTCTGAAATAGGCCCTTTCTGCAAACCACGTAGGGTGGTTTTGCCAAAGAAGATGTTGCCTTTGCATGCACCTCTGATATGTGCAGAGGCCTCCTGCCTGATTCGTGTTTCACCATTCATTAATTTGGGTATGGGTCGACTCAACTTAGGTCGACAGTCATTAGGTCGACCGATGGAGGTCGACATTTACTATGTCGACAGGTGAAAAGGTCGACATGGGTTTTTGGACTTTTTCCTGTCGCTTTCTTTGTAAAAGTGACGGGGAGCCCCAATTAGTGCGCCGTGTCCCCTCGCATGGCGAGCGGCTCGGCACAGGTTACCGTTCCAATCGTAGTCCACGTGGATCGTAAAGTATGGAAAATGTCCAAAAAATTAAGAAAAAAAATTGTGAAAAACTCATGTCGATCTAGTGCATGTAGACCGAATGACCATGTCGACCTATTGACCATGTAGAACTAATGCATGTCGACCTTCAGTGGTTGACCTAATGACTTAATGACCTAATGATTTTTATAACTGGACACATGCCAGCCATTTGTGTTTAAACCACATACTGTAAATCCACATCCGCTTTTCTCATAGTTCTGAGAAATAAGTGTCAGTAAATTAACTTGAATGTTAAGGGTTTGTTTGTTTTTTGCAAATCTGTTTTCATTCACTAACTACATTTAATATTGTTTCCAAAAACACTAATAAAGATTTTAATACATCGCTGAGATGGATATACAAAATTACATAAATAGTAAAAGACACTCTCTTACAATAATTTATGCCTTTAATATGATTGGTTCTGGTTTGTCAATAGATCACTGTTCCAATTTGCAGTGATCTGGTTATTTTTGAATTAGCCTCCATCAGATTTTGCTAATTATCAGTCACCTATTTACCACCCATTTAACTTATTACTGAAAGCCATATTGTTTTGTATTATTTAACTTTTGTCCTCATTCATCGGGTGTGGGTTGATAGACAGTCAATAGATAGACACCATATGTTAGACAGACATTAGGTTGACAGGGTCAAAAGGTCGACACAAAAAAGGTAGACACCATGTTTTTTGCATTTTTGTGGTTTGTGTGGATAGTTTTGTCATCTGGGACCCCCAATTGTAGAAAGGCATACCCTCGTGGATCGCGCCAAGCTTCGGGCTCGGTTGCTCGCTGCGCTCACCACAAGGTTTATAAACAACTCAATGCCGACATGAATAGAGAAGGCATGAAATAGTCCAAAAACATGTAAAAAAAAATTTAAAAAACCATTTGTCATCTTTTTTTATGTCGACCATTTCATGTCGACCTTTTGTACTGTCTACCTTTTTTCATGTCGACATTTTCACCCTGTCGACCTAATGTCTGTCTAACATATCTATTGACTGTCTAGACACTGTCTATCTATCAACCGGATATCCTTTCATCTATATTTTGTTGGGAGCCCCCTAATGCTAGTGGCATTTTAGACTAAGGAGAGAGAACCAGAGTTTCAATAGTTATTCTGTTTTTTTTTTTAGAAATAACCTATGGCTTTGGGTAAAGGGGTGACGGTACCCTCTGCTGCATGCGTTAGTAAAGGAACAACTATGCTTCAATACAGTACTGACTAGGCAAAACATTTTTCTGGGATTTCACTAATTTAGTACAGTGATAGGGCTGCCTTCCCATCAGTACTACATGAGCCCACTCAGTGCTTGCTGCCACTATGTAAGCCATTGCTAAAGAACAAAGGTGATGGTTGAAGGCCTTCAATAAATTTTATTGCTTACTGTACTTGAAGAAAGTGTGAGAATTCCCTATTATCTGAAGGTTATAGAGATAATCTCCATGCACGTCTGTCAAGGACTTTGTATACATGATATTGCTGATTAGACATTAAAACAACAGTGGTGGCATAGTGTTTACATTTTATACACTTTTTTTATTTTAATAAATATTTATTGCACTTAAAGATTGGCAGAATTGTGTTGACATTATCCAGTGCAGACGTCACCTACAACACAAATAAGTCATTTGCTGATAAATGAAAAATAGTATACATTATATAGTGTTGTTTTTGGTTCCATTAATTAAAGGTTATTATAGGTTAATTAACTTTGTCACTACAATATGTGATAACATGCTCTGTATTCACTATAAATTGCCTTTTATCTTAATCAATCGATACCAAACAACCTTCACATTACTAAAAGCATATCAGTAACACATTCAAATATCAACATATAGGACTCAGAGTTTATTTGCTATCAAGAAAATAAGGCACATTCCTCAGGACCTTATATACCCCAATACATTCATAAGTAAGGGATCAGTCACTAGAAAACCAGCAGGATATACAGTACCTTCAGTTCCTGGACATCCTACATAGCAGCAGAACATCACAGAGTTACTCCCCCCCCCCTTCCACCATGCAGATTTTCCTATAGTCCCATTTATCTTTCTACTTCACATTTGATGTATGTAAAGCCACTTTGTAGTCCTTCCAGGTGAGGTTCGGTCTTTCCCAAAAATCCAGAGAGCTCTTGATGAAATATTGCTCAGACATTCCCCTGCTACTTAGGGACATGGCTGTTACAGGTGGACACTGGCTGCCTCAAGAAGTGAAAGTCCACCCTTACCCACTGGTGTCAAAACTCATGCTTTACATTTAGTTCAATGCTAGTAAATGTCGAGAATTAGTTTGTAACATGGTTCCAACTCCCCCTTCAGGGGCAAACGCAGGATTTACTGTGGGGGGGTTTCTATATTATTTATATATATATATATATATATATATTATATTATATATAATCAGCAAAAGTAAGCGGCACTTTTGGGTCTTATTCATATAAACCAACAAGTCATCATCCTGGAAGTTATAGCAACGTTTCGATTTATTTCAATCGTTGTCAGGCATTTCTGGAATGTGAGAGAAACACTTGTATCATTGCGCTTTACCTTCATAACATTTTGAAGATTTGGCGCCAGTTATTAAATATCCAGTGCTGTTTTTTTATTGCACAACGTACTGGTCTGTTTTAGATCACAAGATCTAATTATGTAAGATCTTTTCTCCACTAAAGATATTGTCTAGAGTTGGCTGACTCAGACATATGTTGATTCATCTGAATCATTATTATCATTGATGTATTCACTTTTTCAAGTCTACCCTAACTATGTTGTAGCTAACCAATTGATCTAGTACCCCTGAGGAAGTCCTACGGGATGAAACGCGTTGGGTTCTTCTTCTGATTCAACCAATTGGTGTATACTGAATTTTTGACAACAAAGGAATGTACTCGGTCTGAGGAATGTACATCTGAACAAATTGTTACGTTGTTTGTAAATTTCATGAATTGAATTGGTTTTATGGACTTTGTGAATACATTTTTGAAATCAATGTTTTAAAGCATTTTTATGAACTTGTAGGTGAGGTTTAGAAATATCTTACTATCATTAGCGCCCTCTGATTTGTATTGTGTATGTTGTTATTTGAACCTTTGCTAACAGAAGGTTCATCTAGAGGAGCTGCTTGTTGATACTCCTGAGCGCAACTGGGAACCATTTCTTATTTTATATATATATATATATATATATAAAGATTCACAAACACAGACTGCACATACATAACACAACACGCTTTACAACAAGCAAATACAGTGCACTGCACAGTGCACACATACCTGGAAGCTGCAGAGGACACACTGCCTGCCACGGCACAGTGAGGAGGACATATGGAGTTGCTATGCACGGGCAGCAGCTCCCACTCACTGACAGAAGCTGTAGGGAGACTGCTGGCAAGAGCTCCTTGCAGCGGTAGCTGCAATCACGAACGCGATTGTGGCTTTTCTTGAGACGGAGACACAGCTGTCTCCATCTCTAAAAAGCAAATTCAGTCCATCGGGGTGGGGGGGTGGGGGTTCTGTGCAACCAGAACCCCCCCCCCCCCCCCCCTGCATGCACTACTGCATTCACTTGCTTTCAGGAACTAGATCAGTGCATTGACTTTCAGACGTTACCTGCTCTTTTGACGCCCCCTTCAGACCACAAGTGCAAGCGCTATAGATTGTAACCTTGCGAGCAGGACCTTCCTACCTCTGTCTGTCTGTTATTACCCGGTTTTGATCTGTTACTGTTGCTCCAATTGTAAAGCACAACGGAATATGCTGCACTATATAAGAAACTGTAAATAAATATAACACTGGTTACCATTGCATAGGAAATGTAATCTTGTTTGACATAAAACATCACTGGCATGTTTCTAATACAAGTGAAGAAACAGGTTGATTTTTCTTGCTGTGACTAAGGGGTACGTGTACTAAGTGGCGGACTTTTTGGACTCTTTTATGTAAAAATGAAAAACAGCAATACTATTCAAAGCATGCATTTTGCCATTTTCATTTTCTTGCTTCGTAAAATGTCCCCTTTGTCACCACAAGGAAAGGAAAGCTGCTACTGCATGTCAGCCATTATTACATGGACACACACAAGGATGCCAATCAGAAGCCAATCAGCCTACTAGTGGAGTGTGGGAGGAAACTGGGACAGCCAGAGGAAGCCCATGCAATCATGGAGGGAACATACATACTCCTCACAGATAGTGCCTTGGTTAGGAAGAGGAACATTGACTGCTAGGGTTGCGCTATGACTGCGCAGACTGGACACAGCTGTAGAGATGCAGGAGAAATGTTTCTCTATGTACAAGAACGCCGCTGATGACATATACACGCCCTAATAATGACACACCTGCGTTTTTGCCACCACTCCATGTAACTCTTTCAAATGGTCACTTCCTGTCAATCACTGCGAACGGAATTGCAAAGTCACCTTTACACATGCGCAGTGCAATCGCAGCACATGTGCAGTCTGCCAATAATCGCTCAGATGAATAAATATTGACATACTGTAGCGTACAATTCTGATTCAGGCCCTTTATCACTGTAGGTCTATATAAAGGAGTGTCTGTATCACACATTGCCTGCATTGGTAAAAGAGAGAAAACGTGTACTTTAACACATGTGGCATGTAAGAGGGACTTACTGCTGACAGATCTTAGGGCAGGGGTGAAGTTAGATCAAACTGTGCACCTGGGCTAGTGAACTGTATATGGAAAAGAGAGAGCTGTTGAACACCAAACAATTAGGATGTACTGGGGTGGAACTTGGATTTTTTAAATGGGCTGTCCTGTGGTCAAGATGATTAAAGCTGGACTAGCTTTTCTCAAGTTACTATATACCCTTACCTTTGGGTAAACTTTCCTCTTTGGAGAAATTCTCAATGAGTAAGTATTAAAATAGGCTCTGGAAGGGAAAGCGTTTACTAGAAGAGAAGGATGTTTATATAGAATTACTGAGGGAGACCCGCAGAGGATAATGGTCTGGATAAATTAATCTGGGATGCTAACTTGGGAAACCCATGGGGAAAATCATTGCAAGAAGTGGTGTTGGAGAGATAAGCACAGCGCTGTCTTGCTGGTAGAGACAACAGATAATACAATGCTATCCAGGGCAAAAGATGAGGACGGTACTCTTATAAGAGGACAGTTTCTCTGACAAGATTTTGCATGGGATTATTTTATGTATACTACCTTGGCAAATATGTTTAACCACTTGCCTGGAATGGTCGCATCAGGTGCGACCATGCCTACAAGTGCTTTATCTGACCTGGTCGCACAGATGCAACCAGTCAGATAAACAGTGTTAGCAGCGCCAGGGAAGGGAAACTTCCCTCCGCTGCTGCTGTCAGGGGGACCGGAAGGTCCTTCTGCCTCCCTGCACCCTGCCCCCAGTGCTGTCTTGCAGCCGATCATTGTTGATAGGTTAGCACAGCAGGATCCCCCACCCCCAGCGGCTACAGAGAATAGCAGCCGCTGGTAAGTGTAAATCATCGCCCCCAGACCCCCTGTGTACCTGGCAGCTGTCCGGGCTCTAATAACTAAAGTTACGATGGTCGCGATGTTCCCGATTGATGTTCGAAGAAAAAAAAATTAAATAAAAAAAAAAAAAATGTTTTTCTTTTTTTTTTAACTAAAATCATTTTGGATAGGGTTGAGTTCACGTTCTTCACCTAATTCACTGCTAAAAAAAAAAAAAACCTGACAATTTCTGAGCGTTTTTTTTTTTGGGGGGGGGGAAATCGTCAGTTAAGTGGTTAAAGATGCAACGACAGGTCACTCGGTAGAAAAGTCTTTCCAGCCTGGTGGGGAAGAAGTGAATTTTATAGTAAAAAAAAAAAGTAATGTACTCAGTTGGTAGCTTATTCTTGTACAGTATAAGTGAGGGCATCTTGGGGAAGACATGTACAGTAAGAGGATCTTGCATAAATCCTACTGGCCTGGAGTCCATATGACAGTTAAAAGATATTATGGGTCCTTTCGAAAACCTTCCATAGACCTACTTATAGGAATACCTTTTGAACGTACCTGCATGGTCACTTGGTCCAGTATAAAGTATAAAGTAAAGTATATTCTAATAGTGGTAGATTATGTCAAAGACTTTAAACACCCCCTTTGGACTGTAGCAGTAAAAGGTACTACCATATAATAATAATTTTATTTATATAGCGATCTTTCTCCAATAGGACTCAAGGTGCTTTACAGATAGAATGAACATAATATAGTACAGAAACAATAAAGTACAGAAAAGCTTTTTATAAACTACAGAGAACAAGGAGATACTAAAGGGACATTACGGAAATACTTGAGTAAACAGGAAAGTCTTAAGTCTGTTTTTGAAGGATTCTAGAGTGGGGGCCTCTGGAACTGTGCAGGGAAATGAGTTTCATGAGTTAGTGCCGCATGGCTGAAAGCTCAACCTCCAGATGAATTACGGGAGATTCTAGGTACTGCTAAAAGTCCTTCATCTACAGATCGCAGTAATCGAGTAGGACAGTATGGAATCAGATGTTTCAGGTACCTTGGGCCCTGGTCATGTAGGGCTTTGAAACTCAGTGAGCTAATGATTTGCCGTCTCACTGGCAACCAGTGGAGGGAGTAGAGAATGGATGTTATGTGGTTAGAATGGGGCTGGTTGGCTAACAGCCTGGCAGCTGTGTTTTGTACCAACGGTAAGCGGTGCAATTCTTTTGCTGGAAGACCGTGGTAGAGGGCATTGTAGTAGTTTAATCGAGATGATACAGATGCATAGAGGACTTTTGGCAGATCTTCAGAAGGAATTAAGTGTTTGATTCTGGCTATTTTCCTTAGATGAAAGAAGGAGCATTTGATTGTGGCTGATATCTGATGTTTAAGTGTCAAGCCACCATCCAGGACAGCACCAAGATTCCGCACATGATGAGTCTTTTGTAATCATATACCCCCAAGTGTAAGTCCAGTGGGTTGACTATGCTGTAGTCTTGTCCTTTGATGTTGAGGTCCTATCATAAAGACATCTGTTTTATAAGGATTCAGTCTCAGCTAACTGGCACTCATCCACTCCTGGAGCTCAGCTAGAAATCCATTTAGGGTTGTCTTTGGGTTCTCAGTACCCAGAGCATAGGACAAGTACAGTTGTGTATCTTCTGCATAGAAGTGGCAGACCAGGCCATGGATTGACAATCCAAGGGGTATATTCAATTAAACTCGGATCCATTCCGACATGTATTTGTCGGAATGTATCCGACAACCCCTATTCAATCCCATCTAAAATTCGAAAGTCGAATTTAGATGGGACGCAGAGGAGGAGAAGGGGGGCGAGCCGCGGGGGGAAAGCCGGCGGGCATACAGGGAGATCAGCGCTACGGAGTAGCCGAGTGGAAGCTGCCGTGAGGTCGGGCGGGTGAGTGACATCCAGCTGCAGTGCTACTGTAGCGCTGATCTCCATGTATGCCCGCCGGCTGTCCCCCCGTCTCCCTGCGGCTCCCCCCCTCGCCTCCTCTGGGTCCACACCTCAGTCCGACATCATTTTGATGTCGGACTGAGATGGTCGAAAAGGGGGCCAAAACCTGTCGGATTTGGCCCCGTTTTCGACATCAACACGTTGATCGGCAGCTATTCGCCGATCCACGTGCTTTTCGACAAGTCGAATTTATCAGCTTGTCGAAAAATTTAGCAAAATATTGAATAGGTCGAATCAGGATTTGACCTTAAAAAGTCAAAAACTGCTGTCTTTTCGACAGATGGCAGTTTTCGACTTCAATTGAAAAATACCCCCTAGTATGTACAGCTGCTGGGATAAATCAGCTCTAATTAAGCGCATGGTAAACTCTCTATTAGAGTGAGTATTTTTTTCGACCAGGCCCTGGTGCCTGATTATTTCACCCAGTGGTAGTATGTATAATGTAAAAAGCATGGGGGATAGTGTAGATCCTTGTTGGACACCACTTGGCAATGGCACTGATGGTAAAGTGTATACTCCAGACTAAACTGTCTGTGACCTGCCAGTGAGAAATGATTTGAACCAGTTTAGGACTGTGCCATCCAGACCACAGACATTTTTCAGTCGCTCAATCAGAAGCCCATGGTGCACGGCATCAAATGCTGCAGAGAGATTCAGAAGGATTAAGACTGAACAATCACTTTGTCTCTTGCCTTCAGAAGATCATTTAACGCACACAAGGGCTGTTTCAGTGCTACAGTATGTCTTCTCCTGAATTCTGATTGGAATGGATAATAAATATCATGGGTTGTCAGGCTGGTTTCCAGTTGATTTGCAAACATTTTCTCAATAACCTTTCTAGAAAAGGAAAGTTTGATACAGACTCACAGTTGGTCATGCAGTCGGGGTCTGAATTACAGATGTGTCTTCTTACATCCTTGCTGCAGTCACGATAAACAGCCCTTCAAGTCGCGCCATGCCGTGGAGGGACTCAGTAGCATCTTTTTTTTTGCATTTTTTTTCCACGGAAATGCGTCTTAGTCGCAAAGTAAGGCAACAGGATGCACTAGCAGGTCTTGCGGATTAAAATTATATGCAGCTTATATTATTTGTGTAATCGCGTCTGTATCTGCATCCGAAACGCCATGTTACTGTGTTTTCAAGGAAAACACTGTAGCATAGCATATTGTATGCAAATACAGTCGCAGTCACATACAGAATATAGGCATTCCACATATCATTTTAATCAGCAAAGCTGCTTGTGCGTCCTATTGCATTACTTTGTTACTAAGATGCATATCCGCAGGAAAAACAAAATCCGGGCAATTTCAGCTGTATCCAGACTCTGGGTCGACACCCCTTAGGTCGACACCCATTTGGTTGACACCCATTGTTCGACAGTGACTAAGTCGACACTAGAAATAGGTCAACACGACCATCAGGTTGACTTGAACAAGGTCAACATGCAAAAAAGTCGACATGAGGTTTTTGTTTTTTTAAATATTTTTTTGAACTTTTTCATACTTTACGATCCACGTGGACTACAATTGGGAACGGCAACCTGGGCCGAGCACAGCGAGGCACCTTGTCCGAAGCATGGCGATTGAAGCGAGCCATGCGAGGGGACAGAGTGCACTAATTGGGGTTCCCGGTCACTTTACGAAGAAAACTACACCAAAAAATCATGAATAACTCCTGTTGACCTTTTTTCATGTCAACCTAATGGCCGTGTTGACCTATTTCTAGTGTCGACCTAGCCACTGTCGACCAATAGGTGTTGACCTAATGGGTGTCGACCTAGACACTGTCGATCCTGAGTCCCATACCCATTTCAGCAATGTCCTTTACATCCATTGAGTCAAAGTTGGTCCATGAAGATAGGTGGCTTACATTTGCAGTCTTGGTAGTTTGGCACGCCTTTGATGGCACTGTGGAAATTCTAGCTCGGATGGCTGATATTTTATCTGAAAAGAAGCTTGCCAACTTGTTGCATGTTGCCTGGAAGAGTTTTTCTCAGGCTACAGGCATGCTGGCTTGCAAAGCATCTCCACTGCAGAACAGTTGAGCTGGCCTATTGTTTGTTGCTGTGTTCTCATTTGACAGGAACTCTGATTTCTTACGGGTGATAGTTGACAATTTCCAAGGGCCCATGTACAGTATAAGCTACCGAAGCCTCATAAGTCTTTTAAATGATGCACATTTGGACAGCACTGTCATATACTCATGTGATTGGATGTCACATCTGCCCAAGATACAGGCTGTCTTTAAGGGTGGTCTTCAGGTTGCCGGCCGTCGGGTCCCGGCGACCAGCATACCGGCGCCGGAATCCCGACCACTGGCATACTGACATCTTTTCTCCCTCTTGGAGGTCCACGACCCCATGGAGGGAGAATAGATAGCGTGGCGCGCAGCGTGGCGAGCGCAGCGCGCCCACAAGGGGCTCATTTGCGCTCGCCCAGCTGTCGGTATGCCGGCGGTCGGGATTCCGGCGCTGGTATGCTAGTCGCCGGGACCCCGACCGCCGGCAAACCATACTACACCAGTCTTTAAGGTCATTGAGAACCACAGGGTTGACAGCAAACCCATCTAAGGGCCTAATTCAGACCTGATCGCTAGCAAGTGATTTTTGCACTGCTGCGATCAGATAGTTGCCGCTTACAGGGGGAGTGTACTTTAGCTATGCAAGTGTGCGAACGCATGTGTAGCAGAGCTGTACAAACAGATTTTGTGCAATCTCTGCGCAGCCCAGGACTTACTCAGCCTCTGCGATCACATCAGCCTGTCCGGGACCAGAATTGACGTCAGGAACCCTCCCTGCAAACTCTTGAACACGCCTGTGTTTTTCTAGACAGTCCCTGGAAACGGTCAGTTGACACGCACAAACGCTTTCTTCCTGTCAATCTCCTTGCGATTGCCCATGCGAACGGCGATCCACTTTGTACCCGTGCGACATGCCTATGCATTGCGGTGAATACGCATGCGCAGTTTGGACCTGATCGCCCACTGTGCGAAAACGCACAGCAGCGATCAGGTCTGAATTACCCCCTAAGTGTGCAGTAGCCATGAATTAGGCCAAATATTTGATCTGTGTCATGGAAAAAGATCAGATCAAACCTTGGATAGATAAGGCAGAGGCTGTGAGGCTGTGGGTTATACCTGAGAGGAATACCAGACCTTGCAGTTTTCTGGTCTTAGGGGGTTATTCAGTATGGATTGCAAATTTTGCTAAAAAGCAGAATTTGCTATTCGTTCTTTTGCATGCTGGGGGCCGCTTATCTCAGTGAAAGGCCACCCAACATGCTACCTGCCGCCTAACAACTGCGACCACACTCTAACTGCGATTGTGCCACAATTAGTGCGCTGTCGCAAAAACTAGAGATGTGCACCGGAAATTTTTCGGGTTTTGTGTTTTGGTTTTGGGTTCGGTTCCGCGGCCGTGTTTTGGGTTCGAACGCGTTTTGGCAAAACCTCACCGAATTTTTTTTGTCGGATTCGGGTGTGTTTTGGATTCGGGTGTTTTTTCAAAGAACCCTAAAAAACAGCTTAAATCATAGAATTTGGGGGTCATTTTGATCCCAAAGTATTATTAACCTCAATAACCATAATTTCCACTCATTTTCAGTCTATTCTGAACACCTCACACCTCACAATATTATTTTTAGTCCTAAAATTTGCACCGAGGTCGCTGGATGACTAAGCTCAGCGACCCAAGTGGCCGACACAAACACCTGGCCCATCTAGGAGTGGCACTGCAGTGTCACGCAGGATGGCCCTTCCAAAAAACACTCCCCAAACAGCACATGACGCAAAGAAAAAAAGAGGCGCAATGAGGTAGCTGTGTGACTAAGCTCAGCGACCCAAGTGGCCGACACAAACACCTGGCCCATCTAGGAGTGGCACTGCAGTGTCAGGCAGGATGGCCCTTCCAAAAAATACTCCCCAAACAGCACATGACGCAAAGAAGAAAAAAAAGAGGCGCAATGAGGTAGCTGTGTGAGTAAGCTAAGCGACCCTAGTGGCCGACACAAACACCTGGCCCATCTAGGAGTGGCACTGCAGTGTCACGCAGGATGGCCCTTCCAAAAAACACTCCCCAAACAGCACATGACGCAAAGAAAAAAAGAGGCGCAATGAGGTAGCTGTGTGACTAAGCTCAGCGACCCAAGTGGCCGACACAAACACCTGGCCCATCTAGGAGTGGCACTGCAGTGTCAGGCAGATGGCCCTTCCAAAAAATACTCCCCAAACAGCACATGACGCAAAGATGAAAAAAAAGAGGCGCAATGAGGTAGCTGTGTGAGTAAGCTAAGCGACCCTAGTGGCCGACACAAACACCTGTCCCATCTAGGAGTGGCACTGCAGTGTCACGCAGGATGGCCCTTCCAAAAAACACTCCCCAAACAGCACATGACGCAAAGAAAAAAAGAGGCGCAATGAGGTAGCTGTGTGACTAAGCTCAGCGACCCAAGTGGCCGACACAAACACCTGGCCCATCTAGGAGTGGCACTGCAGTGTCAGGCAGGATGGCCCTTCCAAAAAATACTCCCCAAACAGCACATGACGCAAAGAAGAAAAAAAAGAGGCGCAATGAGGTAGCTGTGTGAGTAAGCTAAGCGACCCTAGTGGCCGACACAAACACCTGGCCCATCTAGGAGTGGCACTGCAGTGTCACGCAGGATGGCCCTTCCAAAAAACACTCCCCAAACAGCACATGACGCAAAGAAAAAAAGAGGCGCAATGAGGTAGCTGTGTGACTAAGCTCAGCGACCCAAGTGGCCGACACAAACACCTGGCCCATCTAGGAGTGGCACTGCAGTGTCAGGCAGGATGGCCCTTCCAAAAAATACTCCCCAAACAGCACATGACGCAAAGAAAAAAAGAGGCGCAATGAGGTAGCTGTGTGACTAAGCTCAGCGACCCAAGTGGCCGACACAAACACCTGGCCCATCTAGGAGTGGCACTGCAGTGTCACGCAGGATGGCCCTTCCAAAAAACACTCCCCAAACAGCACATGACGCAAAGAAAAAAAGAGGCGCAATGAGGTAGCTGTGTGAGTAAGCTCAGCGACCCAAGTGGCCGACACAAACACCTGGCCCATCTAGGAGTGGCACTGCAGTGTCAGGCAGGATGGCCCTTCCAAAAAACACTCCCCAAACAGCACATGACGCAAAGAAAAAAAGAGGCGCAATGAGGTAGCTGTGTGAGTAAGCTCAGCGACCCAAGTAGCCGACACAAACACCTGGCCCATCTAGGAGTGGCACTGCAGTGTCAGGCAGGCTGGCCCTTCCAAAAAACACTCCCCAAACAGCACATGACGCAAAGAAAAATGAAAGAAAAAAGAGGTGCAAGATGGAATTGTCCTTGGGCCCTCCCACCCACCCTTATGTTGTATAAACAGGACATGCACACTTTAACCAACCCATCATTTCAGTGACAGGGTCTGCCACACGACTGTGACTGAAATGACGGGTTGGTTTGGACCCCCACCAAAAAAGAAGCAATTAATCTCTCCTTGCACAAACTGGCTCTACAGAGGCAAGATGTCCACCTCATCATCATCCTCCGATTCATCACCGTGTACATCCCCCTCCTCACAGATTATCAATTCGTCCCCACTGGAATCCACCATCACAGCTCCCTGTGTACTTTGTGGAGGCAATTGCTGCTGGTGAATGTCTCCATGGAGGAATTGATTATAATTCATTTTAATGAACATCATCTTCTCCACATTTTCTGGAAGTAACCTCGTACGATTGCTGACAAGGTGAGCGGCGGCACTAAACACTCTTTCGGAGTACACACTTGTGGGAGGGCAACTTAGGTAGAATAAAGCCAGTTTGTGCAAGGGCCTCCAAATTGCCTCTTTTTCCTGCCAGTATACGTACGGACTGTCTGACGTGCCCACTTGGATGCGGTCACTCATATAATCCTCCACCATTCTTTCAATGGGGAGAGAATCATATGCAGTGACAGTAGACGACATGTCCGTAATCGTTGGCAGGTCCTTCAGTCCGGACCAGATGTCAGCATCAGCAGTCGCTCCAGACTGCCCTGCATCACCGCCAGCGGGTGGGCTCGGAATTCTGAGCCTTTTCCTCGCACCCCCAGTTGCGGGAGAATGTGAAGGAGGAGATGTTGACAGGTCGCGTTCTGCTTGACTTGACAATTTTCTCACCAGCAGTTCTTTGAACCCCTGCAGACTTGTGTCTGCCGGAAAGAGAGATACAACGTAGGTTTTAAATCTAAGATCGAGCACGGTGGCCAAAATGTAGTGCTCTGATTTCAACAGATTGACCACCCGTGAATCCTTGTTAAGAGAATTAAGGGCTCCATCCACAAGTCCCACATGCCTAGCGGAATCGCTCTGTGTTAGCTCCTCCTTCAATGTCTCCAGCTTCTTCTGCAAAAGCCTGATGAGGGGAATGACCTGACTCAGGCTGGCAGTGTCTGAACTGACTTCACGTGTGGCAAGTTCAAAAGGTTGCAGAACCTTGCACAACGTTGAAATCATTTTCCACTGCGCTTGAGACAGGTGCATTCCACCTCCTATATCGTACTCAGTTGTATAGGCTTGAATGGCCTTTTGCTGCTCCTCCAACCTCTGAAGCATATAGAGGGTTGAATTCCACCTCGTTACCACTTCTTGCTTCAGATGATGGCAGGGCAGGTTCAGGCGTTTTTGGTGTTGCTCCAGTCTTCTGTACGTGGTGCCTGTACGCCGAAAGTGTCCCGCAATTCTTCTGGCCACCGACAGCATCTCTTGCACGCCCCTCTCGTTTTTTAAATAATTCTGCACCACCAAATTCAAGGTATGTGCAAAACATGGGACGTGATGGAATTTGCCCATATTTAATGCACACACAATATTGCTGGCGTTGTCCGATGCCACAAATCCACAGGAGAGTCCAATTGGGGTAAGCCATTCTGCGATGATCTTCCTCAGTTGCCGTAAGAGGTTTTTAGCTGTGTGCGTATTCTGGAAAGCGGTGATACAAAGCGTAGCCTGCCTAGGAAAGAGTTGGCGTTTGCGAGATGCTGCTACTGGTGCCGCCGCTGCTGTTCTTGTGGCGGGAGTCTATACATCTACCCAGTGGGCTGTCACAGTCATATAGTCCTGAGTCTGGTGAGTCTTTTTCTGAGGTCTGTGTACATTTTCGGTATTGCCTGCCTAGAGAAATGGAACCTAGATGGTATTTGGTACCGGGGACACAGTACCTCCAACAAGTCTCTAGTTGGCTCTGCAGTAATGATGGATACCGGAACCACGTTTCTCACCGCCCAGGATGCCAAGGCCTCAGTTATCCGCTTTGCAGCAGGATGACTGCTGTGATATTTCATCTTCCTCGCAAAGGACTGTTGGACAGTCAATTGCTTGGTGGAAGTAGTAAAAGTGGTCTTACGACTTCCCCTCTGGGATGACCATCGACTCCCAGCAGCAACAACAGCAGCGCCAGCAGCAGTAGGCGTTACACGCAAGGATGCATCGGAGGAATCCCAGGCAGGAGAGGACTCGTCAGAATTGCCAGTGACATGGCCTGCAGGACTATTGGCATTCCTTGGGAAGGAGGAAATTGACACTGAGGGAGTTGGTGGGGTGGTTTGCGTGAGCTTGGTTACAAGAGGAAGGGATTTACTGGTCAGTGGACTGCTTCCGCTGTCACCCAAAGTTTTTGAACTTGTCACTGACTTATGATGAATGCGCTGCAGGTGACGTATAAGGGAGGATGTTCCGAGGTGGTTAACGTCCTTACAGCTTGACAAAGGCAACACACGGCTTGACAAATGTTGTCCGCATTTCTGTTGAAATACTTCCACACTGAAGAGCTAATTTTTTTGGTATTTTCACCAGGCATGTCAATGGCCATATTCCTCCCACGGACAATAGGTGTCTCCCCGGGTGCCTGACTTAAACAAACCACCTCACCATCAGAATCCTCCTGGTCAATTTCCTCCCCAGCGCCAGCAACACCCATATCCTCCTCATCCTGGTGTACTTCAACACTGACATCTTCAATCTGACTATCAGGAACTGGACTGCGGGTGCTCCTTCCAGCACTTGCAGGGGGCGTGCAAATGGTGGAAGGCGCATGCTCTTCACGTCCAGTGTTGGGAAGGTCAGGCATCGCAACCGACACAATTGGACTCTCCTTGTGGATTTGTGATTTCGAAGAACGCACAGTTCTTTGCTGTGCTTTTGCCAGCTTAAGTCTTTTCATTTTTCTAGCGAGAGGCTGAGTGCTTCCATCCTCATGTGAAGCTGAACCACTAGCCATGAACATAGGCCAGGGCCTCAGCCGTTCCTTGCCACTCCGTGTGGTAAATGGCATATTGGCAAGTTTACGCTTCTCCTCCGACGATTTTATTTTAGATTTTTGAGTCCTTTTTTTACTGATATTTGGTGTTTTGGATTTTACATGCTCTGTACTATGACATTGGGCATCGGCCTTGGCAGACGACATTGATGGCATTTCATCGTCTCGGCCTGACTAGTGGCAGCAGCTTCAGCACGAGGTGGAAGTGGATCTTGATCTTTCCCTATTTTTGGAACCTCAACATTTTTGTTCTCCATATTTTAATAGGCACAACTAAAAGGCACCTCAGGTAAACAATGGAGATGGATACTAGTATACTTCTGGATGACGAGCGACTGCCGACACAGAGGTAGCTACAGCCGTGGACTACCGTACTGCGTCTGCTAGTATAGACTGGATGATAATGATATAAAAAATATATATATATCACTACTGCAGGACAGGTATATATTGTATAATGACGGACCTGCTGGACACTGTCAGCACTGCAGACTCCTAAACTACTAGTATGAAGAAGATAGAAAAAAAAAAAAACACCACAGGTAGGTATACAATAATGGACGAGCGACTGCCGACACAGAGGTAGCTACAGCCGTGGACTACCGTACTGCGTCTGCTAGTATAGACTGGATGATAATGATATAAAAAATATATATATATCACTACTGCAGGACAGGTATATATTGTATAATGACGGACCTGCTGGACACTGTCAGCACTGCAGACTCCTAAACTACTAGTATGAAGAAGATAGAAAAAAAAAAACCACCACAGGTAGGTATACAATTATGGACGAGCGACTGCCGACACAGAGGTAGCTACAGCCGTGGACTACCGTACTGCGTCTGCTAGTATAGACTGGATGATAATGATATAAAAAATATATATATATCACTACTGCAGGACAGGTATATATTGTATAATGACGGACCTGCTGGACACTGTCAGCACTGCAGACTCCTAAACTACTAGTATGAAGAAGATAGAAAAAAAAAACCCACCACAGGTAGGTATACAATTATGGACGAGCGACTGCCGACACAGAGGTAGCTACAGCCGTGGACTACCGTACTGCGTCTGCTAGTATAGACTGGATGATAATGATATAAAAAATATATATATATCACTACTGCAGGACAGGTATATATTGTATAATGATGGACCTGCTGGACACTGTCAGCACTGCAGACTCCTAAACTACTAGTATGAAGAAGATAGAAAAAAAAAAAACCACCACAGGTAGGTATACAATTATGGACGAGCGACTGCCGACACAGAGGTAGCTACAGCCGTGAACTACCGTACTGCGTCTGCTAGTATAGACTGGATGATAATGATATAAAAAATATATATATATCACTACTGCAGGACAGGTATATATATTGTATAATGACGGACCTGCTGGACACTGTCAGCACTGCAGACTCCTAAACTACTAGTATGAAGAAGATAGAAATATAATGAATGACGGACCTGCTGGACACTGTCAGCAGAATGCGTTTATAGAATAAAAAAAAAACACCACACGAGTGTTTAACTTTTTCAGGCAGACAATATACTGGTGGTCACTGCTGGTCAGTCACACTGGCACTCTGGCAGCAAAAGTGTGCACTGTTAAATATGTACTCCTGCTATAACTGCTCCCCAGTCTCCCCCACAATTAAGCTGTGTGAGCAGTGAGCACTACTCAGCACAGTCAGATATACATAGATGATATTATCATGCAGCACATTGAGGCTGAGCACAGATATGGTATGTGACTGTGTATCGTTTTTTTTCAGGCAGAGAACGGATTATATTAAATAATAAATAAAACTGGTGGTCACCACTAGTATAACTATCAGCAAAACTCTGCACTCTCTGAGTACTCCTAATGCTCCAGTAAATCAAGTGTCTCACTCTCTATCTAAACGGAGAGGACGCCAGCCACGTCTTCTCCCTATCAATCTCAATGCACGTGTGAAAATGGCGGCGACGCGCGGCTCCTTATATAGAATCCGAGTCTCGCGATAGAATACGAGCCTCGCGAGAATCCGACAGCGGGATGATGACGTTCGGGAGCGCTCGTGTTAGCCGAGCAAGGCGGGAAGATCCGAGTCTGCCTCGGACCCGTGTAAAAAGCGTGAAGTTCGGGGGGGTTCGGATTCCGAGGAACCGAACCCGCTCATCTCTAGCAAAAACTAGGGAAGCCTCCAGCCAACGCAGCCCAGATGGGACGCCCGGAGTCCCTCCGCCATCTTTTCGTTCGCAGCAGTTGCATTTGACGTCACACAGCCGCCCCAACATGATATGATAACATGTGCAGAGAGAGTTAGATTTGGGTGGGTTATTTTGTTTCTGTGCAGGGTAAATACTGGCTGCTTTATTTTACACTGCAATTTAGATTGCAGATTGAACACACCACACCCAAATCTAACTCTCTCTGCACTTGTTATATCTGCCTCCCCTGCAGTGCACATGGTTTTGCCCAACTGCTAACAAAGATCCTGCTGCGATCAACTCAAAATTACCCCCATGGTTTTGCCCAACTGCTAACAAATTTGCTGCTGTGATCAACTCTGAATTACCCCTTTATGCTTGTCACTGACCACATGCCATTATGTTGAAAGCAGACAAACAAGAAACAAGGAAGTGACTTGTTGCTTCTTGGCACTACAACCATTTCACTTTACAGAGGAATATAGACTTGGGCTATTGAACAAAGTTCCTCTAGAGGATACATTTACTAAGAGATTATACACATTGGGCATTGTTGGCCTGGCACTTGGAGAACCACAAATGGCAGTAAGGACGCACAAGCACCTGTAGTCCACTGTAAAGAAATATTTGAAATAACCACAAGACACACCCAATATGGTAGTCCTTTATTGCACACTCACACTCAATACTCACCTTGCCCATGGTACTGATTGGTCCCAGTAGTAATCCAGTCTTCTTAAAATTAAAAAATGCTGCTCCCAAGCCATCACAGACACCTGTGCTGTATGTACAGTACAGGCCCTTCATGACGTTTCCGACGGAGTTTCCAGCACCTGAGAACTGACTGGCTAAGAGTCACGAGTGCTGACAGAGAAAGTTGCCACTGATTTATATACACACTGACATACTGTACAGAAGCTTTACAGATCACACGGATCTGTGCAAGCTTCTGCAGAACATGCTGCTCACAGGCATGTCTATTTGATACTTCTATTCTGGTACGAGTTTGCTCCATGTTTAGAAACACGATTCTTTGTAAATCAGCATGTTGTATTCTAGTCTATGGAAAGTACTTGCGAGTTGGTTTGATGGTGTATCGAGTTCTGCTAGCCTTTTCAGCCGTGTTTTTACACCCATGTCTGAGTTTCAAAACAGGCTAAACTCGCACGAGAATGCGATCTTGACCAAACACAATTCTTAGTAATTTTACCCATAGGAGTCCATGCCACCTGATTTGGTGATACTAGGGATAATGATATTTGGCAATGCAACAGACTTACTGTATGTTTATGGAAGAGATTCTGTTCTCACTCCTGATGTCAGAACTCAGGGTGGAACTGCATTCAGACAAGTCACAGAACACCTGTGCTAATCAGCTTTATATACAGAAGGAAAGGTACTGTAGTAGCTGTCGTATTCAGGGAAAAGAAAAACCGGGTTTAATTAGGATAGATCTTGGGAGGACGTTAAGGTTTATAAAGACATTAGGCTGTATTCAATTATTATATCGCACCCGATCTCCCGTCTAAAGTGACAGAAGATTGCAGTGTGATATTCAATTGTTCTTTTTTTATTACTCTTATCGTGCTCATTAGTGTCGGGTATAGGGGGTCATTCAGAGTTGATTAGCACAGCTATGATCATGTTCCCAGACATGCTGGGGGACGCCCAGCACAGGGCTAGCCCGCCCCGCATGTCTGTCCGGCCCCCGCTCCTGCACAAGTACAAAAGCATCACACAGCGGCGATGCTTTTGTACTTGTTGAGTAACTCCCAGCCAGCGCATCTCCTGCGGCTGAGTGGGAGTTGCTTGTCGCTGCCCCTGGTCGCAGCGGCTGCGTGTGACGTCACGCAGCCGCTGCGGCCCGACCCCCACACTTCCGGACACGCCTGCGTTGGCCGGACCACACCCCCAAAACGGCGGCCAAATGCCGCTGTGCCGCCCCCTCCCGCCCAGCGACCGCCTCTGCCTGTCAATCAGGCAGAAGTGATTGCTAGGGAACAATGGCCCTTGGCCGTCCGTTATGCGCCGGCGCACTCTGGCGCATGCGCAGTTCCGACCTGATCGCTGCGCTGCGAACAACTGCAGCGAGCGATCAGGTCGGAATGACCCCCTTAGCCACATAAAGCGGCTAAACCTGACTAAACTAATGGGCGCGACGCCAAAAGTTTCACTTGAGTGCTCAAACGAGTAACTTTTTGCTCATTTCAGCTCGCCACACCTGGGGGTAACAAGCAGAAATAATGCTTGCATGCCCATCAGCAGAAACAATTGAATAGCTGCCATCGGAAGTGCATGGGTGCTGCAATGGTTGGGGGAAAACAATCGAATACCGCCAGTTGTTTCCATGTGGTTGGAATTAGTAATAGGGATTAGTAATAGGAATTGCCAAGGAGAAATAGTTTTTTTGTTTCTGAAATGTGTCTGCCATCCTGGCAACTAAAGCAGACTGTTATTGTAAGGGAATTACTTTGTGACTGTCATTTAGTAGGTGTCAGTGTCATACACACTATTAACTATACAAAACGTTCCTCAGTGATTTCACTAGTACTAGTGAAGTGTTAGGACTTGCCGTCTCATACAGTAAATGTGGCCTGAGTCCAATCAATGTCTGCCTTCTCTGTGTAAGCCATTGCCAATGGACAAAGGTGATTGTTGAAGGGCTTCAATAAAGTTTATGACATACTTGGAGAAGATAGTATGGGAATTCCCATTTATCTCAAGGTTATAGAGATGTTTACTATGCTATACTGTCAAGGATGTTGCATACATGATGTTATTGATTAATATTAGATAAT
The DNA here is from genome assembly GCF_028390025.1 of Pseudophryne corroboree. NCBI lineage: Eukaryota > Metazoa > Chordata > Amphibia > Anura > Myobatrachidae > Pseudophryne > Pseudophryne corroboree. The sequence goes on from NC_086448.1 coordinate 678,184,674, forward strand.
TTTAGCTAATTATATTTATTGTCAATATTAAAACTCAATAGTGGATTAGTATTTCAATTTTATATAGTTATTATAAACATTTATTATTTTTGGTTATCAAAGATTGGCTGAATAATGTTGATAGTATCCATTCCAGACTCAGCCAATTGAAGGTTATTATAGGTTATTATAGCTTAGTTGTCGATACCATGTTTTACTTTCATTATAATAATTCGATCCTGAACTTATAACATTGTATAATGTTAAAAGGCCTCTTCTTTTTTCTTTTTTTTTTGTAGCATTAAGCATTATGACAAACACTGAAAATAATCTAAGCATGGGTGTTTACAGGATATCCACATTATTGATTATTAACGATAAACAGTCACAAAATTTTGTATTGAAGCATTTTCCATTATGCAAATATCAACTGGTAGAATAGCATTGGATTACACTATATATACGGTATCCACTTGGCAGGTCGACAGTCACTAGGGCGACCGCTATTGGTCGACATTGACATGGACAAATTGTCGACACATGAAAATGGTTGACACAGGACAGGTCGACACATGAAAAGGTCAACATGGCTTTTTAAAAATAAAATAGATTTTTAACTTTTTCATACTTTACCATCCATTTGGACTACGATAGGGAACAGTCACCTGTGCCGAGCACAGCGATAGTGGAGCGAGGCACCTTGCCCACAGCATGGCGAGCAAAGTGAGCCATGCAAGGGGACTCAGTACACTAATTGCGGTTCCTGGTCATGTTACGGAAAAAATGACACCAAAAACGGTTCAAAAATCCATGTCGGCCTTTTTGTGTGTCGACCTGTCCCGGGTCGACAATTTTCATGTGTCGACTATTTGTCCATGCCAACCATGTCAATGTCGACCAATAGTGGTCGACCTAATGACTGTAGACCTTAACATGTTCGACCATTCATACTAGAACCATATATACGGGCCCAGGGGAGATAGTCATTGCACCAATAATCATCTTCTAGGAGAAAGAATTAAAGGAATATGTCCACATGATTTCAGTTCAGTTGAATAGGGGTTTCTTTTGCTAGCAATCTAAGCTCTTATCATGTGATCATCTCTGAATTTGGTTATATTAGCGAATACAGATAGACTGTCTATGTAGCTCTTCCTGACAGAGTATAAGTGACTTGTTACAAAGTCATACCTCCATATTGTTTCCACCAGTCTATCATTGAGAAGAAAGGAGAGTTTCTGAGGAAAGGAAGCCCTGCGGTGGCCCAATTCTGTAGGAGTATTTCTCTTGCTGTTGCACTTATTGCCAATAGTAGTTTATTACAGCCCCCTGCCTTTGCACTCACCAATGCTTCCCAATCACTGGTGCCAATCTTGAGGGATCAGATCTCTGAAGTCTCTTCCAGTAATAAATCACCAATTGCACAAAAGAGACTCTGATCCAATATTTTTCAGTGGGAGAATTAAGGTCACATCCACAACCTACATGCTGATGTTAGATGTTGCATATTTCACCAAGGCAATGTGAGACAGCTTATCTTTAGATACGGAAAATTTAGATACGCCGCCAAAGGAAAAAGAACTACAAAGAAACCACTGTCCACTCCCCTACACGGCACCGCCGAGTTCTGGGGAGGACAGTGAAAGCGGAAACCTCCGCAAATGCACCAATTCACAGTAAAGTAAACACTAAGCGGCATAGGCCGCAACACGCGGCAGAAGCCGCTACTCACGAAACCGGGCGAGAACCCCAGATGACAAACAGGTTCGCAAGGACTAGAAGGATTCCCAGGACCGGCTTCGGACCTCCAAAGTACCAAAGGGCAGGGAGCAAGATCCACCAAACACGGCTGACAGGAACAGAGTTCTGCAAGGCAGGAACAGCATACAAGAAGCTATCACCGGCGGGGCTGCAGTGTGCTGGCTCACATATAAAGGCCCTGCTGGCCAATAACAGGAGGGCCAGCAGGACCAGCCCCCAGACCCTAATTACTAGTTGCCGTGCAGCTGCCCTGCTGCACGAGCAACCTAATTAACTATTCTTAGCAACGGGGAACGCGGTCCACCTGTGGCGTCCCCGTTGCTATGCACCCGGCGGCCCTGCACGCAGGGCGTCCTGCGTTGCCAGGGACCCGGCGGCTATCGTGCGCACGGCGTCCTGGCGTTGCTAGGCGCCGTGCGGGGGACAGGGAAGGAGAGGGGCGCGGCGGCCGTGACCGCTGCTCAGTCAGGGCACGGACGAAGACCGCCGCGCCTAACAGTACCCCCCCCTTGAGGAGGGGTTAAAGAACCCCTAGAGCCAGGTTTCTGAGGAAATTCCTGAAAGAAAATCCTCTTCAGCTTGGGAGCATGTAAATCTTTATCCAACACCCAAGATCTTTCTTCAGGGCCATAACCTTTCCAGTGGACCAAAAAATAGAGCCGACCCCGAGAAAGCTTAGAATCTAAAACCTTCTCCACCAAGAACTCTTGTTGCCCCTGAACATCCACCGGAGATCTACCCTGGGAAGTCCTCCGAGGAAATCTCCTGGAAGAAAAATACTGTTTCAAAAGAGAACAGTGAAAAGTATTGCCAATTTTGAGAGATCTCGGCAAGCGTAGCCGAAAAGCAACTGGGTTGACCTTCTTAATGATAAGGAATGGTCCAATAAATTTGGGTCCCAATCTAGCCGAAGGTTGTCGGAGCTTGATGTTGCGAGTTGACAACCATATCTTATCTCCCACCTTAAAAGTGCAAGGACGTCGGAGCCTATCAGAAAATTTCTTTTCTCGGAAGGCAGCTTTTCTCAAGGCAAGGTGCACCTTTCTCCAAATTGTTCTGAGATGGGAGGTTAAGGTCAACGATTAGACTGGAGAATGAGGAAAAAAAGAGTTGGCTCTAGGATGAAAGCCAAAGACTGAAAAGAATGGGGACTCCTTGGTGGAAGAATGACAAGAGTTATTATAAGCAAATTCGGCTAACGGAAGAAATTCAGACCAATCATTCTGGAGTTTGGCCGAATACAACCGTAAATACTGTTTTAATGACTGGTTAACTCGTTCGGTTTGTCCGTTAGATTGTGGATGGTACCCAGATGTTAAAGAGAGTTTCATATTTAATGAGGCACAAAAACGTTTCCAGAAACGAGCAATGAATTGCGGACCCCGATCAGAGACAATATCCCTGGGCAACCCATGGAGCCTGAACACATGACGGAGAAACAAGACTGCCAACCCTTGAGCAGAGGGTAATCGGGGAAGAGCAATGAAATGAGCCATCTTACTAAAACGATCTACTACCACCCAAATGACTCGAAATCCGTCTGAAAGAGGAAGGTCCACCACAAAATCCATGGATATATGTGACCATGGCTGAGAGGAACGGCTAAAGGTACGAGTTGCCCGATCGGCAATGAACGAGGAACCTTATGCCGTGCACAAACCTGACAGGAATGGACAAATTCCCTTACATCTTTAGAAAGACTAGGCCACCACACCGAGCGAGCGACTAACATACCGAGCGAGAGACTAACTCCAAGGTCTTAGTGATACCTGGATGACCAGAGACTTTGTTGTCATGAAACTCAGCTAAAACAGTGCCTCTCAGAAATTCAGGGACAAAGAGACGATCAGCAGGAGTCGGTTTAGGAGCCTGCTGTTGAAGCTGGACTAACTTAGTAAATAAATCCTGTGTGAGGCCTGCCCGGATGACAGATGATGGAACTATGGGGGTAGTAGCAGGATGGTTATTGTGAACCGGAAGAAAACAACGTGACAGGGCATCAGCTTTAGTATTTTTGGAACCGGGCCTGAAGGTGATAATAAACCTGAAACGAGTAAAAAACAATGCCCAACGTGCCTGCCGAGCATTAAGCTGTTTAGCTGACTCAATATACTGCAGGTTCTTATGGTCAGTAAACACTGTAATAGTATGCCTAGCTCCCTCCAGCCAATGCCTCCACTCCTCGAAAGCCCATTTAACTGCCAGCAATTCTCGATTACCAACGTCATAGTTGGATTCTGCGGAGGAGAATTTCCTGGACATGAAGGCACAAGGGTGTAATTCCTGAGACTCCGGATCTTCCTGAGATAGGATAGCCCCCACTCCAACCTCTGAGGCATCTACCTCGACTATAAAGGGGAGCTCCGGGTTAGGGTGCCTGAGAACAGGAGCCGAGACAAAGGCCTGCTTTAAGGCCCGAAAGGCAGACTCGGCTGCAGGCGACCAATTGGAAGGGTCCGCTCCTTTTTTAGTCAATGCTACTATAGGAGCGACCAAATCAGAAAAGGTATGAATGAACCGCCTATAATAGTTTGCAAACCCTAAAAAGCGCTGAATTGCTTTTAAATTTGTGGGTTGCGCCCAATTAAGGATGGCCTGGAGTTTTTTTGGTTCCTTGAAAAATCCCTGGGGAGAAATAATATACCCCAAGAAGGACACTTCCGTGATGTGAAAATCACCTTTCTCTAGTTTTGCGTATAAATGATTCTCCCGTAGTTTTTGAAGAACCAGACGCACATGGGTAATATGTTGTTCCATAAACTCAGAATAAATCAAAATGTCGTCTAAATAAACGACAACGAACTTTCCAAGAAAGTCACGAAGAACATCATTGATGAGGTCTTGAAATACCGCAGGAGCATTTGATAGCCCAAAGGGCATCACCAGGTATTCATAATGACCCGACTGTGTGCTGAAAGCCGTCTTCCACTCATCCCCAGATCTTATTCGGATGAGATTGTAAGCTCCTCTAAGATCGATTTTTGAGAAGATAACGGCACAGCGTAACTGATCAAAAAGTACTGAAATCAAAGGCAAAGGGTAGGTGTTTTTAACAGAAATTTTATTCAGAGCCCGAAAATCAATACATGGTCTGAGCGACCCATCTTTTTTCTCAACAAAAAAGAATCCTGCACTCAACGGAGATTTCGAAGGCCTAATGAAGCCTTTTTTCAGGCTTTCCTGGATATAATTATCCATAGCCGTGGTTTCTGGCCCGGAGAGGGCATATAATCTCCCCTTAGGTAAAGTGGCCCCGGGAACTAAATCTATAGCGCAGTCATAGGACCGATGGGGAGGCAGAACGTCCGCATTACCCTTGGAGAACACATCAGCAAAATCCTGATATTCCAGAGGAATAAGTTCTGGGGTAACTGCCGCAACCCAGACAGGATGGGAAATACACTCCTTAACACAAAAAGGACCCCATTGGGAAATCTCCCCAGACCGCCAATCTATGGTGGGATTATGAAAGGCAAGCCAGGGGTGACCCAAAACTACTGGAACTGCCGGACAATGTGTAAGGTAAAATTCTATTTCTTCTGAATGTAGGGCCATACTGGAGGTGTGCGGTGAGTAATAACCCCATTGGAAAGCGGACCCCCATCCAAGCCGTGCATGGTGATACGTCTATCTAAGGGTATCAGTGGAACGCCTAAAGCCTTAGCCCAAGCTAAATCCATAAAATTTCCTGCACCTCCACTGTCGACGAAGGCCGACACCAACGAACTGAGGCTGCCAAAGGAAATCTTTACCGAAACTAATAGAGAATTATTAGAGGAGATTAACTGCAGACCCAAGTGAACCCCCTCACAATTCACTTGGTCAGAGCGTTTTCCGGCTTGTTCGGGCAGTTTCGTGTGATATGTCCTTTACCACCACAATACAAACAAAGACCAGAACTTAACCTTCTGGTTCTTTCCTCTGGGGACAGCCGGGAGAGACCCATTTGCATGGGCTCCTCGACGTCCTCAGGAAAAGTATATACACATGGATTGGGCCTAAAAGTTGTTCCTCTTTCAGCCCTCCGCTCTCGGAGACGACGATCAATTTTAATAGCGAGCTCCATGAGTTTGTCTAGAGTCTCAGGAGCGGGGTACTGAAGGAGACTGTCTTTAATCACTTCCGACAGTCCGAGGCGAAACTGACTGCGCAGGGCCGGGTCATTCCAGCCACAGTCGTTCGACCAACGGCGAAATTCGGTACAATACACCTCTGCTGGATTTTTGCCTTGCTTAAGGGCACGCAGGTGACTCTCAGCTGATGCTTCTCTATCTGGGTCGTCATATAAGAGGCCTAAGAATTTAAAAAAGGCGTCTACTGATAACAAAGCAACATCATCCGCTCTTAGCCCAAACGCCCAGGTCTGTGGATCACCCTGAAGTAGAGACATCACAATCCCGACCCGCTGAGACTCAGTACCAGAGGAACGGGGCCTTAAACGAAAATAAAGCTTACAAGCTTCCTTAAAATTAAAAAAATCCTTTCCGTTACCCGAAAAACGGTCAGGTAAATGCATCTTTGGTTCTGGAACCATACTCGGGGAGGCTCGCAAAAGATCTTCCTGCGATCTCACCCGAAGAGTAAGGTCCTGAACCATCTGAGTTAATTCCTGTATTTGGTTAACCAAAAGCTGACTGGGGTTTGGCCCTAAACCTGCCGGATTCATGAGGCCGAATTTCTAGGCCCACCAATACAACGGAAAAAATTGAACCCCTTTTTTTTTTTTAATGTGGGCCGGTGATAATGTTACGATCCTGATGCTCAGGACAGGGGAGATCTTATGTAGTGAGTCCTGAGCACCAAGACGGAATGCTGGGATTGGGAAATGGGAAGGAAATAGCCCCTAGCACCCTACCTCCGTTGTCTTACCCGTGTTATCAATTCACGCCTGAACGACTATGGTTTCTTGGGCCCATGGCAGCCGCGTTTGAAGGGCGGATTAGGTCTGCCCAACTCCGATGCCCCCTCAGGTCTTAAAGAGAGACAAGGCGTGAACTGAGACAGGGTAATAACAAGGGGACCTCTAACTGAAACAACCACGCTAGGGGCTATAAACTACCTAAAAACTAAATGTATGTGCGGCACGCCGCCAAAGGAAAAAGAACTACAAAGAAACCACTGTCCACTCCCCTACACGGCACCGCCGAGTTCCGGGGAGGACAGTGAAAGCGGAAACCTCCGCAAATGCACCAATTCACAGTAAAGTAAACACTAAGCGGCATAGGCCGCAACACGCGGCAGAAGCCGCTACTCACGAAACCGGGCAAGAACCCCAGATGACAAACAGGTTCGCAAGGACTAGAAGGATTCCCAGGACCGGCTTCGGACCTCCAAAGTACCGAAGGGCAGGGAGCAAGATCCACCAAACACGGCTGACAGGAACAGAGTTCTGCAAGGCAGGAACAGCATACAAGAAGCTATCACCGGCGGGGCTGCAGTTTGCTGGCTCACATAAAAAGGCCCTGCTGGCCAATAACAGGAGGGCCAGCAGGACCAGCCCCCAGACCCTAATTACTAGTTGCCGTGCAGCTGCCCTGCTGCACGAGCAACCTAATTAACTATTCTTAGCAACAGGGAACGCGGTCCACCTGTGGCGTCCCCGTTGCACGCACGGCGTCCTGCGTTGCCAGGGACCCGGCGGCTATCATGCGCACGGCGTCCTGGCGTTGCTAGGCGCCATGCGGGGGACAGGGAAGGAGAGAGGCGCGGCGGCTGTGACCGCTGCTCAGTCAGGGCACGGCCGAAGACCGCCGCGCCTAACAAATGCATCCTGGGAACAGTCAAAGCTTTAGCCTATTGGTGCCTCGGATCAAGATCCAGCTCCACTCCCCGATGTATTCCCTATGGAACCCAGTGTACCTCGCAGAAAGAGATTTAACTATGGTAAGTCTACCATAAATCTCCTTTTGTCAGTTATCTCTAGGCATTGGTGTGATATGGCAATATAGCCAGAAGGGACTATGGGGGTCATTCCGACCCATTCGCACGCTGCGGTTCATTGCTGCGGTGCAAACAGGTCAGAAATGCGTGGCACCCGCAATGCACACGCATGTCAGTGCCCGGCGCAACGACCACAAGAAAGAAGAAAGTGATCGCTAGCGCGATCGCAAGAAGATTGACAGCAGGGAGGCATTACGGGGCGGATACTCACCGTTTTCCGGGCGTGGAGATCCGAACGCAGGTGTGTCCAAGCGTTTGGAGGGCAGTTGTCTGACGTCAATTCCGGGACCTTCATCGTCTTGTTCTGCACAAAACTTTTTTAGCATAGCAGGGCTGCACAAGCGATCGCAGCCCTGCTATGCTAAAATACACTCCCCCATAGACGGCGTCTAGTTGATCGCACGAGCAGCAAAAAGTTGCTACGTGCGATCAACCGGAATGACCCCCTATATTCCTGTATTCTGACAGATGGTGTTGAGATGCAGGAACAACTAGTTTAGAGCAATTCAACATTTCATCAGCACATCACTATGTAAGATAGTTTAGGATAAAATCTAGCAGCTTTATAGCTAAGTAGTTGAAAAAAAGCCACTGGCTGGACAAGACGGACTTGCCCTGTGTTGAGAAAATGCTTTCCATTTTCTGTGTAGGTGTGGCTATTAAATAATGAGATTGATGCTATAATTTATGCTTAATTATTTATGCACATATTAACTCCATTCCCCTTCTATGTACTCTCCTTCTGCATCTACATACCATGATATTCTTATTTTCTATTGGTCAAAGCCATGCTGTAGCTTATTATCTGTCCATCATTTTCTCCTTTACCTCAGTTACTGACGCAAAATGGGTCTTGAGTACAGATTTGACTTATCAACTATTGCAAGGAGTTTTCTGAAGATTTCAGTTTCAGTAGTCCTTCTGGGTTAATCTCTGGGTTAATCATCTAACCAGTCTGCTATCCTCTGACTGAATGTGACGCATGTAGTATAACTAAGACAATCAAGTTCATCATACGTGAAGTTGGTTGTAATTGTGTAATGACTACTTGTATCAATACTGTGATAGGTCAGACTCAAGGATTTTCTTCTTTGGCGCCTTTGGAAATCGATAGTGGGGTTCATAAAGACCCCATCACTATTGAGAGCTGGGGAGATACTTACAACCAGGATCAAATAGTCAATAGGACCTAAGAACAGACTTAACCCTTATCCTGAGAATTCCATTTGGGTATCAAGTGATAAGTCTATACTGCAGCTGCTTTATGGTATGTACAGTATATACTATAATATATATATATATATATATTATAGATTGTAAGCTCTCACGAGTAGGGCCCTCTTCCCTCATGTGCTTATCCTTTTCTTACTTTAATAATCCTCAACTGCCCAAATCAAGCAGTTTTTTGGCCACCTGGAACTTCTCTGTCATTTACTGGTGTAGCTATGCTTAGTTGCCCTGTACTTGTCCTAAATTGTCATCAACTGTAAGTCACTGTTTTCCTGTTTTGATTATGTGCATATGTACTCTGTAATTGGGCGCTGCGGAACCCTTGTGGCGCCATATAAATAAAGGATGATAATAATAATAATAATAAATATATATATATATATATATATATCAGTGACGTGCGGTGAGGTCAGTGGCTAGGGAGGCACTGGCAGCTAACCATTTCTCCCCCAGCACCAGGCAGAACCAGCCAGGAGGGATAATGCCATAGCAGGGGCGTCACTCAGTGTGGGGTCCCCCTACCATAACATTAATCTGTCCCCCAAGCTAGTCAGCCCATGTCTGGAATTCCTCGGGAAGTGGGTACCCCAAAAAATAAAAATGGGGTCCCCCCTCCCGAGCAATAACCGGCACTGGGCTGATAGCCCAGTGCTATGTCCTGCACCCCTGGTGGCGGTGGGTGCGGGGTTCATTGTTAATATTGTTCTTTACAGGTGGCCTACAGGTCCCAGCAAGCCTGCCCCAGCATGCTGGCACTTGGAGAACCACAAGTTCCGGCATGCCTGGACATAAAGGGCCCGCTGGCACCTGTAGTCCACCTGTAAAGAAAATATTAAACTAAAAATACCACACTGTCTTTAAAAAAAAGTTTATTAGTCAGGGTCTTCACCTGGGGGCGGCGGCCATTAAGCTCTTTTGCATGGCCGCCACCTCCCCAGGGCTTCCGGCGTCTTCACCTGGGGAGCTGCCACCTCCCCAGGGCTTCCGGCGTCTTCACCTGGGAGGTGGCGGCTGTTAAACTCTTTTGCATAGTCGCCGCCCATCCAGGACTTCCGGCGTCTTCTTACTTCAGGAGCTCTTCTCTGCTCCTCCTCCGCCGTCGGACTGACGCCGCTGCCTCGTGCTGACTTATATAAGTCAGCCGGAGGGGGCGGGGCGATGATGCAGTGAGCCAATCACGGCGGCCATCTTGAATTTAAAAAATGACGCCCAGGTGCCATTTTTGAAATTGGTACCGCTCCGCTGCCAAACTCGGCAGAATGGCAGGCAGGTTCGGCATTGCAAGAAAAAATAGACTGTGCAGGCAGCCCAACATTGACTACATAGGTGGTGACGGGCTCCATCCACATCGCATAGTCACTGTCGCATGCTATGAACATCGTACCGTGTGTACGCACCTTGGCCCTCATTCCGAGTTGTTCGCTCGCAAGGCGAATGTAGCAGAGTTACACACGCTAAGCCGCCGCCTACTGGGAGTGAATCTTAGCTTCTTAAAATTGCGACCGACGTACGCGCAATATTGCGATTACAAACGAGTTAGCAGTTTCTGAGTAGCTTCAGACTTACTCTGCCTGTGCGATCAGTTCAGTGCTTTTCGTTCCTGGCTGACGTCACAAACACACCCAGCGTTCGCCCAGGCACTCCCACCGTTTCTCCGGCCACTCCTGCGTTTTTTCCGGAAACGGTAGCGTTTCCAGCCACACGCCCCTAAAACGCCGTGCATCCGCCCAGTAACACCCATTTCCTGTCAATCACAATGCGAACGTCGGAGCGATGAAAATGCCGTGAGTAAACTTACTTTCTTCATAGTAAAGTTACTTGGCGCAGTCGCAGTGCGAACATTGCGCATGCGCACTAAGAGAATTCTCACTGCGATGCGATGAAAAACTCCGAGCGAACAACTCGGAATGAGGGCCCTTAAGTTTTTAAAAGAGTTTTATAAAGGATAGGACAAGCTGCATTGCAAGGTCTCCATCACAGGATTAGGATTTTACATTCCACTGGTGTGAACTATAGCATTGTAATACAATTGCTGTTTAATAAACTTTTCATGTGTTAACTAACAGATTTATTAAAACTACAGCTATATGAATAAGCCCTGTTACCTACCTGTGTAGAATACAGCTGCCTGACACATTTACTGGAAGAGGAAGAGGTATAAGTAGCTGGAATGCTGATTCCATAATGATTGTGATTTCTATGGCTGCTCTATTCCCTGTTGCTCATTTTGTTTTCTCTAACGTCCTTGAGGATGCTGGGACTCCGTAAGGACCATGGGGAATAGACGGGCTCCGCAGGAGATAGGGCACTTTAAGAAAGCTTTGGATTCTGGGTGTGCACAAGCTCCTCCCTCTATGCCCCTCCTCCAGACCTCAGTTTTACACTGTGCCCAGAGCGAGATGGGTGCACTGCAGGGAGCTCCCTGAGTTCTCTGCCTAGAAAGCATTTTTGTTTGGATTTTTTCTACATTTTTACAGGGAGCACTGCTGGCAACAGGCTCCCTGCATCGAGGGACTGAGGAGAGAGGGGCAGACCTTCTTGTCTAAGATAGGCTCTGCTTCCTCGGCTACTGGACACCAATAGCTCCAGAGGGGGTGAACACAGGTTCTTACTGGGCGTCCACCCCCAGAGCCGCGCCGCAGTTCTCCTCACAGAGCCAGAAGAAACGAAGTCAGAAGACGTCTCAGGCGGCAGAAGCCTTCAGAGCTTCACTGAGGTAACGCACAGCACCGCAGCTGTGCGTCATTGCTCCCATACACCTCACATACTCCGGTCACTGTAAGGGTGCAGGGCGCAGGGGGGGGCGCCCTGGGCAGCAATATAACACCTCTCTTATGGCAAAAAGTATATATACATGTACAGGTGGGCACTGTACATGTATATAAAAGAGCCCCCGCCATATTTTAGTAAGTTTGAGCGGGACAGAAGCCCGCCGCCGAGGGGGCGGGACTTCTCCCTCAGCACTCACCAGCGCCATTTTCTCTCCACAGCACCGCTGAGAGGAAGCTCCCCAGACTCTCCCCTGCTTGACACACGGTGAAGAGGGTTTTAAAGTAGAGGGGGGGGGCACATATTTGGCGATTATACATTACAGCAGCGCTACTGGGTAAACATTCTGTGTTTTTTCCTGGGTTATATAGCGCTGGGGTGTGTGCTGGCATTCTCTCTCTCTGTTTCTCCAAAGGGCCTGGGGGGGGAACCTGTCTTCAGATAAGAGATTCCCTGTGTGTGTGGAGTGTGTCGGTACGTGTGTGTCGACATGTCTGCGGTAAAAGGCTCTCCTAAGGAAGAGATGGAGCAAATCTGTGTGGGTGCGTGGTGTCTCCGTCGACAACGCCGACACCTGATTGGATATGTGAAATTAAGTGCTAAGATGAACTTATTACAAAAGATTAGAGAACAGACAGGGAATCTACCCATGTCTGCCCCTATGTCACAGAGACCTTCAGAGTCTCACAGCGCTCACTATACAAAATAATAGACATCGACACGGAGTCTGACTCCAGTGTCGACTACGTTAATGCAAAGTACAGCCAAGACTGGCAGAAAAGTATTCAATATATGATTATTGTAATAAAAGATGTTTTGCATATCACTGATGACTCATCTGTCCCTGACACAAGGGTACACATGTTTAAGGGGAAGAAAGCTGAGGTAAATTTTAGAGATGTGCACTTGAAATTTTTCGGGTTTTGTGTTTTGGTTTTGGGTTCGGTTCCGCGGCCGTGTTTTGGGTTCGACCGCGTTTTGCCAAAACCTCACCGAATTTTTTTTGTCGGATTCGGGTGTGTTTTGGATTCGGGTGTTTTTTTCAAAAAACACTAAAAAACAGCTTAAATCATAGAATTTGGGGGTCATTTTGATCCCAAAGTATTATTAACCTCAAAAACCATAATTTCCACTCATTTTCAGTCTATTCTGAATACCTCACACCTCACAATATTATTTTTAGTCCTAAAATTTGCACCGAGGTCGCTGGATGACTAAGCTAAGCGACCCTAGTGGCCGACACAAACACCTGGCCCATCTAGGAGTGGCACTGCAGTGTCACGCAGGATGGCCCTTCCAAAAAACACTCCCCAAACAGCACATGACGCAAAGAAGAAAAAAAGAGGCGCAATGAGGTAGCTGTGTGAGTAAGATAAGCGACCCTAGTGGCCGACACAAACACCTGGCCCATCTAGGAGTGGCACTGCAGTGTCACGCAGGATGGCCCTTCCAAAAAACACTCCCCAAACAGCACATGACGCAAAGAAGAAAAAAAGAGGCGCAATGAGGTAGCTGTGTGAGTAAGCTAAGCGACCCTAGTGGCCGACACAAACACCTGGCCCATCTAGGAGTGGCACTGCAGTGTCACGCAGGATGGCCCTTCCAAAAAACACTCCCCTAACAGCACATGACGCAAAGAAGAAAAAAAGAGGCGCAATGAGGTAGCTGTGTGAGTAAGATAAGCGACCCTAGTGGCCGACACAAACACCTGGCCCATCTAGGAGTGGCACTGCAGTGTCACGCAGGATGGCCCTTCCAAAAAACACTCCCCAAACAGCACATGACGCAAAGAAGAAAAAAAGAGGCGCAATGAGGTAGCTGTGTGAGTAAGCTAAGCGACCCTAGTGGCCGACACAAACACCTGGCCCATCTAGGAGTGGCACTGTAGTGTCACGCAGGATGGCCCTTCCAAAAAACACTCCCCAAACAGCACATGACGCAAAGAAGAAAAAAAGAGGCGCAATGAGGTAGCTGTATGAGTAAGCTAAGCGACCCTAGTGGCCGACACAAACACCTGGCCCATCTAGGAGTGGCACTGCAGTGTCACGCAGGATGGCCCTTCCAAAAAACACTCCCCAAACAGCACATGACGCAAAGAAGAAAAAAAGAGGCGCAATGAGGTAGCTGTGTGAGTAAGATAAGCGACCCTAGTGGCCGACACAAACACCTGGCCCATCTAGGAGTGGCACTGCAGTGTCACGCAGGATGGCCCTTCCAAAAAACACTCCCCAAACAGCACATGACGCAAATAAAAATGAAAGAAAAAAGAGGTGCAAGATGGAATTGTCCTTGGGCCCTCCCACCCACCCTTATGTTGTATAAACAGGACATGCACACTTTAACCAACCCATCATTTCAGTGACAGGGTCTGCCACACGACTGTGACTGAAATGACGGGTTGGTTTGGACCCCCACCGAAAAAGAAGCAATTAATCTCTCCTTGCACAAACTGGCTCTACAGAGGCAAGATGTCCACCTCATCATCATCCTCCGATATATCACCGTGTACATCCCGCTCCTCACAGATTATCAATTCGTCCCCACTGGAATCCACCATCTCAGCTCCCTGTGTACTTTGTGGAGGCAATTGCTGCTGGTCAATGTCTCCACGGAGGAATTGATTATAATTCATTTTAATGAACATCATCTTCTCCACATTTTCTGGAAGTAACCTCGTACGCCGATTGCTGACAAGGTGAGCGGCGGCACTAAACACTCTTTCGGAGTACACACTTGTGGGAGGGCAACTTAGGTAGAATAAAGCCAGTTTGTGCAAGGGCCTCCAAATTGCCTCTTTTTCCTGCCAGTATAAGTACGGACTGTCTGACGTGCCTACTTGGATGCGGTCACTCATATAATCCTCCACCATTCTTTCAATGGTGAGAGAATCATATGCAGTGACAGTAGACGACATGTCCGTAATCGTTGTCAGGTCCTTCAGTCCGGACCAGATGTCAGCATCAGCAGTCGCTCCAGACTGCCCTGCATCACCGCCAGCGGGTGGGCTCGGAATTCTGAGCCTTTTCCTCGCACCCCCAGTTGCGGGAGAATGTGAAGGAGGAGATGTTGACAGGTCGCGTTCCGCTTGACTTGACAATTTTGTCACCAGCAGGTCTTTGAACCCCAGCAGACTTGTGTCTGGCGGAAAGAGAGATCCAAGGTAGGTTTCAAATCTAGGATCGAGCACGGTGGCCAAAATGTAGTGCTCTGTTTTCAACAGATTGACCACCCGTGAATCCTTGTTAAGCGAATTAAGGGCTCCATCCACAAGTCCCACATGCCTAGCAGAATCGCTCCCTTTTAGCTCCTCCTTCAATGCCTCCAGCTTCTTCTGCAAAAGCCTGATGAGGGGAATGACCTGACTCAGGCTGGCAGTGTCTGAACTGACTTCACGTGTGGCAAGTTCAAAAGGTTGCAGAACCTTGCACAACGTTGAAATCATTCTCCACTGCGCTTGAGACAGGTACATTCCACCTCCTATATCGTGCTCAATTGTATAGGCTTGAATGGCCTTTTGCTGCTCCTCCAACCTCTGAAGCATATAGAGGGTTGAATTCCACCTCGTTACCACTTCTTGCTTCAGATGATGGCAGGGCAGGTTCAGGCATTTTTGGTGGTGCTCCAGTCTTCTGTACGTGGTGCCTGTACGCCGAAAGTGTCCCGCAATTCTTCTGGCCACCGACAGCATCTCTTGCACGCCCCTGTCGTTTTTAAAAAAATTCTGCACCACCAAATTCAAGGTATGTGCAAAACATGGGACGTGCTGGAATTTGCCTATATTTAATGCACACACAATATTGCTGGCGTTGTCCGATGCCACAAATCCACAGGAGAGTCCAATTGGGGTAAGCCATTCCGCGATGATCTTCCTCAGTTGCCGTAAGAGGTTTTCAGCTGTGTGCGTATTCTGGAAAGCGGTGATACAAAGCGTAGCCTGCCTAGGAAAGAGTTGGCGTTTGCGAGATGCTGCTACTGGTGCCGCCGCTGCTGTTCTTGCGGCGGGAGTCCATACATCTACCCAGTGGGCTGTCACAGTCATATAGTCCTGACCCTGCCCTGCTCCACTTGTCCACATGTCCGTGGTTAATTGGACTTTGGGTACAACTGCATTTTTTAGGACACTGGTGAGTCTTTTTCTGACGTCCGTGTACATTCTCGGTATCGCCTGCCTAGAGAAGTGGAACCTAGATGGTATTTGGTAATGGGGGCACACTACCTAAAGAAATTGTCTAGTTCCCTGTGAACTAACGGCGGATACCGGACGCACGTCTAACACCAACATAGTTGTCAAGGCCTCAGTTATCCGCTTTGCAACAGGATGACTGCTGTGATATTTCATCTTCCTCGCAAAGGACTGTTGGACAGTCAATTGCTTGGTGGAAGTAGTAAAAGTGGGCTTACGACTTCCCCTCTGGGATGACCATCGACTCCCAGCAGCAACAACAGCAGCGCCAGCAGCAGTAGGCGTTACACGCAAGGATGCATCGGAGGAATCCCAGGCAGGAGAGGACTCGTCAGAATTGCCAGTGACATGGCCTGCAGGACTATTGGCATTCCTGGGGAAGGAGGAAATTGACACTGAGGGAGTTGGTGGGGTGGTTTGCGTGAGCTTGGTTACAAGAGGAAGGGATTTACTGGTCAGTGGACTGCTTCCGCTGTCGCCCAAAGTTTTTTAACTTGTCACTGACTTATTATGAATGCGCTGCAGGTGACGTATAAGGGAGGATGTTCCGAGGTGGTTAACGTCCTTACCCCTACTTATTACAGCTTGACAAAGGCAACACACGGCTTGACAAATGTTGTCCGCATTTCTGTTGAAATACTTCCACACCGAAGAGCTGATTTTTTTGGTATTTTCACCAGGCATGTCAACGGCCCTATTCCTCCCACGGACAACAGGTGTCTCCCCGGGTGCCTGACTTAAACAAACCACCTCACCATCAGAATCCTCCTTGTCAATTTCCTCCCCAGCGCCAGCAACACCCATATCCTCCTCATCCTGGTGTACTTCAACACTGACATCTTCAATCTGACTATCAGGAACTGGACTGCGGGTGCTCCTTCCAGCACTTGCAGGGGGCATGCAAATGGTGGAAGGCGCATGCTCTTCACGTCCAGTGTTGGGAAGGTCAGGCATCGCAACCGACACAATTGGACTCTCCTTGTGGATTTGGAAGAACGCACAGTTCTTTGCGGTGCTTTTGCCAGCTTGAGTCTTTTCATTTTTCTAGCGAGAGGCTGAGTGCTTCCATCCTCATGTGAAGCTGAACCACTAGCCATGAACATAGGCCAGGGCCTCAGCCGTTCCTTGCCACTCCGTGTGTTAAATGGCATATTGGCAAGTTTACGCTTCTCCTCCGACAATTTTATTTTAGATTTTGGAGTCCTTTTTTTACTGATATTTGGTGTTTTGGATTTTACATGCTCTGTACTATGACATTGGGCATCGGCCTTGGCAGACGACGTTGCTGGCATTTCATAGTCTCGGCCATGACTAGTGGCAGCAGCTTCAGCACGAGGTGGAAGTGGATCTTGATCTTTCCCTAATTTTGGAACCTCAACATTTTTGTTCTCCATATTTTAATAGGCACAACTAAAAGGCACCTCAGGTAAACAATGGAGATGGATGGATACTAGTATACTTATGGATGGACCAGCGACTGCCGACACAGAGGTAGCTACAGCCGTGGACTACCGTACTGTGTCTGCTGCTAATATAGACTGGATGATAATGAGATGAAATTAATATATATATATATATATATAATATCACTAGTACTGCAGCCGGACAGGTATATATATTTATTATGTAATGACTGATGACGGACCTGCTGGACACTGTCAGCTCAGCAGCACCACAGACTGCTACAGTAAGCTACTATAGTAGTATGTATCAAGAAGAAAGAGAAAAAAAAAAACCACGGGTAGGTGGTATACAATTCTGGATGGACCAGCGACTGCCGACACAGAGGTAGCTACAGCCGTGGACTACCGTACTGTGTCTGCTGCTAATATAGACTGGATGATAATGAGATGAAATTAATATATATATATATATATATATAATATCACTAGTACTGCAGCCGGACAGGTATATATATTTATTATGTAATGACTGATGACGGACCTGCTGGACACTGTCAGCTCAGCAGCACCGCAGACTGCTACAGTAAGCTACTATAGTAGTATGTATCAAGAAGAAAGAGAAAAAAAAAAACCACGGGTAGGTGGTATACAATTATGGATGGACCAGCGACTGCCGACACAGAGGTAGCTACAGCCGTGGATTACCGTACTGTGTCTGCTGCTAATATAGACTGGATGATAATGAGATGAAATTAATATATATATATATATATATATATATATATAATATCACTAGTGCTGCAGCCGGACAGGTATATATATTTATTATGTAATGACTGATGACGGACCTGCTGGACACTGTCAGCTCAGCAGCACCGCAGACTGCTACAGTAAGCTACTATAGTAGTATGTATCAAGAAGATAGAGAAAAAAAAAACCACGGGTAGGTGGTATACAATTATGGATGGACCAGCGACTGCCGACACAGAGGTAGCTACAGCCGTGGACTACCGTACTGTGTCTGCTGCTAATATAGACTGGATGATAATGAGATGAAATTAATATATATATATATATATATATATATATAATATCACTAGTACTGCAGCCGGACAGGTATATATATTTATTATGTAATGACTGATGACGGACCTGCTGGACACTGTCAGCTCAGCAGCACCGCAGACTGCTACAGTAAGCTACTATAGTAGTATGTATCAAGAAGAAAGAGAAAAAAAAAACCACGGGTAGGTGGTATACAATTATGGATGGACCAGCGACTGCCGACACAGAGGTAGCTACAGCCGTGGACTACCGTACTGTGTCTGCTGCTAATATAGACTGGATGATAATGAGATGAAATTATTATATATATATATATAATATCACTAGTACTGCAGCCGGACAGGTATATATATTTATTATGTAATGACTGATGACGGACCTGCTGGACACTGTCAGCTCAGCAGCACCGTAGACTGCTACAGTAAGCTACTATAGTAGTATGTATCAAGAAGAAAGAGAAAAAAAAAAACCACGGGTAGGTGGTATACAATTATGGATGGACCAGCGACTGCCGACACAGAGGTAGCTACAGCCGTGGACTACCGTACTGTGTCTGCTGCTAATATAGACTGGATGATAATGAGATGAAATTAATATATATATATATATATAATATCACTAGTACTGCAGCCGGACAGGTATATATATTTATTATGTAATGACTGATGACGGACCTGCTGGACACTGTCAGCTCAGCAGCACCGCAGACTGCTACAGTAAGCTACTATAGTAGTATGTATCAAGAAGAAAGAGAAAAAAAAAACCACGGGTAGGTGGTATACAATTATGGATGGACCAGCGACTGCCGACACAGAGGTAGCTACAGCCGTGGACTACCGTACTGTGTCTGCTGCTAATATAGACTGGATGATAATGAGATGAAATTAATATATATATATATATATATATATAATATCACTAGTACTGCAGCCGGACAGGTATATATATTTATTATGTAATGACTGATGACGGACCTGCTGGACACTGTCAGCTCAGCAGCACCGCAGACTGCTACAGTAAGCTACTATAGTAGTATGTATCAAGAAGAAAGAGAAAAAAAAAACCACGGGTAGGTGGTATACAATTATGGATGGACCAGCGACTGCCGACACAGAGGTAGCTACAGCCGTGGACTACCGTACTGTGTCTGCTGCTAATATAGACTGGATGATAATGAGATGAAATTAATATATATATATAATATCACTAGTACTGCAGCCGGACAGGTATATATATTTATTATGTAATGACTGATGACGGACCTGCTGGACACTGTCAGCTCAGCAGCACCGCAGACTGCTACAGTAAGCTACTATAGTAGTATGTATCAAGAAGAAAGAGAAAAAAAAAACCACGGGTAGATGGTATACAATTATGGATGGACCAGCGACTGCCGACACAGAGGTAGCTACAGCCGTGGACTACCGTACTGTGTCTGCTGCTAATATAGACTGGATGATAATGAGATGAAATTAATATATATATATATATATAATATCACTAGTACTGCAGCCGGACAGGTATATATATTTATTATGTAATGACTGATGACGGACCTGCTGGACACTGTCAGCTCAGCAGCACCGCAGACTGCTACAGTAAGCTACTATAGTAGTATGTATCAAGAAGAAAGAGAAAAAAAAACCACGGGTAGGTGGTATACAATTATGGATGGACCAGCGACTGCCGACACAGAGGTAGCTACAGCCGTGGACTACCGTACTGTGTCTGCTGCTAATATAGACTGGATGATAATGAGATGAAATTAATATATATATATATATATATATATAATATCACTAGTACTGCAGCCGGACAGGTATATATATTTATTATGTAATGACTGATGACGGACCTGCTGGACACTGTCAGCTCAGCAGCACCGCAGACTGCTACAGTAAGCTACTATAGTAGTATGTATCAAGAAGAAAGAGAAAAAAAAAACCACGGGTAGGTGGTATACAATTATGGATGGACCAGCGACTGCCGACACAGAGGTAGCTACAGCCGTGGACTACCGTACTGTGTCTGCTGCTAATATAGACTGGATGATAATGAGATGAAATTAATATATATATATATATATATATATAATATCACTAGTACTGCAGCCGGACAGGTATATATATTTATTATGTAATGACTGATGACGGACCTGCTGGACACTGTCAGCTCAGCAGCACCGCAGACTGCTACAGTAAGCTACTATAGTAGTATGTATCAAGAAGAAAGAGAAAAAAAAAACCACGGGTAGGTGGTATACAATTATGGATGGACCAGCGACTGCCGACACAGAGGTAGCTACAGCCGTGGACTACCGTACTGTGTCTGCTGCTAATATAGACTGGATGATAATGAGATGAAATTAATATATATATATATATATATATATAATATCACTAGTACTGCAGCCGGACAGGTATATATATTTATTATGTAATGACTGATGACGGACCTGCTGGACACTGTCAGCTCAGCAGCACCGCAGACTGCTACAGTAAGCTACTATAGTAGTATGTATCAAGAAGAAAGAAAAAAAAAAAAAACACGGGTAGGTGGTATACATATACAATTATATATATATTATATACAATTTTATATATATATATATATATATATATATATTAAACTGGTGGTGATTAATTAAACTGGTGGTCAGGTCACTGGTCACACTATCAGCAACTTGCAAGTAGTACTCCTAAGCAGACAATCACAATATATACTGGTGGTCAGTGTGGTCACAATGGCAGTGTGGCACTCTGGCAGCAGAGTGCCAGCAAAAGTGTGCACTGTACGTTAAAATATGTACTCCTGCTCTCAGACTCTAACTGCTCCCCACTGTCTCCCCCACAAGTCAGATATACAGTCACACTATCACTTCAGCAAGTAGTAGTACTCCTCCTAATGCTCCCCAAAATTACTAAAGTAAATAATACTGTGTCTCTCTCTACTCTAGTAGTCTCACTCTCTATAAACGGAGAGGACGCCAGCCACGTCCTCTCCCTATCAATCTCAATGCACGTGTGAAAATGTCGGCGACACGCGGCTCCTTATATAGAATCCGAGTCTCGCGATAGAATCCGAGCCTCGCGAGAATCCGACAGCGGGATGATGACGTTCGGGCGCGCTCGGGTTAACCGAGCAAGGCGGGAAGATCCGAGTCGCTCGGACCCGTGTAAAAAAAACTGAAGTTCGGGCGGGTTCGGTTTCCGAGGAACCGAACCCGCTCATCTCTAGTAAATTTCCCTCCTCTCATGAAGAAAAAGAGCGGGAATCACCAGACAAGAGACTGCAGCTTCCCAAAAAGAATTCTCAGGGAGTATCCTTTCCCTAATGGGGCCAGGATACGATGGGAATCTTCCCCTAGGGTGTACAAGGCATTGACACGTTTAACCAAAAAGGTAGCGCTGACTTAACAGCTATCCTCAGGGATCCTGCAGATAGCATGCAGTAAAAGTACTTTGAAGTCCATTTACACACATTCTGGTACACTACTCAGACCGGCAATTGTGTCGGCATGGGTTTATAGCGCGGTAGCAGCGTAGTCAGATACCTTATCAGCGGAGGTTGAAACCCTAGATAAGGATGACATATTATTGTCCCTAGTATATAGATATATATAAATATATATATATATACAGAGCTTCAATAAGAGGCGGCACTCTGTGACTTTTTTCAATAATCAAAAACGTGTATTGTGGTACATCAACGTTTCGGGGACCCCCGTCCCCTTCATCAGGATCCTGATGAAGGGGACGGGGGTCCCCGAAACGTTGATGTACCACAATAAACGTTTTTGATTATTGAAAAAAGTCACCGAGTGCCGCCTCTTATTGAAGCTCTGTATGTGAGGCCAGCTAAGGCCTGTGGAGGGCACCGGTGCAAGATTGTCCTACACCGGACTAGGTGAGTGCCGGGGATCCGGAGTATATATATATATATATATATATATATATATATATATTTATATGTAAAAGATGTTGGTTTATATATATATATATATATATATATAAGACATGCCCAAAGAGACGTTAGTCTACTGGGTTCTAGAATCAACGCAATGTCGATTTCTGCTAGACTTGTCCTGTGGAACATGCAATGGACAGGTGATGCCGACTAAAAGAGGCATATGGAGGGTTTACCTCACAAGGCTGAGGAATTGTGTGGAGAAGGGCTCTCGGACCTGGTCTCCACAGCTATAGCTGGTAATTCTGATCTTTTGCCTTATATTCCCTCACAGACTAAGAAAGCACGACATTATCAAATGCAGTCCTTTCGGTCGCAGAATAACAAAAAAGTATGAGGAGTGTCCTTTCTTACCAGAGGTAGGGCACGGGGCACAGCTAGTTCCCAGGAACAGAAGTCCTCCCCGGCCTCTACTACATCCACCGCAGGATGCGGGAACTCCGCTAAGGGAGTCCGTCCCAGGGGGAGCACGTCTTCGACTCTTCAGCCACATCTGAGTTCACTCACAGGTGGATCCCGGGGCAATAAAAATTGTTCTCAGGGTTACAAAGGAATTCGAAAGGTGCCTCCTCGCCGGTTTTTCCTTATCGGACCTACCGGTTTCTCCCCCAGAAGGGGAGTTATATTCAATACATTTCACACATTGTATCTCCAACAGGTGGTGCTCAAGGTTCTCCTCCTGCAACAAGGAAGGGGCTATTACTCAACCTTGGCTGTAGTTCCGAATACGTACGGTTCGGTCAGACCTATTTAAAATTAAAACCTCTGAACCTATACTAGAAAAGGTTAAAAATGAAAGTGGAATCGCTCAGAGCGATTATGGCCAGCCTGGAAAGGGGGGATTTGATGGTGTATCTAGACATAAAGGCTGCATACCTTCATGTTCCCATTTATCCACCCCATCAGGCGTACCTGACAATTGCGGTACAGTATTGTCATTACCAATTTCAGGGTAATTGGCAGAAATGATGGTGCTCCTACGCAAGCAAGGAGTCACAGTTATCCCATACTTGGACGATCTCCTATGAGGCGAGATCAAAAGAGCAGTTGTTGAACAGCGTGTCACTTTCGCTGAAGGTGTCACAGCAACACTGCTAGTTTCTCAATATCCGGAAGTCACAGTTGGTTCCTATGACTAGTCTGCCCTTGGCTTCTTGGGTATGATTCTGGATATGGACCAGAAAGGGGTTTACCTTCAGATAGAGAAGGCCCATAAACTCATGACTCTGGTCAGGAACTTTTTGAAACCAAGACAGGTGTCGGCATCGCTGCACCCGAGTCCGGGGAAAATCGTTCCGTTCGGCAGGTTCCATGCGAGGTCTTTCAAATGGGACCTACTGGACAAGTGGTCCGGGTCACATCTACAGATTCATCAGTTGATCACCCTCTCCCCCAGGGCCAGGGTATCTCTCCTGTGGTGGCTGCAAGATGCTCACCTTCTACAGGGCCGCAGGTTCGGCATTCAGGTCTGGATCCTGGTGACCACGGACGCGAGCCTCCGAGGTTGGGGAGCAGTCACACAGGGAAAAATAAAATGTCCAAGGTCTTTGGTCAAGTCAAGAGACTTGTCTTCACTTCTTGGAACTAAGGGCCATATACAACGCCCTACGTCAGGCGGAGACCTTACTTCGCGACCAACCGGTTCTGATCCAGTTGGACAACTTCACTGCAGTAGCTCATGTAAACCGCCAAGGCGGCACAAGGAGCAGAGTGGTGATGGCGGAAGCAACCAGAATTCTTCGCTGGGCGGAGAATCATGTAAGCGCACTGTCAGCAGTGTTCATTCCGGGAGTGGACGACTGGGAAGCAGACTTCCTCAGCGGACACGACCTACGTCCTGGAGAGTGGGGACTTCATCAGGAAGTCTTAGGACAGATTGCAATTCGGTGGAGACTGCCACTGATAGACATGATGGTGTCCCGCCTCAACACAAAGCCGCAGAGTTATTGCGCCAGGTCAGGAGACCCTCAGGCAGTAAGCTGTGGACGCCCTAGTGACACCATGGGTGTTCCGGTCAGTTTCTGTGTTTACTCCTCTTCCTCTCATACCCATGGTGTTGAGGATAATAAGAAAAAGAGGAGTGAGACCAATTCTCATTGTTCCAGATTGGACACGGAGGACCTGGTATCCAGATCTGCAGGAAATGCTCACAGAGAATCCGTGGCCTCTTCGTCTAAGACAGGACCTGCTGCAGCAGGGGCCCTGTCTGTTTCCAGACTTACCGCGGCTGCGTTTGACGGCATGGCGGTTCAACGCAGGATCCTATCGGTAATGGGTATTCCGGAGGAGGTCATTCCTACCCTAATTAAGGCTAGGAAGGAAGTGACATTGAAACATTATCACCGAATATGGCGAAAATATGTTTCCTGATGTGAGGCCAGGAATGCTCCTACGGAGGAATTCCTTTTGGGCCGTCTGCTTCACTTCCTTCAAACTGGAGTGAACTTGGGCCTAAAATTAGGATCGGTAAAGGTTCAAATTTCGGCCTTATCCATTTTCTTCCAAAAAGATTTGGCTTCTCTTCCTGAAGTACAAACGTTTGTGTAGGGAGTACGGCATTTTTAGCCTCCTTTTGTACCGCCGGTGGCGCCTTGGGACCTTAACGTGGTGTTACGGTTCCTTAAGCCTCATTGGTTTGAACCACTTAAGTCAGTGGTGTTGAAATATTTCACCTGGAAGGTGGTCATGTTGTTAGCCTTGGCTTCGGCTAGGCGAGTTTCGGAATTGGAGGCTTTTATCACTAAAAGCCCTATCTGATTGTCCATATGGATAGAGCGAAATTGCGGACCCGTCCTCAATTCCTGCCAAAGGTGGTCTCATCCTTTCATATGAACCAACCTATTGTCGTGCCTGTGGCTACGCGTGACTTGGAGGATTCCGAGTCCCTTGATGTGGTCAGGGCTTTGAAAATTTACGTGGCCAGAACAGCTAGGATCTGCAAAACAGAAGCACTGTTTGTCCTGTATACAGCCAACAAGGTTGGCGGCCCTGCTCCAAAGCAGACTATTGCTCGCTGGATCTGTAACACGATTCAGCTGGAGCATTCTATGGCAGGATTGCCGTTACCTAAATCTGTTTAGGCCCATTCCACTAGGAAGGTGGGCTCTTCTTGGGCGGCTGCCCGAGGGGTCTCGGCACTACAGCTGTGCCGAGCTGCTACTTGGTCGGGGTCAAATACCTTTGCAAAGTTCTGTAAGTTTGATACCCTGACTGAGGAGGACCGCCTGTTTGCTCAATTCGGTGCTGCAGAGTCATCCGCACTCTCCCGCCCGTTTGGGAGCTTTGGTATAATCCCCATGGTCCTTACGGAGTCCCAGCATCCTCAAGGACATTAGAGAAAATAAGATTTTACTTACCGGTAAATCTATTTCTCGTAGTCTGTAGAGGATGCTGGGCGCCCGTCCCAAGTGCGGACTTCTTCTGCAAGACTTGTATATAGTTATTGCTTACATAAGGGTTATGTTATAGTTTATCGGTTGAACCGAGGCTATGTTGTTGTTCATACTGTTAACTGGGTAGTTTATCACAAGTTATACGGTGTGATTGGTGTGGCTGGTATGGATCTCGCCCTTAGATTTACAAAAATCCTTCCTCGTACTGTCCATCTTCTCTGGGCACAGTTTCCCTAACTGAGGTCTGGAGGAGGGGCATAGAGGGAGGAGCCAGTGCACACCCAGAATCCAAAGCTTTCTTAAAGTGCCCTATATCCTGCGGAGCCCGTCTATTCCCCATGGTCCTTACGGAGTCCCAGCATCCTCTACGGACTACGAGAAATAGATTTACCGGTAAGTTAAATCTTATTATACCTTATACGTTTGTGTAGGTTTTTGAATTGCTGCTCTAAAAGATACTCTAGTTTCAGTTAAATTCTATTTTGATATGTTTTTGTTGCAAATGAATATATTGTGAGATATTTCTGCTGTAAAGGTACTGACTTAATGAGAGATAAGATAAGAATAAGTAACAAGTACAGTATTTTACTGTCACGTTTTATGAGACCATAAAATGTATTATATAACTCTGTGTTGTTTTACACAGTAGTTTATATAGCATATTATTTTAGGCAAATTTATAAATGTACAGCTTTAGAAAACAAACACAAGATCAGTGGCAGCTGCAGAGGTGAGGCTGTAGCACAGTCCAAAATTCAAATAGGGGAGCCACACCAACTGCCACCCCAAACACTGCCAAACATCACCAGCCGGGACTCACTGGCAAACATCACCAGCCAGGACTCAATGGCAGTTGGTTGCCAAGGGCGGCACCTGCTGGGGGCGGCACAGAATCCCCCCCATGTCCCCCCCCCTCCATGTGTGGCAGGGCTAGAAGGGCGGGCTCAGGGCCGGCCAGGCAATTATGCACAGTACGTGGCGCCATCATGGTTTGCTGTGCCCCCGACAAAGCCCACCACAGCTGCCATTCACCAGCGCCCGCCGTCCACCAACTACCACTTATGTGCGGCAGGTCCTCTGAGAGCCAGAGACAGCTCTCTCTCTGTGCGCTGGATAAAGAATGGCCGAGAGGAGCTGTTGTGTGCAGTCCAGTTGCTCCTCAAATGCCATTGCGGAGCCTCCAGTTGCCTTTCCTCCTTGCAGTGCCAGCGCCAGTGGTGTGTCACCCTCCAATTCAAGTTGTAGACTGAGAGTGTGTGTGGACTGCAGCTGTGTGTCTGTATGGGGGAAGGGGCTGTCTGCAGTCTGCAGACCGAGTGGATTTTATGGAGGGGAGACAGTCTGTAGTCCAAGTGTGGGGGAAGGGCAGTCTGCAATCCGAGTATCTGTGTGGAGGTGAGGTAATCTTCAGTTTAGTGTCTGTGACTGTGTGTGGGAAAGGGGTCAGTCTGCAGTCTGTGTGTGTAATATGTTGTCGTAGTTTGTGTGTGTTTATGTTGGGGTTTGGGTGGGCCATGTGTGAAGCATGTGGGTGTATGTGTGTGTGTATCTTTGTATGTATGTATGTATATATATATATATATATCCGTGCCCCCGCCAGTGTTGAGGTTGCAGCATTCGTCCGTCAGGTTCCCAGCCAAGCTGCATCTCCCTCCCCATCCACAAATCTGGTCCTCCGGCAGTGATCAGCTGGCCGCAACAACCGGCTGTTAAAACAAACACACACACACCCCACTCCCCCCCTACCTACCTGACGTGTATAAGGAGTTCGACCAGGTGCAGTGTGTATAAGAAGCTATACCTGGAGCAATGTGTATAAGAGGCTCTACCTGGTGCAACATGTATACAGCAGTCCCTTCCCCTGCCCCCCCCCCCCCCGCCCCCATCCGCATCAGAGCTGTGGCGCAGCAGGGCATTCACCCCTCCCACCGCTGCATCAGAGCAGCAGTGGATGGAGGGCGGATGGACAGGCAGGTCAGGAGGAATGGCTGTAGAGGCACCAACCACCCGAGCAAAGGTACAACTGGAGAGTTAGTAAGATGGGTGGGTGTGGGGGGTTTGGATGTTCAGCAGCCAATATCATTGTGCTTAGGGGGGGCGGCAAATATCATTGTGCCTAGGGGCGGCCTGACCCCTAAACCCGGCTCTGGTGCCTGCCCTATTTGAATTTTGGACTGTGCTGCAGCCCCACCTCTGGAGCCACTACTGAACTAGATCATACCCGCCAACGTTCTAGAAGTTCCCAACAGTCCTGGGATTTCCTGTGGCAGTTCTGGGTACTTTTAGTCCTGGCTTATTGAGGGTTTGATTAAACTTACTGTAACACTGTACTTGACATAAAATTGTGCACTTTAAGTGTGAGTGCCAATGATGGGCCGTAGGAAGAGGTATGTGGCAGGTGGGTAAGATCTTGTTAGTTATTAAGATGCATCTTTTACTACTAGGCTTATTAAATGCAGAAGGATAACGTTATGATTTACATATTTCTATGTGTGGCCCTAGCCTAAGGGGGTGAAAAGGGGTAAAATGTTCTGCCCAGCAAACTTTTACCCAGTTGAATCAGGGCACATCAGCTAGTTACCTTTATTTGTAAAAATAAATAAATAAGCAAATGCTCACGAACATTTCTCACATTTTCATTAAAATAAATCTCTTCTTTTCCCCTTTAAAATAAACTGTTTTCTTCAAATAGAAAAAGTTATTCCTTTAAAAACAACCTAGAGTACACACACATTGTCAACACTATGAACAACCGTCACTAAATGAGTCAAACTGACACTTCCCTCACTGCCAACAAAACACAAGCATTTGCCATGCTGGATGCTCGTCATCGATGACAACGTAGAGGAATCACAAGTTTGTCAAGGTTGATCATTTTGTTTTATCTGTAGTGTGCAAGTGATTATTTTTGTATATGATTTTTTTTTTGCCCACGACAAGTTAAAACAATAAGAAAATGTTTTCTTTCTCATTTTAACTAGAATGGATCTAAAAAGACATTTATCAAGAGGTAAAATATGTTTTTGTGAACTGTATATTGAATTAAACATTATTGAGTACTTTGGTGAACTGCCTATTTAATTATTGTATATGTGTTATTTTCTGCTTTCCTTTTTTTGGTCTAATGGACATCGGTTTTAGGTACTCCTACCTATTATAAATTGCCACCACAGGGGTTTCAATCTTGTTAATTACCCAGGCTCCCACAATTGTGATCAGGAAGAGTTACTGCCCTTTCAAGCATAAGGCTGGTAGCCTGAAGAAGTTTTTTTTTCACCCAATGTAACTGTGCCAGGCCTGTACTGTACAAAAGGGAATCCCTGCACCATACGTCCCAACATGACCCTCTCCAGGAGGGACAGAATGATCTGCTTCTGGACTTCTCTCTTAATGATTGCGATCACCTGTGCTGAAACACCTTTCTTATCCCTTAACCTGTTCAACCCAGGTGCCAGCAATCATACATTAAAAGTCCAGAAGCAGAGCATTTTGTCCCTCCTGGAGAGGGTCATGTTGGGCTGTATGCTGCACTCCAGGTCTCTCTGCGTTAGTGGAAACCAGGTTGCATCGCTCGGGAGTTGGTTGGGTATTTAGGGAGGGGAATGCTGCTATTTTATTATTATTTATTTTTCTCAGTCAAAGTGTAAAATAATGAAGAAAAGGAAGAAATCAACTGTATTGCTGGGATCTTAGTACCTCCTGCTGAAATTCAATATCCGCTACATTTTACAGAAATTTGTTTTGGTGCAGTAGGAAACATGCAGACAAACATAATGACTTCACTGCTGAAGCCCTAAAGTATAAAAGACCTAGATCAGGTCTTCCCTACACACTCATGCGGTCATATAAAGTTAAATATATGATTTTTATTTGCATAAAATCCACATTTCCATACTGAGAATGAAAATGTCTACACATTCTTTTGTATGCAGACTAAGCTGCACCTCACACATTCTACTTCTTACGTTTAGTGAAGTGAAATACACCAGTATAATATAATATAATATCATTGCAGCTACTCAATCAGTTTAATGGTCCTTCACAGGTGCATGAGTAGAGAAAATTCTCTAAAATCCTAAAATAAAGGATCAGCAAAAAGAATTAAATGCTACATAATAATAGAAATACAGAGATCTCAGTTTGCATATATTAAGTCACCAGGCCGCATCAAAGCATCTTTGATTCTGATGGTCCCTAATGCTACGTAATAGCACCCACACTGGGTCATATAATTGCCTATTGTTATTTCTCATGATAATAACACATACTTGAATATATAAAAATTGAGAGCCAATTCACCTGGAGGCACCCCAAAATCTTCCAAATGGCACTACAAGGGCCAGCATGCCCTCCAAATGCTGGTCCCATCCAACCCTCTCAGAACAGTAATATAAAATGGTGGCTGCTCAATCAAATGAATAGTCCTTCACAAGTGTATGAAAGGAAGGGGTTAAAAGAGAAAAATGATTTTTTTTTTCCCCAGCACACTGAAAAGGATCAGCAATGAGATTTGAATACTACATGATAATAGAAAAACAGAGATCTTGGCCACAGATATGCCTGTTAGCAGATGCTCGACTACTGGTCCAAGATAATTTATGTGCTGCTGCTGCTGATGATGAATATCATCAGCTCTGACCTTTACATTTAAAAAAAAAAGAAAATATTTTGTTTTCATAAACTACAGATATGTACTTCTGCCCCAAAGCGATATAGTATAAACACCAACACTCATACATAGCCCAAAATAAATCTAAGGTCAGAAGGTCTGTCTGGAATTAAACCGTAAATCTTGAAAAAAGGTATAAAACACATTTGGATATGAACATTTTTACCATTACAGTACATTATGTATGTTGTCATTATTATTATTAAATTTTATTTATCGGGAGCCACAAGTGTTTTGCAGCGCCGTACATATGGCAGTTCATTAGAACATTACAGGGTACACAGAAATTAACATTACCATAATAGAAAAACTAAGACAGAGCACAGGTAACAATTAGCACCACAATTCTCAGTAAAGAATACAGCTGAGATTAAAAGTAGCAAAGGAGTAGTCGTCATACTTCTAGGGGCAGGCTGCCAATGGAAGAGATAAATAGTAACGAGTGAGAGGAGATGCAGATATAGACATGTAGCTGTAACTAAAGTATGAGAGAAGAGGGTTGGGAGAACAGGAGGGAAGAGGCGCCTGCTCCAAGGAGCTCCAATCTAGGGGGGTGGAAGGAGACATGAGGTGCGAGCAAGCGGAAAGCGGTCTGATGGTAGGAAGTAACTGAGGCATAGATGGCCAAGGCATGAGACATTGGGTTCGGAGAGTGGCCTCGAGACTAGGTTATGCAGAAGAGTATGCTTTGATGAACAGGTGGGTTTTCAGTGCCCGTTTGAAGCTTTGCAAGGTTGTGGAGAGTCTAATAGAGCAAGGGAGCTTGTTCCAGTGAAGGGGGGGCAACACGGGTAAAATCCTGGATTCGCACATGGGATGCAGTGACCAGGGTAGAGGAGAGGCGACGGTCATTGGCCAACCGGAGTGGGCGGGAGGGAGTATGTAGGGACCAGTGGTGTTAGAAAGGGCCTTGTATGTGAGGGTGTGGAGTTTGAAGAGGATTCTGTAGGAGAATGGCAGCCAGTGCAGGTTTTGTCGAAGGGGAGTGGCAGATGTGTAGTGGCGGGAGATGAAGATAAGTCTAGCTGCTGAGTTGAGAACAAATCAGAGTGAAGCGAGATGGGAGCATGGGAGGCCAGTGAGGAGAATGTTGTAATAGTTGAGCCAGATGCATTCATAAACCAAAGACACTTATACATTTTATTGTTTATTTTATATATTTACCAGAATATAAAATGTTAGATACTTCTATCTCATATGGCATCCAATGTTATATCATATAAAAATATAGTCACGTGACAACACATATTACACTGGTGGCGTGCAGATGAATAATTGCCAACACAGTGTAAACGGTGTTTTAACAATGGAGAGCTTACCAATCTAATGTTAAAAGGCACCAGTGCTGGCCGTACTGTGGGAGATGGTTAGTGATGCCAGAGCTGGAGCCGTGACCACTACTGTACAAACTGTGAGCCGGGACTGAATGACATCACCCGCCTCGCTGATGTGTCCCATCTCTTGTTACTGAGACTCTGTGGGCGGTTTCAGGTGAGTATCACCGGTGTCTGCGCAGTGGAAACGTCCGTGGCTCACAGTGAATCGTCATAACCAGTGAGTGGATAATGAGTTTTGTTGCACTCTGGGAGAGGGACGGCCTGATCTGAGCGATGTTGCGTAGCTGGAACTTACAGGATTGAGCTAGAGATTGAATGTGTGTGTTGGGGGCGAAGGAGTGGGAGGAGTCAAGAGTGACGCCCAAGCAGCGGAGCTGGATAACAGGAAGATGATGGTATTGTCAACAGTGATAGATATATAAGGCAGTGATAAGATATATTAGTCACCCACTATCTCAATGTCACCCTGCATCAGTCACCCACTGTTCTCTGTCACCCCTGCCTCAGTCACCTACTGCTCCCTGTCACCTCTGCCTCAGTCACCCACTATCTCCCTGCTACCCCCGTCTCAGTCACCCACTATTTCCCTGTCACTCCTGCCTCAGTCACCCACTATCTCTCTGTCACCCGTGTCTCAGTCACCCGCTAACTCCCTGTCACTCCTGGCTCACCAGTCACCCATTAACTCCCTGTCACCCTTGCCTCACCAGTTGCCTACTATCTCCCTGTCACCCACTATCTCCCTGTACCATGGGTAGTACAATTGTGTAGCCACACCCCTTTCTTGTAAGACCACACGCCTTTTTGTGGCACACCTTTAGAAAGTTTATCCTATCAAGGGGTGCCAAAATTGATTTTTGCTTACTACAAAAAAATAAGAATTTACTCACCGGTAATTCTATTTCTCGTAGTCCGTAGTGGATGCTGGGAACTCCGTAAGGACCATGGGGAATAGACGGGCTCCGAAGGAGACTGGGCACGCTAAAAGAAAGATTAGGTACTATCTGGTGTGCACTGGCTCCTCCCTCTATGCCCCTCCTCCAGACCTCAGTTAAGGAAACTGTGCCCGGAAGAGCTGACATTACAAGGAAAGGATTTGGAATCCAGGGTAAGACTCATACCAGCCACACCAATCACACCGTACAACTCGTGATAACTATACCCAGTTAACAGTATGAACAAAAAACTGAGCCTCATTCAAAAGATGGCTCATAACAATAACCCTTAAGTTAAGCAATAACTATACACATGTATTGCAGAGAGTCCGCACTTGGGACGGGCGCCCAGCATCCACTACGGACTACGAGAAATAGAATTACCGGTGAGTACATTTTTATTTTCTCTGACGTCCTAGTGGATGCTGGGAACTCCGTAAGGACCATGGGGATTATACCAAAGCTCCCAAACGGGCGGGAGAGTGCGGATGACTCTGCAGCACCGAATGAGCAAACTCAAGGTCCTCCTCAGCCAGGGTATCAAACTTGTAGAATTTTGCAAATGTGTTTTAACCCGACCAAGTAGCAGCTCGGCAAAGCTGTAAAGCCGAGACCCCTCGGGCAGCCGCCCAAGAAGAGCCCACCTTCCTTGTGGAATGGGCCTTTACTGATTTAGGATGCGGCAGTCCAGCCGCAGAATGTGCCAGCTGAATCGTGCTACAGATCCAGCGAGCAATAGTCTGCTTTGAAGCAGGAGCACCCAGCTTGTTGGGTGCATGCAGGATAAACAGCGAGTCAGTTTTTCGGACTCTAGCCATCCTGGAAACATAAATTTTCAGGGCCCGGACTACGTCCAGCAACTTGGAATCCTCCAAGTCCCGAGTAGCCGCAGGCACCACAATAGGTTGGTTCAAATGAAACGCTGATACCACCTTTGGGAGAAATTGGGGACGAGTCCTCAATTCTGCCCTATCCATATGGAAAATCAGATATGGGCTTTTACATGACAAAGCCGCCAATTCTGACACACGCCTAGCCGAGACCAAGGCCAACAGCATGACCACCTTCCACGTGAGATACTTTAACTCCACGGTCTTAAGTGGCTCAAACCAATGTGATTTCAGGAAATCCAACACAACGTTGAGATCCCAAGGTGCCACTGGAGGCACAAAAGGGGGCTGAATATGCAGCACTCCCTTAACAAACGTCTGAACTTCAGGCAGAGAAGCCAGTCCTTTTTGAAAGAAAATAGATAGGGCCGAAATCTGGACCTTTATGGACCCCAATTTTAGGCCCATAGTCACCCCTGACTGTAGGAAGTGCAGAAATCGACCCAGCTGGATTTCCTCTGTTGGGGCCTTCCTGGCCTCACACCAAGCAACATATTTCCGCCATATGCGGTGATAATGTTTTGCTGTCACATCCTTCCTAGCTTTTATCAGCGTAGGAATCACTTCATCTGGAATGCCCTTTTCCGTTAGGATCCAGCGTTCAACCGCCATGCCGTCAAACGCAGCCGCGGTAAGTCTTGGAACAGACAGGGCCCCTGCTGTAGCAGGTCCTGTCGGAGAGGCAGAGGCCATGGGTCCTCTGAGATCATTTCTTGTAGTTCTGGGTACCAAGTTCTTCTTGGCCAATCCGGAACGATGAGTATAGTTCTTACTCCTCTCTTTCTTATTATCCTCAGTACCTTGGGTATGAGAGAAGAGGAGGGAACACATCAACCGACTGGTACACCCACGGTGTCACTAGAGCGTCCACAGCTATCGCCTGAGGGTTCCTTGACCTGGCGCAATATCTTTTTAGCTTTTTGTTGAGGCGGGACGCCATCATGTCCACCTGTGGCCGTTCCCAACGATTTACAATCAGCGTGAAGACTTCTGGATGAAGTCCCCACTCTCCCGGGTGGAGGTCGTGCCTGCTGAGGAAGTCTGCTTCCCAGTTGTCCACTCCCGGAATGAACACTGCTGACAGTGCTAGGACGTGATTTTCCGCCCATCGAAGAATCCTTGTGGCTTCTGCCATCGCCATCCTGCTTCTTGTGCCGCCCTGGCAGTTTACATGGGCGACCGCCGTGATGTTGTCTGACTGAATCAGCACCGGTTGGTTTTGAAGCAGGGGCTCTGCTTGACTCAGGGCGTTGTAAATGGCCCTTAGTTCCAGTATATTTATGTGTAGGGAAGTCTCCTGACTTGACCACTGTCCTTGGAAGTTCCTTCCCTGAGTGACTGCCCCCCATCCTCGGAGGCTTGCATCCGTGGTCACCAGGACCCAGTCCCGTATGCCGAATATGCGGCCCTCGAGAAGATGAGCACTCTGCAGCCACCACAGCAGAGACACCCTGGCCCTCGGGGACAGGGTGATCAACCGATGCATCTGAAGATGCGATCCGGACCATTTGTCTAACAGATCCCACTGAAAGATCCTTGCATGGAATCTGCCGAAGGGAATTGCTTCGTAAGAAGCCACCATCTTTCCCAGGACCCGCGTGCACTGATGCACCGACACCTGTTTTGGTTTCAGGAGGTCCCTGATAAATACTCTCGGTGCCGTGGACAGACCAAATGGCAACGTCTGGAATTGGTAATGACAGTCCTGTACCACAAACCTGAGGTACTCCTGGTGAGGTGGGTAAATGGGGACATGCAGGTAAGCATCCTTGATGTCCAGCGACACCATAAAATCCCCCTCTTCCAGGCTTGCAATAACCGCCCTGAGCGATTCCATTTTGAACTTGAACTTCCTTATATAAGTGTTCAAGGATTTTAAATTTAGAATGGGTCTCACCGAACCGTCTGGTTTCGGTACCACAAACATTGTGGAATAGTAACCCCGTCCCTGTTGAAGGAGGGGAACCTTGATTATCACCTGCTTGAGGTACAGCTTGTGAATAGCCGCCAGTACTACCTCCCTTTACCTGGGAGCAGCTGGCAAGGCTGATTTGAGGTAACGGCGAGGGGGAGTCGCCTCGAACTCCAGCTTGTATCCCTGAGATACAACTTGTACAACCCAGAGATCCACCTGTGAGCGAACCCACTGGTTGCTGAAGTTCCAGAGACGCGCCCCCACCGCACCTGGCTCCACCTGTGGAGCCCCAGCGTCATGCGGTGGACTTAGTGGAAGCAGGGGAGGATTTTTGTTCCTGGGAACTGGCTGCCTGATGCAGCTTTTTTCCTCTACCCCTGCCTCTGGGCAGAAAGGATGCGCCTCTGACCCGCTTGCCTTTCTGAGGCTGAAAGGACTGTACTTGATAATACGGTGCTTTCTTAGGCTGTGAGGGGACCTGAGGTAAAAAAGTTGACTTCCCAGCTGTTGCTGTGGATACGAGGTCCGAGAGACCGTCCCCAAACAATTCCTCACCCTTATAAGGCAAAACCTCCATGTGCCTTTTAGAATCAGCATCACCTGTCCGCTGCCGAGTCCATAATACTCTCCTGGCAGAAATGGACATTGCATTAATTCTAGATGCCAGCCGGCAAATGTCCCTCTGTGCATCCCTCATATATAAGACGACGTCCTTTATATGCTCTATGGTTAGCAAAATAGTATCCCTGTCGAGGGTATCAATATTGTCTGACAGGGTATCAGACCATGTTGCTGCAGCACTACACATCCATGCTGAAGCAATAGCAGGTCTCAGTATTGTACCTGAGTGTGTACAGACTTCAGGATAGCCTCCTGCTTTCTATCTGCAGGCTCCTTTAGGGCGGCCGTATCCTGAGACGGCAGTGCCACCTTTTTTGATAAGCGTGTGAGCGCCTTGTCCACCCTAGGGGATGTTTCCCAACGTAGCCTATCCGTTGCCGGGAAAGGGTACGCCATCAGTAACCTCTTAGAAATCACTAGTTTCTT
Source organism: Pseudophryne corroboree (assembly GCF_028390025.1). Taxonomy (NCBI): domain Eukaryota; kingdom Metazoa; phylum Chordata; class Amphibia; order Anura; family Myobatrachidae; genus Pseudophryne; species Pseudophryne corroboree. The sequence goes on from NC_086448.1 coordinate 678,221,155, forward strand.
ATCAGGGGAACACCACGCTTCTTCACACAATTCATTTAACTCATCAGATGGGGGAAAAGTCACTGGTTGCTTTTTCTCCCCAAACATAATACCCTTTTTGGTGGTAACCGGGTTAATGTCAGAAATGTGCAATACATTTTTCATTGCAGTAATCATGCATCGGATGGCCCTTGTGGACTGTACATTTGTCTTATCCTCATCTACACTGGAGTCGGACTCCGTGTCGACATCTGTGTCTGCCATCTGAGCTAGCGGGCGTTTATGAGCCCCTGATGGCCTCTGAGACGCCTGGGCAGGCGCGGGCTGAGATCCCAGCTGTCCCAAGGCTGCTGCGTCATCAAACCTTTTATGTAAGGAGTTGACACTGTCGGTTAATACCTTCCACATATCCATCCACTCCGGTGTCGGCCCCGTCGGGGGCGACACCACACATATCGGCTCCTGCTCCGCCTCCGCGTAACCCTCCTCATCAAACATATCGACACAGCCGTACCGACACACCGCACACACACAGGGAATGCTCTGACTGAGGACAGGACCCAACACAAAGTCCTTTGGGGAGACAGAGAGAGAGTATGCCAGCACACACCACAGCGCTATATAACACAGGGATTTACACTAAAAAGAGTGATTTTTCCCAATAGCTGCTTATTATCACAATTGCGCCTAAATTTATGTGCCCCCCTCTCTTTTTTACCCTTGTTGTAATGGATACTGCAGGGGAGAGCCTGGGGATCGTCCTTCCAGCGGAGCTGTGAAGAGAAAATGGCGCTGGTGTGCTGAGGAAGAAGGCCCCGCCCCCTCAGCGGCGGGCTTCTCCCGCATTTTTTATAATATTAATGGTTTTTTTTTTTGCACATATACAGTTTTATAAACTGTATTATGTGCATTTTGTGCCAAAAGGTAATCTAATTGCTGCCCCCAGGGCGCCCCCCCCCCCCCAGCACCCTGCACCCAACAGTGACCGGAGTGTGTGGTGTGCTGTGGGAGCAATGGCGCACAGCTGCAGTGCTGTGCGCAACCTTAATGAAGACAGGAGTCTTCAGCCGCCGATTTCGTCGCTTCTTCTGTCTTCTGGCTCTGCAAGGGGGACGGCGGCGCGGCTCCGGGAACGGATGATCGAGGTCGGGCCCTGTGTTCGATCCCTCTGGAGCTAATGGTGTCCAGTAGCCTTAGAAGCACAAGCTAGCTGCAAGCAGGTAGGTTTGCTTCTCTCCCCTCAGTCCCTCGTAGCAGTGAGTCTGTTGCCAGCAGATCTCACTGAAAATAAAAAACCTAACAAATACTTTCTTTCTAGCAAGCTCAGGAGAGCCCACTAGGAGCACCCAGCTCTGGCCGGGCACAGATTCTAACTGAGGTCTGGAGGAGGGGCATAGAGGGAGAAACCAGTGCACACCAGATAGTACCTAATCTTTCTTTTAGAGTGCCCAGTCTCCTTCGGAGCCCGTCTATTCCCCATGGTCCTTACGGAGTTCCCAGCATCCACTAGGACGTCAGAGAAATAAGCTTGGGTCGGCCCTGCCTATAACACTACCATTCAGTTGATTACTGCACCATTTAACGCATAAATGTGTTTTCCACTTTAAAAATAGGGGCCCATTTATCAATGAGTTTTAACTATTTAAAACTCGTTATGTATGAAAAATGGTGATCCAGTCAATCAGCACCTAATGTCATTTGTTTGAAAACAGACAGGAAATAATTAGATGGGGCACCATTTATCATACATAACGAGTTTCCAGAAAACAGAGGAGTGTCAGTCCCAATTTCTGGGCACGCAATAGTCAGTGGCAGCATCCATGGAAGCAGCTTCACTGTCTGGTAATATCACCAGACATCCTGAGTTACCTGAAGTTTACTCCTGTCTGATGGTCACACAGTTGATCTGATCATCTGGTCGGACTGGCCAACAGGGGTACCAGTGAAACCACCAGTAGGCCCCACTGCCTGAGGGCCCACTCCTTTCTCTAGGGATCAGGTTCCAGACTGTGCACTTGTATTATATATGATAGCTAGATGTTGCATTACACTGCACTAAATTATTGTGTATTTCAAGCCTCTGTGGAAGCTGGCCACACCCCCTTTGTAGGCTGGCCACACCCCTAAGTATGGGCCATTATAACTGCATTCCCCCGGTGGGCCCTTCATGTCCCAGTCCGACACTGGTTGCGTCTTTGGATGCAGCATTGGATGAGAGAAGCCGGCAGTAGGCAGGGCCGGACTGGCCATCTGGCACTTATGGCAAATGCCAGAAGGGCCGAAGGCCACGTGGGCCGGTCCAGCGCTCACTGATACACGCTGCCGCTCAGTCCGGCGGCAGCGTGTCTCAGCTGTCAGGAGAGGAGAGTGCCCGCCAGCGCGGCTGTGTCTGGCGTGGCGGCGTATAGCGGACTTCAAACCAGCCGCCGGTTCGTGAGCCAATCAGAGCTCGCGGACCGGCAGCCAATCAGAAGCCGCCGGTCCGCGAGCTCTGATTGTCTCACGAACCGGCGGCTGGTTTGAACGAAGTCCGCTATACGCCGCCGCGCCAGACACAGCCGCGCAGGCGGGCGCTCTCCTCTCCTGACTCACCCGTCCCTCACAGCCGGAGCCCGGAGGAGAAGCAGCAGCAGCAGTGCAGCAGCGGTAAGCAGCTGCAGCACTGGCTGCTGTGGGTGCAATTGTATACCTGGCACTGTGGGGGCAATTGGCTGGCACTGTGGGGCATTTGTATACCTGGCACTGTGGGGGCAATTGTTTACCTGGCACTGTGGGGGCATTTGTATACCTGTCAGGTATACAATTGCCCCCACAGTGCCAGATCCACAATTGCCCCCACAGTGTCAGGTATTACCTGACACTGTGGGGGCAATTGTGGATCTGACACTGTGGGGGCAATTGTGGATCTGGCACTGTGGGGGCATTTGTATACCTGGCACTGTGGGGGCATTTGTGGATCTGGCACTGTGGGGGCATTTGTGGGGGCAATTGTGGATCTGGCACTGTGGGGGCATTTGTATACCTGGCACTGTGGGGGCATTTGTGGATCTGGCACTGTGGGGGCATTTGTGGATCTGGCATTGTGGGGGCATTTGTGGATCTGGCACTGTGGGGGCATTTGTATACCTGGCACTGTGGGGGCATTTGTATACCTGGCACTGTGGGGCATTTGTATGCCTGGCACTGTGGAGGCATTTGTATACCTGGCACTGTGGGGGCATTTGTATACCTGGCACTGTGGGGGCATTTGTAAACCTGGCACTGTGGGGGCAATTGTGGATCTGGCACTGCACTATTGGGGGCATATAATGTAAATTTTGGCTCATACCGTGTGCTATAATGTAAATTTCGGCTCATACCGGGTGCTATAATGTGAATTTTGGCTCATACTGTGTGGTATAAAAGTGAAAGAGGCACCAGTACTAGATAGTATAAGGGGTCCTATTATTGTGGTGCATAATGCGTATAAGGGGTGTATGGTGTGGTAAACTACACTGAAGGTCACGACCCCTTTTGAGTGGCCACGTCCCCTTTTCTGGAGCCTTCGCCGCGCGCTTAATTACAAACTTCACATTTCCATACCCCCACTTAAAAATTTCCACTTCAACCACTGGTTGTGTGTATTTTAATAGAAAATGATGTACACTTGTATGTTGTTAGAATATTAATTATATTTGTAAGAGCATAGACTAATAAGTGGGAGGAGTCAGCAATAGTAAGGGGAGGAGTCACAGAGGTGGGCCTGTGTGCTTCAAAAATGCCAGGGCCTATTTTTAGTCCCAGTCCGGCCCTGGCTGTAGGCGTATTTTTACTTAAGACTCACCTACAGCTTTTGCATTGTTCAGCACAGCCGCTGTGTACGAAGATGTGGCAGCTGTGCTATAGCATCCATCTATGGGGTAAATTTACTAAGATGGGAGTTCTATTTAAGATGGGATGTTGTCCATAGCAACCAATCAGATTCTACTTCTCATTTACCTAGCACCTTCTAGAAGATAATACCTGTAATCTGATTGGTTGCTATGGGTAACATCCCATCTTAAATAGAACTCCCATCTTAGTAAATTTACCCCTATGAATCAGCCCTTTAGTCCTGACACTTCTGTTATTCGTCTCTCCCAGAGAATAGCATAAAAAGATCAGAATAAAATGATCACACTTCCTGCTTATGCTTGGAAAGTAGCTGCACACCACACAAATCCTACAGGGCACATTAATGTATTACATGATGCATGAGAAATTTATATTTCCTTTTATAATATAGAGATTTAATGCTAATAATACATTCAAAACTCTGGAGAGCTACAAAGGTCCAGTTAATGAAAATCTGACATTATTGATTACATGTTAAAATGTAGGTTTAAAACTTATTGAAGTTGAAACCTTTCAGTACATACACAATGAGTTATATGATGAAACAATGATCAATTCTTGGAGCAGTTCCAATAGACAGAAAGAGCTTTGGTTAAAGTTTGTTTCGATATCAGTATAGAGTGTTAGACAAATAGTTTACTCAAACTAGTGAAGTCAGGTTTCTGACTCTTATTAACCCCCATTACAAAATCCCATTTCTAAACTATATACTGTATGAAACCTACACTGGTAACACCCAGTTACCAGATAAGCACAGAAGTTTTCAGGTGCTAGGAGTACATTTTGCTAAAAACAGAACTTCCAAGCCCAGTTGATAATGTTTGATAGTCTGTCTGAACACACCGATCATATGGCAATTAAACATTATCTTATTGCAGTTCTCAATAAATTCATCCTAGACTAGTTTATGTAACAGCGTGGCACTGTTGGCAGAGCACCTGTGTTGCTCATGAAATAGTTAATTACAACCAGCATTCACTTCTCCTGATATTGCTGTACTATCTGAGTATGAACTCAGGACTAAAAATAGTCCTTGAAGTGGCTCCAGCTAACTTTCATGTCAACCATAGCACTCTAAAGTAACACGACACCATTAAAAAATTCTCGTAAATTAGACTGTAATGTCCTAAATGAAATATTTTTAATGACTTTGAGGTCTATGTACTAAGCCTTGGAGAAAGATAAAGTGGGCTAAGATAAAGTACCAGCCAATCAGCTCCTAAATGCCATATTACAGGCTCGGTTTGAGAAATGACAGGAGCTGGTTGGTTTGTACTTTATCTCCAACCACCTTATCTCTCTCCAAGGGGTATATTTACTAAGCCTTGGATGGAGATAAAGTTGCTGGAGATAAAGAACCAGCCATTCGGCTCCTAACTGTCATTTTTCAAACACAGCCTGTGGCATGGCAGTTAGGAGCTGATTGTCTGAAATTTTATCTCCAGCGACTTTGGGGTATTTTGGATTCAATACAATTCGACAGTCGAATCCTGACCCGAATTCGACATATTCAATAAAAAACGGATTCGACAGTGCGTCCTGGATTTGACTTCATGGACGGCACAAAAGTGTTCAATAATCTTGAAAAAAATTGCGTGGGGTCCCCCCTCCTAAGCATAACCAGCCTCGGGCTCTTTGAGCCGGTCCTGGTTTTAAAAATACGGGGGGAAAATGACTGGAGATCCCCCGTATTTTAACAACCAGCACCGGGCTCTGCGCCTGGTCCTGGTGCCAAAAATACGGGGGACAAAACACGTAGGGGTCCACCGTATTTTTCACACCAGCACCGGGCTCCACTAGTCAGAGAGATAATGCCACAGCCGGGGGACACTTTTATATAGGTCCCTGCGGCCCTGGCATTAAATCACTAACTAGTCACCCCTGGCCGGGGTACCCTGGAGGAGTGGGAACCCCTTAAATCAAGGGGTCCCCCCCTCCAGCCACCCAATGGCCAGGGGTGAAGCCCGAGGCTGTCCCCCCCATCCAAGGGCTGCGGATGGGGGGCTGATAGCCTTGTGTAAAAAAAATATATATATTTTTTGTAGCAGAACTACAAGTCCCAGCAAGCCTCCCCCACATAACCTCGCGGTCAACCACTGACCGCAAAGTTCCCACCATTGGATATAATGGAGCACCTATGCGCTACATTGTATCTCGAGTGCGCCGCCTGACATCTCAGACGCACACAGCCAATCAAGAGAGTGCCACGACGTGGTGCTCCCTGATTGGCTGAAGGGGCCCTCTTTGACAGCAATAACGGGGGGTCCCGGCAGTCGGGGAAAAGGGGTCCCATGTGTAAACATGGGACCCATTTCAGTGCGTGGATCGTGTTTGTCGTTTTTTTATTTTGCCAAGTATGTGGATTACAAAGAAGAGGACCGATCTACCTCGGATTGTTGTGAGTATAATTTTATTTATAGGTACCCCGTGGATTCTACGTGGAGAAGAGGACCGACTCTTCGTGTAAACATAGGTAAGTATGTGTGTATGTTGGTGTGCATGTATGTAATAAAGTTATACTGTCACGGTGTGTGTGTGTGTGTACTGTATTTATTTGGGTATTTTTTGTAGTAGAACTACAGCTACCAGCGGGCCCGTTTCCCCCCCGCATGCTGGTACTTGTGGTTCTCCAAGTACCAGCTTGCGGGGGAGGCTTGCTGGGACTTGTAGTTCTGCTACAAAAACAATATTCTTTTTTTTTACACAAGGCTATCAGCCCCCCATCCGCCACCCTTGGATGGGGGGGGACAGCCTCGGGCTTCACCCCTGGCCCTTGGGTGGCTGGAGGGGGGACCCCTGGATTTAAGGGGTTCCCACTCCTCCAGGGTACCCCGGCCAATGGTGACTAGTTAGTGATTTAATGCCAGGGCCGCAGGGACCTATATAAAAGTGTCCCCCGGCTGTGGCATTATCTCTCTAACTAGTGGAGCCCGGCGGTGGTGTGAAAAATACGGGGGACCCCTACGTGTTTTGTCCCCCGTATTTTTGGCACCAGGACTAGGCGCAGAGCCCGGTGCTGGTTGTTAAAATACGGGGATCCCCTGTCATTCCCCCCCCCCCCGTATTTTTACAACCAGGACCGGCTCAAAGAGCCCGAGGCTTGTTATGCTTAGGAGGGGGGACCCCGCGCATTTTTTTTCTGAAATTTTAACCCATTCCCACCCCTTCCCACTGAAAAACATGCACTGATCTCTCCACATTATTTTAGTCAGTAAAAAAAATAATAATATTCTTTTAAAAAATCTATTAAATAATACTTGTGGCTCATAAATAGACAAACCAAGTAGATTATCCCTTCTAATATAAATAGATATGCTATTAGCAATCAAAAAAAAAACCCAAAAAAACATGTTTTAAATTTTTTTTATTAGATCACGACAGCAAAATGAGGTGGAATGAAATTGACGAAATGACTGTCGAAAAGTACTGTTGTCGAATCGACATTCTTCAATTGAATATACTTTTGTCGAAAAGCCGCATTTTTACCATTGCAGACATGTCGAATTTGACAAATGTCGAATTGCAAAAAGTCGAATCTGAAACTGCAGGTTTTTTGTCGAAAAGTACTGTATTGCATTGTCGAATCCAATTCGACAGGTTTTTTTTGTCGAAAATGCCCCATTTTTCGACATTTGCGGCAATTCGACCGCAATTGCATATACCCCTTTATCTCCATACAAGGCCAATTGCCGTGCCCGAAATCTGTTAAGGCCCACTCTACTTGTAAGGTGGGTTCTTCCTGGGCGGCTGCCCGGGGTGTCTCGGCTTTACAGCTTTGCCGAGAGGCTACTTGGTCTGGGTCGAACATGTTTGGTAAGTTCTACAAGTTCGATACTTTGGCCACTGAGGACCTAAAGTTTGGTCAATCAGTTCTGCAGGAGCCTCCGCGCTCTCCCTCCCGTTCTGGGAGCTTTGGTACATCCCCATGGTACTAATATGAACCCCAGCATCCTCTAGGATGTAAGAGAAAATAGGATTTTAATTACCTACCGGTAAATCCTTTTCTCGTAGTCCGTAGAGGATGCTGGGCGCCTGCCCAGCGCTTCGTGATCCTGCAGTGGTTACTTAGTTCAGTACTGCTTTGTTCTTGGTTAAGTGCTGTTTTTCTTACTTGGTTAAGTAATATTGTTCAGCCGTTGCTGAGTTTTCAAGCTGGTTAGCTTGGTTTGCCTTGTATGTGTGAGCTGGTGTGAATCTCACCACTATCTGTGTAAAGTCCTTCTCTCAAAGTTGTCCGTCGACTCGGTCACAGTTTATAGACTGAGTCTGGTAGAAGGGGCATAGAGGGAGTAGGCAGCCCACACTATCAAAGTCTTAAAGTGCCCATGGCTCTTGGTGGACCCGTCTATACCCCATGGTACTAATATGGACCCCAGCATCCTCTACGGACTACGAGAAAAGGATTTACCGGTAGGTAATTAAAATCCAATTTTCTAAATTTTTTCAAGAAATGAACATCAATAAACACATTTACTCACCTAAATAGTGCCACACCACAAGTGCTCCCACGTCCCGGACCGGCTAGTCGCGCGGTAACGTCATCCATGTGTGACGCTCTAACGCTCACAGTCCGGAATCCGATTGCCAGCTGCCCATCACCATGGTGACTGTTTACAAACATATTGCGGCTTCAGTGGCGAAACTAGCGAGCGGTGGGCCCAGGTGCAACAAAAGGCTTTGGGCCCCCCTCATCCCATCCAAGTCACCCTTGGAGTGGACCTGGTGAGGGGGACCTGCTCAGGGCCAGAGAAATGGATACCTAGCAACAGTGCTGTAACTAGACATTTTAGCACTGTGTGCAAGAAACCGCATCGGAACCCCACCCCTACATGCAAAATAGAGGCAGTGCGCGGCGTAGGCGCGCGCAAAAAAATATAGGGGCATGGCTTCGTGGGGAAGGGGGTGTGGCCACAAAATAATACCAATTCATATAACGGTGCACAGTAGTCTCCATTATTCAAATTACGCTGCACAGTAGCACCACTACACCAGGTAGAGCCCTTTTACACCTTACGGCGGACAGATTCCCCTTTTTACACATTACAGCAGACAGCTTCTCTTTTTACACATTACAGCAGACAGCATACCCTTTTTTACACATTAAGGCAGACAGCGTGCCCTTTTTTACACATTACGGCAGACAGCGTCCCCTTTTTACATATTAAGGCAGACAGCGTCCCCTTTTTTACACATTAAGGCAGACAGCGTGCCCTTTTTACACGTTACGGCAGACAACGTCCCCCTTTTTACACATTACGGCAGACAGCGTCCCCTTTTTTACACATTACGGCAGATGGTGTCCCGCTTTTTACACATTACGGCAGACAGCATCCCCCTTTTTATGCATTACGGCAGACAGCATCCCCTTTTTACACATTACGGCAGACAGCGTCCCCCTTTTTACACATTAAGGCAGACAAGAAAGAAAGAAAGGAAGAAAGAAAGAAAGGAAGAAAGAAAGAAAGAAAGAAAGAAAGAAAGAAAGAAAGAAAGAAAGAAAGAAAGAAAGAAAGGAAGAAAGAAAGAAAGAAAGAAAGAAAGAAAGAAAGAAAGAAAGAAAGAAAGAAAGAAAGAAAGAAAGAAAGAAAGAAAGAAAGAAAGAAAGAAAGAGAGAAAGAAAGAAAGAAAAAAAGAAAGAATGAATTATACTTACTCTCTCCGCTGGCTCAGGCTCCTCAGTGCAGCTTCTGCAGAGATCCCGGGCAGGGGAGAAGTAGGAGGAGGGAGGTGGAGGAGGGAGCTGCAACAGCGCTATGTAATTGGTGGAGGCACTGCTGCTGCTGTCCCTCTGCCTCACCATAGGCTGTTCTCCGCCGCTGTGAATACCGGGATGCGCTTCCCAGCATTCACAGCGGCCGAGGGCGGCCTATGGTGAAGCAGAGGGACAGCAGCAGCAGCGCCTCTACCAATTACACAGCGCTGCTGCGGCTCCCTCCTCCACCTCCCTCCTCCTCCTTCTCCCCCGTGCCGCTGCGCTCTACTCCTCTCTTTCTTCGGCGGGCGGCTGTGTGCTGCCGGCGGCGGTTGCCCACAGCACACAGCGGCATGTAATGAGTCAGTTTGACTCATTACATGCTTTGGGCCCCTGGACAGTGGCGGGACCCAGTGCAAGGCACTGCCTGCACTGGCGGTAGTTCTGCCACTGTGCGGCTTCCTGTGTACAAGACATGATACACACATAATCTGCCAAGCAATGTCTCTTATACAGCACCTATGTCAATAAGTAAATATAAAATTGAACAGTAGCTATCGTTTAGGAGGGCACTTACGGCACTAAACAAAGAAATATACACTAATGATAAAACATCAGGGATATATAAAACATTAAATTGCTGCAGAGACTAATGAAGTCCGGGGAGTATATTAGATCAGACCAGATATTTAATTGGCAAAACAACTGTTTAAAGACAAATATTCGTTGAGTCCATATGTTTGGAATCATAACCTCTGGTTGTGTTTAACTTACTGAAAGTCTGTGGAGTGCCGACCACCTGCTTCTATTGTTATATATATATATATATATATATACACACAGTAATATAGAGATGTGCACCGGAAATTTTTCGGGTTTTGGATTCCGTTCCGCGGCCGTGTTTTGGATTCGGACGCGTTTTGGCAAAACCTCCTTTAAAAATTTTTGTCGGATTCGGGTAGGTTTTGGATTCGGGTGTTTTTTCTTTCAAAAACCCCTCAAAAACAGCTTAAATCATAGAATTTGGGGGTAATTTTGATCCTATAGTATTATTAACCTCAATAACCATAATTTCCACTCATTTCCAGTCTATTCTGAGCACCTCACAATATTATTTTTAGTCCTAAAATTTGCACCGAGGTCATTGGATGACTAAGCTAAGCGACCCAAGTGGCTGGCACAAACACCTGGACCATCTAGGAGTGGCACTGCAGTGGCAGACAGGATGGCACTTGTAAAAATTGTCCCCAAACATCACATGATGCAAAGATAAATAAATAAAAAAAGAGGTGCAAGATGGAATTGCCCTTGGGCCTTCCCACCCACCCTTATGTTGTATAAACAGGACATGCACACTTTAACAAACCCATTATTTCAGGACAGGGTCTGCCACATGACTGTGGCTGAAATGACTGGTTGGTTTGGGCCCCCACCAAAAAAAGCAGCAATCAATCTCTCCTTGCTCAAACTGGCTCTACAGAGGCAAGATGTTGACCTCATCATCATCCTCCGATTCCTCACCCCTTTCACTGTGTACATCCCCCTCCTCACAGAGTATTAATTCGTTCCCACTGGAATCCACCATCTCAGGTCCCTGTGTACTTTCTGGAGGCAATTGCTGGTGAATATCTCCATGGAGGAATTGATAATTCATTTTGATGAACATCATCTTCTCCAGATTTTGTGGAAGTAACCTCGTACGCCGATCGCTGAGAAGGTGACCGGTTGCACTAAACACTCTTTCGGGGTACACACTGGAGGGGGGGGGGGGGCAATTTAGGTAAAATAAATCCAGTTTGTGCAAGGGCCTCCAAATTAGGGATGTGCACTTGAAATTTTTCGGGTATTGTGTTTTGGTTTTGGGTTCGGTTCCGCGGCCGTGTTTTGGGTTCGAACGCGTTTTGGCAAAACCTCACCGAATTTTTTTTGTCGGAATCGGGTGTGTTTTGGATTCGGGTGTTTTTTTCAAAAAACCATAAAAAACAGCTTAAATCATAGAATTTGGGGGTCATTTTGATCCCAAAGTATTATTAACCTCAAAAACCATAATTTCCACTAATTTTCAGTCTATTCTGAACACCTCACACCTCACAATATTATTTTTAGTCCTAAAATTTGCACCGAGGTCGCTGGATGACTAAGCTAAGCGACCCAAGTGGCCGACACAAACACCTGGCCCATCTAGGAGTGGCACTGCAGTGTCACGCAGGATGGCCCTTCCAAAAAACACTCCCCAAACAGCACATGACGCAAAGAAAAAAAGAGGCGCAATGAGGTAGCTGTGTGACTAAGCTCAACGACCCAAGTGGCCGACACAAACACCTGGCCCATCTAGGAGTGGCACTGCAGTGTCACGCAGGATGGCCCTTCCAAAAAACACTCCCAAAACAGCACATGACGCAAAGAAAAAAAGAGGCGCAATGAGGTAGCTGTGTGACTAAGCTCAACGACCCAAGTGGCCGACACAAACACCTGGCCCATCTAGGAGTGGCACTGCAGTGTCACGCAGGATGGCCCTTCCAAAAAATACTCCCCAAACAGCACATGACGCAAAGAAAAAAAGAGGCGCAATGAGGTAGCTGTGTGACTAAGCTCAGCGACCCAAGTGGCCGACACAAACACCTGGCCCATCTAGGAGTGGCACTGCAGTGTCACGCAGGATGGCCCTTCCAAAAAACACTCCCCAAACAGCACATGATGCAAAGAAAAAAAGAGGCGCAATGAGGTAGCTGTGTGACTAAGCTCAACGACCCAAGTGGCCGACACAAACACCTGGCCCATCTAGGAGTGGCACTGCAGTGTCACGCAGGATGGCCCTTCCAAAAAACACCCCCCAAACAGCACATGACGCAAAGAAAAAAAGAGGCGCAATGAGGTAGCTGTGTGAGTAAGCTAAGCGACCCTAGTGGCCGACACAAACACCTGGCCCATCTAGGAGTGGCACTGCAGTGTCACGCAGGCTGGCCCTTCAAAAAACTACTCCCCAAACAGCACATGACGCAAAGAAAAAAAGAGGCGCAATGAGGTAGCTGTGTGAGTAAGCTAAGCGACCCTAGTGGCCGACACAAACACCTGGCCCATCTAGGAGTGGCACTGCAGTGTCACGCAGGCTGGCCCTTCAAAAAACTACTCCCCAAACAGCACATGACGCAAAGAAAAAAAGAGGCGCAATGAGGTAGCTGTGTGAGTAAGCTAAGCGACCCTAGTGGCTGACACAAACACCTGGCCCATCTAGGAGTGGCACTGCAGTGTCACGCAGGATGGCCCTTCAAAAAACACTCCCCAAACAGCACATGACGCAAAGAAGAAAAAAAAGAGGCGCAATGAGGTAGCTGTGTGAGTAAGCTAAGCGACCCTAGTGGCCGACACAAACACCTGGCCCATCTAGGAGTGGCACTGCAGTGTCACACAGGATGGCCCTTCAAAAAAATACTCCCCAAACAGCACATGACGCAAAGAAAAATTAAAGAAAAAAGAGGTGCAAGATGGAATTGTCCTTGGGCCCTCCCACCCACCCTTATGTTGTATAAACAGGACATGCACACTTTAACCAACCCATCATTTCAGTGACAGGGTCTGCCACACGACTGTGACTGAAATGACGGGTTGGTTTGGACCCCCACCAAAAAAGAAGCAATTAATCTCTCCTTGCACAAACTGGCTCTACAGAGGCAAGATGTCCACCTCATCATCATCCCCCTCCTCACAGATTATCAATTCGTCCCCACTGGAATCCACCATCTCAGCTCCCTGTGTACTTTGTGGAGGCAATTGCTGCTGGTCAATGTCTCCATGGAGGAATTGATTATAATTCATTTTAATGAACATCATCTTCTCCACATTTTCTGGAAGTAAACTCGTACGCCGATTGCTGACAAGGTGAGCGGCGGCACTAAACACTCTTTCGGAGTACACACTTGTGGGAGGGCAACTTAGGTAGAATAAAGCCAGTTTGTGCAAGGGCCTCCAAATTGCCTCTTTTTCCTGCCAGTATAAGTACGGACTGTCTGACGTGCCTACTTGGATGCGGTCACTCATATAATCCTCCACCATTCTTTCAATGGGGAGAGAATCATATGCAGTGCCAGTAGACGACATGTCCGTAATCGTTGGCAGGTCCTTCAGTCCGGACCAGATGTCAGCATCAGCAGTCGCTCCAGACTGCCCTGCATCACCGCCAGCGGGTGGGCTCGGAATTCTGAGCCTTTTCCTCGCACCCCCAGTTGCGGGAGAATGTGAAGGAGGAAATGTTGACAGGTCGCGTTCCGCTTGACTTGACAATTTTCTCACCAGCAGGTCTTTGAACCCCAGCAGACTTGTGTCTGCCGGAAAGAGAGATCCAAGGTAGGTTTTAAATCTAGGATCGAGCACGGTGGCCAAAATGTAGTGCTCTGATTTCAACAGATTGACCACCCGTGAATCCTTGTTAAGCGAATTAAGGGCTCCATCCACAAGTCCCACATGCCTAGCGGAATCGCTCTGTGTTAGCTCCTCCTTCAATGTCTCCAGCTTCTTCTGCAAAAGCCTGATGAGGGGAATGACCTGACTCAGGCTGGCAGTGTCTGAACTGACTTCACGTGTGGCACGTTTAAAAGGTTGCAGAACCTTGCACAACGTTGAAATCATTCTCCACTGCGCTTGAGACAGGTGCATTCCACCTCCTATATCGTGCTCAGTTGTATAGGCTCGAATGGCCTTTTGCTGCTCCTCCAACCTCTGAAGCATATAGAGGGTTGAATTCCACCTCGTTACCACTTCTTGCTTCAGATGATGGCAGGGCAGGTTCAGGCGTTTTTGGTGTTGCTCCAGTCTTCTGTACGTGGTGCCTGTACGCCGAAAGTGTCCCGCAATTCTTCTGGCCACCGACAGCATCTCTTGCACGCCCCTCTCGTTTTTTAAATAATTCTGCACCACCAAATTCAAGGTATGTGCAAAACATGGGACGTGCTGGAATTTGCCCATATTTAATGCACACACAATATTGCTGGCGTTGTCTGATGCCACAAATCCACAGGAGAGTCCAATTGGGGTAAGCCATTCCGCGATGATCTTCCTCAGTTGCCATAAGAGGTTTTCAGCTGTGTGCGTATTCTGGAAACCGGTGATACAAAGTGTAGCCTGCCTAGGAAAGAGTTGGCGTTTGCGAGATGCTGCTACTGGTGCCGCCGCTGCTGTTCTTGCGGCGGGAGTCCATACATCTACCCAGTGGGCTGTCACAGTCATATAGTCCTGACCCTGCCCTGCTCCACTTGTCCACATGTCCGTGGTTAAGTGGACATTGGGTACAGCTGCATTTTTTAGGACACTGGTGAGTCTTTTTCTGAGGTCTGTGTACATTTTCGGTATCGCCTGCCTAGAGAAATGGAACCTAGATAGTATTTGGTACCGGGGACACAGTACCTCCAACAAGTCTCTAGTTGGCTCTGCAGTAATGATGGATACCGGAACCACGTTTCTCACCACCCAGGATGCCAAGGCCTCAGTTATCCGCTTTGCAGCAGGATGACTGCTGTGATATTTCATCTTCCTCGCAAAGGACTGTTGGACAGTCAATTGCTTGGTGGAAGTAGTAAAAGTGGTCTTACGACTTCCCCTCTGGGATGACCATCGACTCCCAGCAGCAACAACAGCAGCGCCAGCAGCAGTAGGCGTTACACGCAAGGATGCATCGGAGGAATCCCAGGCAGGAGAGGACTCGTCAGAATTGCCAGTGACATGGCCTGCAGGACTATTGGCATTCCTGGGGAAGGAGGAAATTGACACTGAGGGATTGGTGGGGTGGTTTCCGTGAGCTTGGTTACAAGAGGAAGGGATTTACTGGTCAGTGGACTGCTTCCGCTGTCGCCCAAAGTTTTTGAACTTGTCACTGACTTATTATGAATGCGCTGCAGGTGACGTATAAGGGAGGATGTTCCGAGGTGGTTAACGTCCTTACCCCTACTTATTACAGCTTGACAAAGGCAACACACGGCTTGACAAATGTTGTCCGCATTTCTGTTGAAATACTTCCACACCGAAGAGCTGATTTTTTTGGTATTTTCACCAGGCATGTCAGTGGCCATATTCCTCCCACGGACAACAGGTGTCTCCCCGGGTGCCTGACTTAAACAAACCACCTCACCATCAGAATCCTCCTTGTCAATTTCCTCCCCAGCGCCAGCAACACCCATATCCTCCTCATCCTGGTGTACTTCAACACTGACATCTTCAATCTGACTATCAGGAACTGGACTGCGGGTGCTCCTTCCAGCACTTGCAGGGGGCGTGCAAATGGTGGAAGGCGCATGCTCTTCACGTCCAGTGTTGGGAAGGTCAGGCATCGCAACCGACACAATTGGACTCTCCTTGTGGATTTGGGATTTCGAAGAACGCACAGTTCTTTGCTGTGCTTTTGCCAGCTTGAGTCTTTTCATTTTTCTAGCGAGAGGCTGAGTGCTTCCATCCTCATGTGAAGCTGAACCACTAGCCATGAACATAGGCCAGGGCCTCAGCCGTTCCTTGCCACTCCGTGTGGTAAATGGCATATTGGCAAGTTTACGCTTCTCCTCCGACAATTTTATTTTAGATTTTTGAGTCCTTTTTTTACTGATATTTGGTGTTTTGGATTTCACATGCTCTGTACTATGACATTGGGCATCGGCCTTGGCAGACGACGTTGATGGAATTTCATCGTCTCGGCCATGACTAGTGGCAGCAGCTTCAGCACGAGGTGGAAGTGGATCTTGATCTTTCCCTATTTTTGGAACCTCAACATTTTTGTTCTCCATATTTTAATAGGCACAACTAAAAGGCACCTCAGGTAAACAATGGAGATGGATGGATACTAGTATACTTATGGATGACGAGCGACTGCCGACACAGAGGTAGCTACAGCCGTGGACTACCGTACTGTGTCTGCTGCTAATATAGACTGGATGATAATGAGATAAAATTAATATATATATATATATATATCACACTAGTACTGCAGCCGGACAGGTATATATTATGTAATGACGGACCTGCTGGACACTGTCTGTCAGCACTGCAGACTCCTAAAGTAAGCTACTAGTATCAAGAAGATAGAAAGAAAAAAAAACCACGGGTAGGTGGTATACAATTATGGATGGACGAGCGACTGCCGACACAGAGGTAGCTACAGCCATGGACTACCGTACTGTGTCTGCTGCTAATATAGACTGGATGATAATGAGATAAAATTAAAATATATATATATATATCACACTAGTACTGCAGCCGGACAGGTATATATTATGTAATGACGGACCTGCTGGACACTGTCTGTCAGCACTGCAGACTCCTAAAGTAAGCTACTAGTATCAAGAAGATAGAAAAAAAAAAAAAAACCACGGGTAGGTGGTATACAATTATGGATGGACGAGCGACTGCCGACACAGAGGTAGCTACAGCCGTGGACTACCGTACTGTGTCTGCTGCTAATATAGACTGGATGATAATGAGATAAAATTAAAATATATATATCACACTAGTACTGCAGCCGGACAGGTATATATTATGTAATAACGGACCTGCTGGACACTGTCTGCAGAATGTGTTTATAAAAACACCACACGACGAGTGTTTAACTTTTTCAGGCAGACAATCACAATATACTGGTGGTCAGCAGACAATCACAATATACTGGTGGTCAGTGGTCACTGGTCAGTCACACTGGCAGTGGCACTCTGGCAGCAAAAGTATGCACTGTACTTAAAATATGTACTCCTGCTATAACTGCTTCCCAGTCTCCCCCACAATTAAGCTGTGTGAGCAGTGAGCACTCAGCACAGTCAGATAATGATATACAGTATTACATATGATGCAGCACACTGGGCTGAGCACAGATATGGTATGTGACTGTGTCACACTGTGCATCGTTTTTTTTCAGGCAGAGAACGGATTAATTAAACTGGTGGTGGTCACTGGTCACACTATCAGCAAGTAGTACTCCGTCCTAAGCAGACAATCACAATATACTGGTGGTCAGTGTGGTCACTGGTCAGTCACACTGGCAGTGTGGCACTCTGGCAGCAAAAGTGTGCACTGTACTTAAAATATATTATTTATGTACTCCTGCTCTAACTGCTCCCCAGTCTCCCCCACAATTAAGCTGTGTGAGCAGTGAGCACTCAGCACAGTCAGATATACAGTATTACATATGATGATGCAGCACACTGAGGCTGAGCACAGATATGTGTCAAAGTCAGAAAAATATCTCTATGCACACTACCATATTTGCACCTCACACAGGTCCGTACTGCGCATGCGTACGCTCTCCCGTACGTGCGCATACTCACAGTCGCGGGCACCCGCAGGCGCATGGTATGCGTATTTACGGTAGAGTTTATGCGATCGTAGCGTGCGACTCAATCATTACATATTTTCACTAATAATGTATTTTGTAGATCATGGTCCTTTTGATAGATTCTGAAAGTTTGGTTAATATAGAATGTTTATGAACAGAGGAATCCCTCTTTGTTTGATACGAAGGGTCAGACAGGAGTAATACAGTGGTGTTTAGTATCCATCGGAAGAATATTTAATTAGAAATATTCCGGTGTTGGTTTGAAGCAGATCAATCGCTCGTGCGAATAGTTATGGACATAAGAAGTTTATGAACATTTACTTTATTTGCACTTTATTACCCATGCGGCGGGAAACCCAGTTTCCCTCCCACCTGAGCAGTTGGAAATAGTCACAGCCCACCTGTATGAATCAACCTATGACCTTTTGTTATAATGCGAAGCCGAATTCCTGTGTCCAATGAACAATGAGATTGTAGGGACCATTGAATTGTATTGTGTGTGGGGCATAAATAGGCGAGCCGACCATATCAAACTTCACTCTCTTCAACGGTTCTCATTGCTGATAATCGGGAGCTGGATATCGAGGCGCATGTGATCGTTTCCCCTTGTGCGTAAGTTTTCTCCGTAATCATATTGTCTTACTGTGAGCCATCTCTCTCTCTCTCTCTCTCTCTCTCTCTCTCTCTCTCTATCTCTCTCGTATTTTCCTTTAATTGTATTGTATTGTATTTCCTGTGTAGTTTATCTGGTTAGTTGGTTTATGTTATATTGTAGTGTATCATTTGTACTGTGATTCCTTTTTGCAAATATAATAGTTATAATACATATAATAGGTTTTGGACCCTAAGCCCAGGTATCTGTGTATTCTTTATAAGGGTTAAGTATTCTCTGAGCGTCGGTGACGCTCAAGCAGCTTTGTAGTTAATCAGGTTACACCAGGTTGCACTTACACTCTGTCTCCACACTAAGGTATACTGTGTATCTCAGCGTTAAAGGTATAGATATAAAGGTTTAAACGTTGTAAGCGTCTGCACCGCTGGTGATCTCCTCGTGGTCCCGAGCGTACGCTACGCTATAGCGAATCATTACGTTAGTCGGCAGCCAATAGCGTGCCTGCCTGTGATCACTGGGCCGTAAGCGAACGTGACGCTTGAGCGTCTCGACTACGGTTGAGCGATCGCTACACAACTTGCGTACCCTTACGGTACTTCTTACGTAGATAGCGTACAGTGTTCTTAGACCTCTTAAGGTGTTTTATATACGATAAATATTTAGCTTTATCAATTGGCGGCTCGCCCGTCCTTCACATATCTGCACTAGGTAGATCAGCAGACATTATCCCTCAGCAAAGGGCGGGAGGTTGTATCCCTCGTAGTGCTGACAGGATAAGTGTCTGCTTCGCTTAGGTAAAGAGTGCTGAAGGAATCCGGGAACCGGAGGTAAGAACAAAACGCTAGTGTCTTTTAAAACTGTTTATTTTTCTGTCTTGCGTACACACGCACGCACACACATATATATCTGCATTTCTTTTTCTTTTTCATTTTCGTATATCACTCTCCTGTCTGCCAGTTTTTTAGTTGATAGAAGTGCTAAAAAAAGATTTGCCGTTATTTCATAGTTTAAGAGTAAAGGTAATATAGTTAAAAGATAGACAAACACACAGTTTTGCCTGGGAGATAAGGCGAAGTCAGTGTGTTGTGTGGTAGATGATCAAGGATCATCTACATTGATAAAAGTATAAATTGTGTTACGGTGGATCTTTGCTTTGCGTATACGTGTCTCTAACAAAGACTTGCGTATGCAATCCAAAGGCCGACGCACGCAGCGTACGTTACGCAACGGAGCGTCCGGTTACGCCCACGTAGCTCAAGTCACGATAAGTTGATTTTTATCGCAAAGCGATAAATAACGCGAGGCGAGAAATAACGCAAGTCTATTTTTGGGTGTCCGAAATTTTAATTAACAGATCCTGCTCCTAATTGGTAACACACCTGATCTGAAGAAAAATTTCTGCGCAGAAATAGAAATAGAAACAAAAGTGTACATGTGATGAGTGAGTGTTTTTACAATTTTTAAAGGTTGAACCACAAGAAAAGTCGAGTACTCGTGAGGTACATGCGTGTAAGTGACGTGCACGGTGGCTAGGGAGGCATCTCTGGTTAAATATACAATTTTGAGCATTAGAGTATAGCAGACCAGGAGGTCATACTGTAACAAGACCAGGAGGTCATACTGTAACAAGACCAGGAGGTCATAACAGACCAGGAGGTCCAGGTACAGCCGACAAGGAAGTCCGCTATACAGTTCACAGGCACAACACCGAAAAGGGTTGGTGCAACACCCATATAGGCCATATAAGCTCTGGCTGAAGGAATTTGCAGTCGTAAGTTTCGATTCCATTGGTCTTTCCGTACATAAGCTTAGTTGTTTGTGTACTGAACGACTGGACCGCACGTAAGTGTGTGCAGTAGTTAGTAATCTGACCTAATACCATTAGAGTAAAGGGGTCACAAACGCTATCTGTACACTCTAACGTGATTTGTGTAATTTTTTTTATTTTAAGGGAAGTTCGCTGCTCACTCAGGAACTATCCAGCAACCAATAGTTACTGGAAAGAGTAAGTGTTCTTCGGATAACCCTCGCAGGTTCCAGTAAATAGAGGTTCAGGTCGCAGGGGCCCTAGGTCGAGTACGCCAGCACCATATCGGTGTGATCAGGTCGTATTGGTCGGCGTGGGCGAGTGAGTGGGGTACTCGGTAAACCGCCACCGTCAGCCTATTGTTGACATTTGGTTTTGCGTAAAGGGTTGGCTAAATAAAGCAAGACTTTCGAACTATGGGGGCCACTTGTTCAGGTAGGGGGCGATCAACCTCGGTTCGGGTTGATTCAGTGGTCCGACCAATTGGGTCGGCCAGGTATATAATGTGTGAGAAATATGGAAGTCACACAGAAACTTTATGTGATGAATGGGAGAGAATGACTGTACATGACGGGGAGAAATTCCCAAGAGTAGGTAGCTTCAGCTCAGAAGTGTTACAAAATTTAAGGAGGAGGATATGTCTCATAAAATCAACAAAGAGACAAATCCAGCATTATGATTATTTACAGTTGTGGCAACAGGAAGGTGAGATACAGAGAGGTTTGGCTCAGGCGGCGGGATCTGGCTCTAACAGAAAACTGATTGCCACGGCCCCACCGCCACCATATATATCAGGAGAGAAGTTGATTGCGGAGAAAGACGCACTAAGGTGTAACACAAAATCACTTAGTAACTGTGTAAATGTTAATGATAATGTTAACCCATTAACCCATGCAAGTATTAACCCGTGCAAGTTGTACCCTGTTTTGAACTTTCCTCAGGAGTGTGATCAAGAGGACGAATCGGCAACGATTTCAGCGCTCTCTCTAGCAGCCACCATAGCAGAGACCACAGTAGGCACAGCTCCACCCACCAGAATAGTAAAGGCCCCTAGCGGAGGGATAGGTGAGGTCGTATCAACTGGTAAGTACGGCACCATGCATTATGCTGAAACTATTTCACCACAGCCTGTAGAATCTACACAGAATGAGGTTGTTAGAATTACACCTGTTAGAGTAATAGCAGTGCCAAATGGGAAAACAGACGCATCAGGAGCCACTCCCATTAGGAACATTGCCATGTACACTCCATTTTCCCGAATGGAATTAAGGACCATAGTGTCTGAATTTCCTGACCCTAGAAAAGACTTAGTTGCCAGTCAAAAATACATCAGAGACTTAGGTAACACTGCAGAGCCCAACAATAAAGACTGGCAGATATTGCTGAGAGCATGTTTACCCTCAAATGTCGACGCAACTCAATTTTTAGCTGATTGCGGACTAGATCATGATGTACCTCTTACAGATGTGTACAACCAAGATAATGTGAAAAGAATAAACTTGCCGTTAAAAGAGTATTTCCAAGCGGTAGCTAAATGGAATAAGATATTCTCCATTAAACAGAAGGAGTCAGAGACAGCTGCAGAGTATTTTCACAGAGCATTATTAGAAATGGCAAAATACACAGGCATAGAGGACATTAAAACAGACACAATCCATACGCCACATGCAGTATCAGCCTTATTGAATTCTGCCCAAACCAGACACGTCTCATCAGCGAGGTTTACAAGATGGGAATTGGCACTAATGGCCCCCATAAACATCACCATAAGGAGATGCAGTGCATTAAATCCTGCAACGTATCTCCCAGGTGTGCCTGGTCAGGCACAAAGGGTGGAAGGTGAGAGTGATGGGGAAGGAGGATTTAATACAAAGGAAGATTGTATGGAATATTTGACCCAAAATTTTACCGCAAGGCCTGACATCAGTGACAACCCACTGGAAGATGCAGAACTCACGTTCTACACAGACGGTAGTTGTCATAGACAGTCAGACTCGGGAGACTTGTGTACTGGATACGCAGTCGTAGATGACCAAGACACCATAGAAGCGGAACCGCTAGGCCCACCTCACTCAGCCCAGGTTGCTGAACTGGTCGCCCTAACCAGAGCATGTGAATTGGCTAAGGGTAAGTCAGCCAATATCTACACCGATTCTAGATACGCATTCGGGGTAGTCCATGATTTCGGAGCCCTATGGCGCCTCAGAAATTTCATGACGGCAGCTGGTACACCGGTAGCGCATGCAGCTCACATAAAAAGGCTTCTAACAGCGATACAAGAACCCGACAGAGTGGCTGTTATCAAATGTAAAGCACACACATATAGCCAAGACCCAGTATCACTTGGTAACAGCCGAGCAGACGAAGCTGCTAAGTTAGCAGCTGCTACCCCCATACAGACAGACACCACACAATTGATGGTATTTAATACCATTAACACACAGAAGTTGTGTGAAATGCAAAATTTGTGTTCCACACAGGAAAAGGCAGTCTGGAAGGCAAAGGGATGTGGCCAGGAGTCCTCAGGACTCTGGACGGATGGACATGGTAAACCAGTGGCCCCCAGAGCATATCTTCCATGTTTGGCTGAAGCAGCTCACGGGCTGACTCATCTAGGCAAGGAAGGGATGTGCAAATTGGTGAGAGCATACTGGGGCGCCCCAGGATTCTCCTCTCATGCGAGTAAAAGAGCAATGTCATGCCTTACCTGTTTGAGAAAGAATATTGGAAAGGCAATACCTACAGAACCATCCCATATCCCACCTGCCGGCGGCCCTTTCCAGATAATACAAATTGACTTTATACAATTACCCCCTTGTCGGAATTTGAAATATGTACTTGTTTGTATAGATGTTTTCTCAAATTGGGTCGAAGCATTTCCTGCGGCTACAAATACCGCTATGTTTACTGCTAAGAAAATTGTGCAGGAATTTGTATGTAGATATGGTATCCCTAGAATAATCGAAAGTGATAGGGGTACCCATTTTACAGGTGATGTCTTTCAAGGAATGTGTAAATTGATGGGAATTGATAGCAAGCTGCACACTCCGTACCGTCCACAGGCGAGTGCGAAGGTCGAAAGAGTGAACAGCACTATTAAAAATAAATTGAGTAAAGTGATGGCAGAGACAGGATTGATATGGCCAGAAGCTTTACCCATTGTATTGTATAGTATCAGAACCACTCCCAGGTCCCCTCTTAATCTGTCTCCCTTTGAAATCTTGTTTGGTCGACAACCGCATGTCATGATTAACCCTCAGGATGATTTGAAATGTAACAATGAAGTAACTGTAAAGTACTTGATTAACATGAGTAAACAGTTAAGGAATCAGAATGATAGTCTGAAGTTGGTGATTCCTGATCTACCTGATAGTAATTGTCATGATATTGAACCTGGGGATTATGTAATGATACGGAATTTTCTACGCTCAGGTTGCCTTATTGACAGATGGGAAGGACCATACCAGGTCTTATTGACTAGCACTACAGCATTAAAGGTTGCTGAGAGAGAGACTTGGGTCCATTCATCCCACTGCAAGAAGGTTGCTGATCCAGAGAAGTCCCGTGATAAGGAACAGACGGTAGAGGTTGTATCACTGGAGTGTCTGTTCCAGGAGGACTGAGGCGGCACCTGAGCCTTGAAGACCGAGAGCTGTTGTCGACTCCCCACTCCCTTTTATTGTTTTCCTCCACTTCCCATCCCCTCTCCCTCAAATTTCTTTTTCCTCCTTCTCATTTTTCTCCGTTTCCTCCTATAAGATGGACTTGCCCCAAGAGACTGTGATCCGGATTTTCCTGTTGACCATGATGTTGACCAGAGCAGTCTGTTCCGGCGAGAGTACCATGGAGGTCGATAGAGGTTCTGGAATGGGTTCTGATGATAAAAATGGAGGCGTAGTTTTCCAGGATCAACCTAACCAACAAGCAAAGGCGAGTATCAGAAAACGATCCGATAGCATTGACCATAGAAGGAATTGTGACGGATTGTTAGCTGAAGAAAACTGTATCTGTAGGCTCTGTAACAATGTCATTGAAGATGGGTGCATTAAGAAATGCCAATCCAGTTTTAATATCCATATGGACCGGCACCCATTGAGTGACTATCACTCCTTAGTGGGTAATGTGTTAAACAAAACAGATTGTTGGGTATGCTCTCAAGTACCTCAAGGTCATAGCAAATCAGGGCTAGTGCCATTTCCTTTAACGATAGGGGAGGTACTTGAGTTAAATGGTGGGAGACCGGTGGACAGGAGGTTTAATATTTCCAGCCCTCCTAGTTTGAAGCTCCACCAATACCATGTGGATAGGTCCCTATTATGTTTCAACATCTCCAATCCCAGAAAGCCGGGAAATTGGGAAGTGTCATGGAGTAACCACACCATGACCTTTTCGCATAGAGCAGATAGAATGCCTACAGATACAGAGCTTGTACGCCACATAGCCAGTAGAGGAAAATCTTTCCGGTATAGGTACACCTTAGGAAATAGGATTACGAGAGTTGGAGAAGTATCACCAGGATACTGTGCACATATCGTACAACCTGATACGTGTATTAAGCAAATGGAAGAATTAGGGTTAGGAGAGTTCACCTGGAAGGTGTGTAATATGGTTATGTCCTTCTCCGTCCCATATGTTCTCCCCGATGATGCATATTTCATATGCGGGAGAAAGGCGTACAAGTGGCTTGCCCCAAACTCTGAAGGATTGTGTTATATTGGAAAAGTATTGCCTGAAGTGATGACTGTAACACATGATAAAATGAAAGACATACATCGTGGTGCCCAAGCTCCTTATACTCACACCCATTACGTGCACGTTGTTAAAAGGCACCTGATAGAGAAGACAGAGCATCCGGCCTCTGATCTGATAAGTGAATCCACCGGGATTCAATTCTTAATCGCGTTAGATTTCACCCGCACCGCTAGAGGAGTGCTAAATTATAAATACATATCGGCGCTCGCAAATTTGTTAGATAATATCACTGAAATGTATGATGACACGTTTAGATATACTGGAAGGGAACTTCAAGCTTATAAAACAGAACTGGTGCAGCATAGAATGGTTCTTAATTACCTCACAGCAGTGACAGGCGGATATTGTGTTACATTGGCAACACAGTACGGCGTGAAGTGTTGCACGTATATCACGAATAGCACCGAGGATCCGGTCGAGGTCATAGACCAAAAGATGGACGATATTCTCCAATTGAAGGGGGAATTTCGCCGAAAACACAATCTCACTCTTGCTGCTGTAGGTAATGAGCTGACTGGTTGGGTGTCATGGTTGAACCCGCGAAATTGGTTCTCCGGTTTGGGAGACTGGGCTCAAGGAGTCATAATGGATGTTGGGAAGTTTCTCCTATGTATCTTAGGTGTTGTCATATCAATTGGCTTGATATTTAGATGCGGTCAGGCTTTAATGAAGTGCAAACATCGTACCAGGGTAATGAGTTTGAGGAGTGAGGAAACTGTAATTAACCTGGATTTGATTTATGACCCAATGATAGAAACAATGATGTGATGAAAATGCGATTTCTACGGTCCGTTTCTTTCACCTGTTTTTCTGGTTTTTCTCCAAGATAAAAAGACCCACTTGGACGAGGAAGTTGACGAGACGCTATACAGACAACGGATAGACCAAAGAAGAAGTTTTGACCACTTGAGATATGGACATTTGATGAACTTTGCCATGGATCCCCAGTTTCCCTAGAATTCTTAAACTTACGCTAGCCCAACATTTTTTGTAAATCTAATGGCATTGACAAAGCTTTTTGCTCACACCTAATGGGCAACACAGCGCAAAGAAGACGACTTTCAACTGATACCGAACAAAACTTCAACCGACAGATGTACATTAACCTGACATAGAATACCACCGCATTTACCGTAATTATGTCTTTTCTTCATTTCTACAACCCTCAGGTAATGACACACATAGTATAGGGAATACAGGCACAGATATCAGCAATCACATATTCCCCTATTCATGTATCATCAACTAAAATGTGCTCCCCATTTTGTTCAAAATCCGAAAAGAGCTCGGTAAAGTTTGACAGCCCATCCACAGACCCGTACCACGGGATAAGAAGGAATTCAAATGTATACTTCGCAATACCTCGAAGCTTGATTTACAACACGTACGGCACGATGATACATGACCCCCCAAACATGGACTCATACACACATGCTTCTGCTATCTCACTAGGTCATACCCTCTTCCCACCTACTCCTCTCTCCTCCCTTACCCAACCATGGAAATGAATTAACCCCTGACATATATTTTTCTCCTTTTGAAATGTTTTAGAAGGTGGCAGTTATTATTGACTGCCAAAGGGTGGACTGTCAAAGTCAGAAAAATATCTCTATGCACACTACCATATTTGCACCTCACACAGGTCCGTACTGCGCATGCGTACGCTCTCCCGTACGTGCGCATACTCACAGTCGCGGGCACCCGCAGGCGCATGGTATGCGTATTTACGGTAGAGTTTATGCGATCGTAGCGTGCGACTCAATCATTACATATTTTCACTAATAATGTATTTTGTAGATCATGGTCCTTTTGATAGATTCTGAAAGTTTGGTTAATATAGAATGTTTATGAACAGAGGAATCCCTCTTTGTTTGATACGAAGGGTCAGACAGGAGTAATACAGTGGTGTTTAGTATCCATCGGAAGAATATTTAATTAGAAATATTCCGGTGTTGGTTTGAAGCAGATCAATCGCTCGTGCGAATAGTTATGGACATAAGAAGTTTATGAACATTTACTTTATTTGCACTTTATTACCCATGCGGCGGGAAACCCAGTTTCCCTCCCACCTGAGCAGTTGGAAATAGTCACAGCCCACCTGTATGAATCAACCTATGACCTTTTGTTATAATGCGAAGCCGAATTCCTGTGTCCAATGAACAATGAGATTGTAGGGACCATTGAATTGTATTGTGTGTGGGGCATAAATAGGCGAGCCGACCATATCCAACTTCACTCTCTTCAACGGTTCTCATTGCTGATAATCGGGAGCTGGATATCGAGGCGCATGCGATCGTTTCCCCTTGTGCGTAAGTTTTCTCCGTAATCATATTGTCTTACTGTGAGCCATCTCTCTCTCTCTCTCTCTCTCTCTCTCTCTCTATCTCTCTCGTATTTTCCTTTAATTGTATTGTATTTCCTGTGTAGTTTATCTGGTTAGTTGGTTTATGTTATATTGTAGTGTATCATTTGTACTGTGATTGCTTTTTGCAAATATAATAGTTATAATACATATAATAGGTTTTGGACCCTAAGCCCAGGTATCTGTGTATTCTTTATAAGGGTTAAGTATTCTCTGAGCGTCGGTGACGCTCAAGCAGCTTTGTAGTTAATCAGGTTACACCAGGTTGCACTTACACTCTGTCTCCACACTAAGGTATACTGTGTATCTCAGCGTTAAAGGTATAGATATAAAGGTTTAAACGTTGTAAGCGTCTGCACCGCTGGTGATCTCCTCGTGGTCCCGAGCGTACGCTACGCTATAGCGAATCATTACGTTAGTCGGCAGCCAATAGCGTGCCTGCCTGTGATCACTGGGCCGTAAGCGAACGTGACGCTTGAGCGTCTCGACTACGGTTGAGCGATCGCTACACAACTTGCGTACCCTTACGGTACTTCTTACGTAGATAGCGTACAGTGTTCTTAGACCTCTTAAGGTGTTTTATATACGATAAATATTTAGCTTTATCATATGGTATGTGACTGTGTCACACTGTGTATCGTTTTTTTTCAGGCAGAGAACGGATTAATTAAACTGGTGGTCAATGGTCACTGGTCACACTATCAGCAAGTAGTAGTACTCCAGTCCTAATATGCTCCCCAAAATTAGTAAATAGTGTCTCTAACTCTCTACTCTCTTCTCTATAAACGGAGAGGACGCCAGCCACGTCCTCTCCCTATCAATCTCAATGCACGTGTGAAAATGGCGGCGACGCGCGGCTCCTTATATAGAATCCGAGTCTCGCGATAGAATCTGAGCCTCGCGAGAATCCGACAGCGGGATGATGACGTTCGGGCGCGCTCGGGTTAACCGAGCAAGGCGGGAGGATCCGAGCCTGCTCGGCCCCGTGTAAAAAAAGCTGAAGTTCGGCGGGTTCGGATTCCGAGAAACCGAACCCGCTCATCACTACTCCAAATTGCCTCTTTTTCCTGCCAGTATACGTACGGACTGTCTGACGTGCCTACTTGGATGCTGCCACTCATATAATCCTCCACCATTCTTTTAATGGTGACAGGATCATATGCAGTGACAGTAGACAACATGTCAGTAATCGTTGGCAGGTCCTTCAGTCCGGACCAGATGTCAGTTTTCACTCCTGACTGCGCTGCATCACCGCCAGCGGGTGGTTTTGGAAACCTGATCCTTTTCCTGGCAGCTCCAGTGGGGGGAGAAAATGAAGGAGGAGCTGTTGGCGGGTCACGTTCCGCTTGACTTGACAAGTGTCTCACCAGCAGGTCTTTGAACATCTGCAGACTTGTGTCTGCCGGAAAGAGAGATACAATATAGGCTTTAAACCTAGGATCAAGCACGGTGGCCAAAATGTAGTGCTCTGATTTCAACAGATTGACCACCCGTTAATCCTGGTTAAGCGAATGAAGGGCTCCATCCACAAGTCCCACATGCCTAGCGGAATCGCTCCGTTTTAGCTCCTCCTTCAATCTCTCCAGCTGCTTCTGCAAAAACCTGATGAGGGGAATGACCTGACAATCATTCTCCACTGCGCTTGAGTCAGGTGCATTCCCCCTCCTTTGCCTATATCGTAGGCAGATGTATAGGCTTGAATGGCCTTTTGCTGCTCCTCCATCCTCTGAAGCATATAGAGGGTTGAATTCCACCTCGTTACCACCTCTTGCTTCAGATGATGGCGGGGCAGGTTCAGGAGTGTTTGCTGGTGCTACAGTCTTCGGCACGCGGTGGCTGAATGCTGAAAGTGTCCCGCAATTCTTCGGGCCACCGACAGCATCTCTTGCACGACCTTGATGCTTTCTAAAAAATTCTGCACCACCAAATTCAATGTATGTGCAAAACATGGGACGTGCTGGAATTTGCCCACATGTAAAGCACGCACAATATTGGTGGCATTGTCCGATGTCACAAATCCCCAGGAGAGTCCAATTGGGGTAAGCCAATCTGCGATGATGTTCCTCAGTTTCCGCAAGAGGTTGTCAGCTGTGTGCCTCCTATGGAAAGCGGTGATACAAAGCGTAGCCTGCCTAGGAACGAGTTGGCATTTGCGAGATGCTGCTACTGGTGCCGCCGCTGCTGTTCTTGCTGCGGGAGGCAATACATCTACCCAGTGTACCGGACGCACGTCTAACACCAACACAGCTGCCAAGGCCTGAGTTATCCGCTTTGCAACAGGATGACTGCTGTGATATTTCATCTTCCTCGCAAAGGACTGTTGGACAGTCAATTGCTTACTAGAAGTAGTACAAGTGGTCTTCCGACTTCCCCTCTGGGATGATGATCGACTCCCAGCAGCAACAACAGCAGTGCCAGCAGCAGCAGACGTTACACTCAAGGATCCATCGGAGGAACCCCAGTCAGGAGAGGACTCGTCAGACTTGCCAGTGACATGGCCTGCAGGACTATTGGCTTTCCTGTCTAAGGAGGAAATTGACACTGAGGGAGTTGGTGGGTTGGATTGCAGGAGCTTGGGTACAAGCGGAAGGGATTCAGTTGTCAGTGGACTGCTTCCACTGTCACCCAAAGTTTTTGAACTTGTCAATGACTTCTGATGAATGCGCTCCAGGTGATGTTCCTAGGTGGTTAACGTCCTTACCCCTACTTATTACAGCTTGACAAAGCAACACACGGCTTGACACCAGTTGTCCGCATTTCTGTTGAAATAATTCCACACCGAAGAGGTGATTTTTTTTGGTATTTTGACCAGGCATGTCAATGGCCTTATTCCTCCCACGGACAACAGGTGTCTCCCCGGCTGCCTGACTTAAACAAACCACCTCATCATCAGAATCCTCCTTGTCAATTTCCTCCTCAGCACCAGCAACACCCATATCCTCATCCTGGTGTACTTCAACAGTGACTTCTTTAATTTGACTATCAGGAACTGGACTGCGGGTGCTCCTTCCAGCACTTGCAGGGAGCGTGCAAATGGTGGAAGGAGCCACCTCTTCCCGTCCAGTGTTGGGAAGGTCAGGCATCGCAACCGACACAATTGGACTCTCCATGGGGATTTGTGATTTAGAAGAATGCACAGTTCTTTGCTGTGCTTTTGCCAGCTTAACTCTTTTCATTTTTCTAGCGGGAGGATGAGTGCTTCCATCCTCATGTGAAGCTGAACCACTAGCCATGAACGCAGGCCAGGTCCTCAGCCGTTCCTTGCCACTCCGTGTCGTAAATGGCACATTGGCAAGTTTACGCTTCTCCTCAGATGCTTTTAATTTAGATTTTTGGGTCATCCTTTTACTGAACTTTTGCTTTTTGGATTTTACACGCTCTCTACTATGACATTGGGCATCGGCCTTGGCAGACGACGTTGATGGCATTTCATCGTCTCTGCCATGACTAGTGGCAGCAGCTTCAGCACTAGGTGGATCTTGATCTTTCCCTATTTTACCCTCCACATATTTGTTCACCATTTTTTAATGTGTGGAATTATATGCCAGTAATATTATTCTATCAATAGCAATGGCCTACTGTACTATACTACTATATACTGTTGGTCACCAAAATGCTGCACTGTACTACTATATAAACTGCTCACAACAATGCAGCACATATATGGATACTTGCAGTGACACGGAGCTGCAAGATACAGCAATGGACTACTGTACTGTACAACTATATACTGTTGGTCACCAAAATGCTGCACTGTACTACTATATATACTGATCACAACAATGCAGCACAGATATGGATACTTTCAGTGACACAGAGCTGCAAGATACAGCAATGGACTACTGTACTGTACAACTATATACTGTTGGTCACCAAAATGCTGCACTGTACTACTATATATACTGCTCACAATAATGCAGCACAGATATGGATACTTGCAGTGACACGGTGCTGCAAGATACAGCAATGGACTACTGTACTGTACAACAATATACTGTTGGTCACCAAAATGCTGCACTGTACTACTATATATACTGCTCACAACAATGCAGCACAGATATGGATACTTGAAGTGATATGGAGCTGCAAGATACAGCAATGGCCTACTGTACTGCACAACTATATACTGTTGGTCACCAAAATGCTGCACTGTACTACTATATAAACTGCTCACAACAATGCAGCACATATATGGATACTTACAGTGACACGGAGCTGCAAGATACAGCAATGGACTACTGTACTGTACAATTATATACTGTTGGTCACCAAAATGCTGCACTGTACTACTATATATACTGCTCACAACAATGCAGCACAGATATGGATACTTTCAGTGACACAGAGCTGCAAGATACAGCAATGGACTACTGTACTGTACAACTATATACTGTTGGTCACCAAAATGCTGCACTGTACTACTATATATACTGCTCACAACAATGCAGCACAGATATGGATACTTGCAGTGACACGGAGCTGCAAGATACAGCAATGGACTACTGTACTGTACAACTATATACTGTTGGTCACCAAAATGCTGCACTTTACTACTATATATACTGCTCACAACAATGCAGCACAGATATGGATACTTGAAGTGATACGGAGCTGCAAGATACAGCAATGGACTACTGTACTGTACAGCAATATACTGTTGGTCACCAAAATGCTGCACTGTACTACTATATATACTGCTCACAACAATGCAGCACAGATATGGATACTTGAAGTGATATGGAGCTGCAAGATACAGCAATGGACTACTGTACTGTACAACTATATACTGTCGGTCACCAAAATGCTGCACTGTACTACTATATATACTGCTCACAACAATGCAGCACAGATATGGATACTTGAAGTGATATGGAGCTGCAAGATACAGCAATGGACTACTGTGCTGTACAACTATATACTGTTGGTCACCAAAATGCTGCACTGTACTACTATATATACTGCTCACAACAATGCAGCACAGATATGGATACTTGAAGTGATACGGAGCTGCAAGATACAGCAATGGACTACTGTACTGTACAACTATATACTGTTGGTCACCAAAATGCTGCACTGTACTACTATATATACTGCTCACAACAATGCAGCACAGATATGGATACTTGAAGTGATACGGATCTGCAAGATACAGCAATGGACTACTGTACTGTACAACTATATACTGTTGGTCACCAAAATGCTGCACTGTACTACTATATATACTGCTCACAACAATGCAGCACAGATATGGATACTTGAAGTGACACAGAGCTGCAAGATACAGCAATGGACTACTGTACTGTACAACTATATACTGTTGGTCAGCAAAATGCTGCACTGTTCTACTATATATACTGCTTACAACAATGCAGCACATATATGGATACTTGAAGTGACATGGAGCTGCAAGATACAGCAATGGCCTACTGTACTGTACTATTATACTGGTGGTCACCAAAATGCTGCACTGTACTACTATATATAATATATATAGTATATACTGGTCACACAACAATGCAGCAGATATTGAGCACTGATGATCAGGATACTGTCTAGAACTGAGTCTGACACGGAGCTGCAAGATACAGCAATGGCCTACTGTACTGTACTACTATAATTATATACTGGTGGTCCCCACAGTGCAGCACACTGAGCACAGATATTTGCAGCACACTGAGCTCAGATATGGAGCTTTTCAGGCAGAGAACGTAGATATTTGCAGCACACTGAGCACAGATATTTGCAGCACACTGAGTACAGAAATGGAGCTTTTCAGGCAGAGAACGTAGCCACGTCCTCTCCGTTCAATCTCCAATGCACGAGTGAAAATGGCGGCGACGCGCGTCTCTTTATATGGAATACGAATCTCACGAGAATCCGACAGCGGGACGATGATGTTCGTCCTCGTTCGGGTTAACCGAGCAAGGCGGGAAGATCCGAGGCTGCCTCGGACCCGTGTAAAATAGGTGAAGTTAGGGGGGGTTCGGATCTCGACGAACCGAACCCGCTCATCTTATATATATATATATATATAGTATCGGGATCCCGGTACTTATCATGTGGCAGTCAAAATACCGACAGCGGCATCCCAACGCTCAGGATTCTGACTGGCGGGATTCCAAACGTCGGGCTTCTGACTATGGGGGTCATTCCAAGTTGATCGTAGCTGTGCTGCTACGATCAGGCACTCAGACATGCAGGGGGACACCCAGCACAGGGCTAGTCCACCCCACATGTCAGTGCCGGCCCACCTTCCCAGCAGAAATGCAAAAGAATTGCACAGTGGCAATGCTTTTGCATCTCAGGAGTTACTCCCGGCCAGCGCAGCTCCTACGGCTGGCCGGGAGAACCTCTTCGCTGCCCCGGGTCGCAGCGGCTGCGTGTGATGTCACGCAGCCACCGCGGCCCGCCCCCCCCAATGGTCCGGCCACGCCTGCATTGGCCGGACAGCGCCCCCTAAACGGCAGCTTAATGCCGCTGTCCATCCCCCTCCCGCCCAGCGACCGTCTCTGCCTCAGAGGCGGTCACTAGGCAATGGCGGCTGGCATGCCCGGCGCACTGAGGCGCTGGCGCATGCACAGTTCCGACCCGATCGCTGCGCTGCGATAAACTGCACCGAGCGATCGGGTCGGAATGAACCCTTATGTGCAGTACTCATACATTACATGTGATTCTTGCTATAGTGTAACTATCGTCTCAAACTCATAATTAGTTGGAGAATTTACACAATTCCCTTCTATCTTATCATACAAAGATGCATACTGTATCAATTACGACATTATACTGCATACAGTTACTATGATCTTCAATCTTGATTTAATCTATGTAAGTTAATTTTCACAGGGAAAGGTTATTGATATTGGCAGTCCTAGATGTACAAACAGAACTGAGTGAAAATGGATTTGACATCAGTGTAAGCTATCAGTTGGAATACCAGGAAAAATAGTAAACTGAACAAGCTTGGATTTGACCTTGACCATAACAGATGGCTATCTGAAACCTGTGAACTCTATCTGTAGTGCTTACGTGGAATATTGGGCAATAAAAAACAATATAGACTGTGTACTAAAGTGATGTATACTACTCAGCAGTTTTTCCAGCTTCATCTGTTCTTTGAAATAAAGCAACAATACAATATGTAAAACAGTATGTAAGTGGCAATATATATATATATATATATATATATATATATGTATATATATATATATATATATGTATATATATATATATATATTTATTTGTACTGTATGTGTGTGTATGTATATATATATATATATATATATATATATATGTATATATATATACATATATATATATACACTGCTCAAAAAAATAAAGGGAACACTTAAACAACACAATGTAACTCCAAGTCAATCACACTTCTGTGGAATCAAACTGTACACTTAGGAAGCAACACTGATTGACAATCAATTTCACATGCTGTTGTGCAAATGGAATAGACAACAGGTGGAAATTATAGGCAATTAGCAAGACACCCCCAATAAAGGAGTTGTTCTGCAGGTGGTGACCACAGACCACTTCTCAGCTCCTATGCTTTCTGGCTGATGTTTTGGTCACATTTGAAAGCTGGCGGTGCTTTCACTCTAGTGGTAGCATGAGACGGAGTCTACAACCCACACAAGTGGCTCAGGTAGTGCAGCTCATCCAGGATGGCACATCAATGCGAGCTGTGGCAAGAAGGTTTGCTGTGTCTGTCAGCGTAGTGTCCAGAGCATTGAGGCGCTACCAGGAGACAGGCCAGTACATCAGGAGACGTGGAGGAGGCCGTAGGAGGGCAACAACCCAGCAGCAGGACCGCTACCTCCTCCTTTGTGCAAGGTGGAACAGGAGGAGCACTGCCAGAGCCCTGCAAAATGACCTCCAGCAAGCCACAAATGTGCATGTGTCTACTCAAACGATAAGAAACAGACTCCATGAGAGTGGTATGAGGGCCCGACATCCACAGGTGGGGGTTGTGCTTACAGCCCAACACCGTGCAGGACGTTTGGCATTTGCCAGAGAACACCAAGATTGGCAAATTCGCCACTGGTGCCCTGTGCTCTTCACAGATGAAAGCAGGTTCTCACTGAGCACATGTGACAGACGTGACAGAGTCTGGAGACGCCAAGGAGAACGTTCTGCTGCCTGCAACATCCTCCAGCATGACTGGTTTGGCAGTGGGTCAGTAATGGTGTGGGGTGGCATTTTTTGGGGGGGCTGCACAGCCCTCCATGTGCTCGCCAGAGGTGCTCACCTGACTGCCATTAGGTACCGAGATGAGATCCTCAGACCCCTTGTGAGACCATATGCTGGTGCGGTTGGCCCTGGGTTCCTCCTAATGCAAGACAATGCTAGACCTCATGTGGCTGGAGTGTGTCAGCAGTTCCTGCAAGACGAAGGCATTGATGCTATGGACTGGCCCACCCGTTCCCCAGACCTGAATCCAACTGAGCACATCTGGGACATCGTGTCTCGCTCCATCCACCAACGCCATGTTGCACCACAGACTGTCCAGGACAGGCCTGGCCAACCTGTGGCTCTCCAGCTGTTGTGAAACTACAAGTCCCATCATGCCCTGCCACACTTTTGCTATTAGGGAATGCTAAAACTGTGGCAGGGTATGATGGGATGTGTAGTTTCACAACAGCTGGAGAGCCACAGGTTGGCCAGGCCTGGTCCAGGAGTTGGCGGATGCTTTAGTCCAGGTCTGGGAGGAGATCCCTCAGGAGACCGTCCGCCACCTCATCAGGAGCATGCCCAGGCGTTGTAGGTAGAGATGAGCGCCGGAAATTTTTCGGGTTTTGTGTTTTGGTTTTGGGTTCGGTTCCGCGGCCGTGTTTTGGGTTCGACCGCGTTTTGGCAAAACCTCACCGAATTTTTTTTGTCGGATTCGGGTGTGTTTTGGATTCGGGTGTTTTTTTCAAAAAACACTAAAAAACAGCTTAAATCATAGAATTTGGGGGTCATTTTGATCCCAAAGTATTATTAACCTCAAAAACCATAATTTACACTCATTTTCAGTCTATTCTGAATACCTCACACCTCACAATATTATTTTTAGTCCTAAAATTTGCACCTAGGTCGCTGGATGACTAAGCTAAGCGACCCTAGTGGCCGACACAAACACCGGGCCCATCTAGGAGTGTCACTGCAGTGTCACGCAGGATGTCCCTTCCAAAAAACCCTCCCCAAACAGCACATGACGCAAAGAAAAAAAGAGGCGCAATGAGGTAGCTGTGTGAGTAAGATAAGCGACCCTAGTGGCCGACACAAACACCGGGCCCATCTAGGAGTGTCACTGCAGTGTCACGCAGGATGTCCCTTCCAAAAAACCCTCCCCAAACAGCACATGACGCAAAGAAAAAAAGAGGCGCAATGAGGTAGCTGTGTGAGTAAGATAAGCGACCCTAGTGGCCGACACAAACACCGGGCCCATCTAGGAGTGGCACTGCAGTGTCACGCAGGATGTCCCTTCCAAAAAACCCTCCCCAAACAGCACATGATGCAAAGAAAAAAAGAGGCGCAATGAGGTAGCTGTGTGAGTAAGATAAGCGACCCTAGTGGCCGACACAAACACCGGGCCCATCTAGGAGTGGCACTGCAGTGTCACGCAGGATGTCCCTTCCAAAAAACCCTCCCCAAACAGCACATGACGCAAAGAAAAAAAGAGGCGCAATGAGGTAGCTGTGTGAGTAAGATAAGCGACCCTAGTGGCCGACACAAACACCGGGCCCATCTAGGAGTGGCACTGCAGTGTCACGCAGGATGTCCCTTCCAAAAAACCCTCCCCAAACAGCACATGACGCAAAGAAAAATTAAAGAAAAAAGAGGTGCAAGATGGAATTGTCCTTGGGCCCTCCCACCCACCCTTATGTTGTATAAACAGGACATGCACACTTTAACCAACCCATCATTTCAGTGACAGGGTCTGCCACACGACTGTGACTGAAATGACTGGTTGGTTTGGACCCCCACCAAAAAAGAAGCAATTAATCTCTCCTTGCACAAACTGGCTCTACAGAGGCAAGATGTCCACCTCATCATCATCCTCCGATATATCACCGTGTACATCCCCCTCCTCACAGATTATCAATTCGTCCCCACTGGAATCCACCATCTCAGCTCCCTGTGTACTTTGTGGAGGCAATTGCTGCTGGTCAATGTCTCCACGGAGGAATTGATTATAATTCATTTTAATGAACATCATCTTCTCCACATTTTCTGGATGTAACCTCGTACGCCGATTGCTGACAAGGTGAGCGGCGGCACTAAACACTCTTTCGGAGTACACACTTGTGGGAGGGCAACTTAGGTAGAATAAAGCCAGTTTGTGCAAGGGCCTCCAAATTGCCTCTTTTTCCTGCCAGTATAAGTACGGACTGTGTGACGTGCCTACTTGGATGCGGTCACTCATATAATCCTCCACCATTCTTTCAATGTTGAGAGAATCATATGCAGTGACAGTAGACGACATGTCTGTAATCGTTGTCAGGTCCTTCAGTCCGGACCAGATGTCAGCATCAGCAGGCGCTCCAGACTGCCCTGCATCACCGCCAGCGGGTGGGCTCGGAATTCTGAGCCTTTTCCTCGCACCCCCAGTTGCGGGAGAATGTGAAGGAGGAGATGTTGACAGGTCGCGTTCCGCTTGACTTGACAATTTTCTCACCAGCAGGTCTTTCAACCCCAGCAGACTTGTGTCTGCCGGAAAGAGAGATCCAAGGTAGGCTTTAAATCTAGGATCGAGCACGGTGGCCAAAATGTAGTGCTCTGATTTCAACAGATTGACCACCCGTGAATCCTTGTTAAGCGAATTAAGGGCTCCATCCACAAGTCCCACATGCCTAGCGGAATCGCTCCGTGTTAGCTCCTCCTTCAATGTCTCCAGCTTCTTCTGCAAAAGCCTGATGAGGGGAATGACCTGACTCAGGCTGGCAGTGTCTGAACTGACTTCACGTGTGGCAAGTTCAAAGGGCATCAGAACCTTGCACAACGTTGAAATCATTCTCCACTGCGCTTGAGACAGGTGCATTCCACCTCCTATATCGTGCTCAATTGTATAGGCTTGAATGGCCTTTTGCTGCTCCTCCAACCTCTGAAGCATATAGAGGGTTGAATTCCACCTCGTTACCACTTCTTGCTTCAGATGATGGCAGGGCAGGTTCAGTAGTTTTTGGTGGTGCTCCAGTCTTCTGTACGTGGTGCCTGTACGCCGAAAGTGTCCCGCAATTCTTCTGGCCACCGACAGCATCTCTTGCACGCCCCTGTCGTTTTTTAAATAATTCTGCACCACCAAATTCAAGGTATGTGCAAAACATGGGACGTGCTGGAATTTGCCCATATTTAATGCACACACAATATTGCTGGCGTTGTCCGATGCCACAAATCCACATGAGAGTCCAATTGGGGTAAGCCATTCCGCGATGATCTTCCTCAGTTGCCGTAAGAGGTTTTCAGCTGTGTGCGTATTCTGGAAACCGGTGATACAAAGCGTAGCCTGCCTAGGAAAGAGTTGGCGTTTGCGAGATGCTGCTACTGGTGCCGCCGCTGCTGTTCTTGCGGCGGGAGTCCATACATCTACCCAGTGGGCTGTCACAGTCATATAGTCCTGACCCTGCCCTGCTCCACTTGTCCACATGTCCGTGGTTAAGTGGACATTGGGTACAGCTGCATTTTTTAGGACACTGGTGACTCTTTTTCTGAGGTCTGTGTACATTTTCGGTATCGCCTGCCTAGAGAAATGGAACCTAGATGGTATTTGGTACCGGGGACACAGTACCTCCAACAAGTCTCTAGTTGGCTCTGCAGTAATGATGGATACCGGAACCACGTTTCTCACCACCCAGGATGCCAAGGCCTCAGTTATCCGCTTTGCAGTAGGATGACTGCTGTGATATTTCATCTTCCTCGCAAAGGACTGTTGGACAGTCAATTGCTTGGTGGAAGTAGTAAAAGTGGTCTTACGACTTCCCCTCTGGGATGACCATCGACTCCCAGCAGCAACAACAGCAGCGCCAGCAGCAGTAGGCGTTACACGCAAGGATGCATCAGAGGAATCCCAGGCAGGAGAGGAATCGTCAGAATTGCCAGTGACATGGCCTGCAGGACTATTGGCATTCCTGGGGAAGGAGGAAATTGACACTGAGGGAGTTGGTGGGGTGGTTTGCGTGAGCTTGGTTACAAGAGGAAGGGATTTACTGGTCAGTGGACTGCTTCCGCTGTCACCCAAAGTTTTTGAACTTGTCACTGACTTATTATGAATGCGCTGCAGGTGACGTATAAGGGAGGATGTTCCGAGGTGGTTAACGTCCTTACCCCTACTTATTACAGCTTGACAAAGGCAACACACGGCTTGACACCTGTTGTCCGCATTTCTGTTGAAATACTTCCACACCGAAGAGCTGATTTGTTTGGTATTTTCACCAGGCATGTCAGTGGCCATATTCCTCCCACGGACAACAGGTGTCTCCCCGGGTGCCTGACTTAAACAAACCACCTCACCATCAGAATCCTCCTGGTCAATTTCCTCCCCAGCGCCAGCAACACCCATATCCTCCTCATCCTGGTGTACTTCAACACTGACATCTTCAATCTGACTATCAGGAACTGGACTGCGGGTGCTCCTTCCAGCACTTGCAGGGGGCGTGCAAATGGTGGAAGGCGCATGCTCTTCACGTCCAGTGTTGGGAAGGTCAGGCATCGCAACCGACACAATTGGACTCTCCTTGTGGATTTGGGATTTCGAAGAACGCACAGTTCTTTGCGGTGCTTTTGCCAGCTTGAGTCTTTTCAGTTTTCTAGCGAGAGGCTGAGTGCTTCCATCCTCATGTGAAGCTGAACCACTAGCCATGAACATAGGCCAGGGCCTCAGCCGTTCCTTGCCACTCCGTGTGGTAAATGGCATATTGGCAAGTTTACGCTTCTCCTCCGACAATTTTATTTTAGGTTTTGGAGTCCTTTTTTTACTGATATTTGGTGTTTTGGATTTGACATGCTCTGTACTATGACATTGGGCATCAGCCTTGGCAGACGACGTTGCTGGCATTTCATCGTCTCGGCCATGACTAGTGGCAGCAGCTTCAGCACGAGGTGGAAGTGGATCTTGATCTTTCCCTAATTTTGGAACCTCAACATTTTTGTTCTCCATATTTTAATAGGCACAACTAAAAGGCACCTCAGGTAAACAATGGAGATGGATGGATACTAGTATACTTATGGATGGACTGCCGAGTGCCGACACAGAGGTAGCTACAGCCGTGGACTAACGTACTGTGTCTGCTGCTAATATAGACTGGATGATTGATAATGAGATGAAATCAATATATATATGTCTGTATATATAATATCACTAGTACTGCAGCCGGACAGGTAGATAATATATTTATTAGGTAATGATGACTGATGACGGACCTGCTGGACACTGTCAGCTCAGCAGCACCGCAGACTGCTACAGTAAGCTACTATACTCTATAGTAGTATGTACAAAGAAGAAAGAAAAGAAAAAAACCACGGGTAGGTGGTATACAATTATGGATGGACTGCCGAGTGCCGACACAGAGGTAGCTACAGCCGTGGACTAACGTACTTTGTCTGCTGCTAATATAGACTGGATGATTGATAATGAGATGAAATCAATATATATATGTATGTATATATAATATCACTAGTACTGCAGCCGGACAGGTAGATAATATATTTATTAGGTAATGATGACTGATGACGGACCTGCTGGACACTGTCAGCTCAGCAGCACCGCAGACTGCTACAGTAAGCTACTATACTATAGTAGTATGTACAAAGAAGAACGAAAAAAAAAAAAACACGGGTAGGTGGTATACAATTATGGATGGACTGCTGAGTGCCGACACAGAGGTAGCTACAGCCATGGACTAACGTACTGTGTCTGCTGCTAATATAGACTGGATGATTGATAATGAGATGAAATCAATATATATATGTATGTATATATAATATCACTAGTACTGCAGCCGGACAGGTAGATAATATATTTATTAGGTAATGATGACTGATGACGGACCTGCTGGACACTGTCAGCTCAGCAGCACCGCAGACTGCTACAGTAAGCTACTATACTCTATAGTAGTATGTACAAAGAAGAAAGAAAAAAAAAAACCACGGGTAGGTGGTATACAATTATGGATGGACTGCCGAGTGCCGACACAGAGGTAGCTACAGCCGTGGACTAACGTACTGTGTCTGCTGCTAATATAGACTGGATGATTGATAATGAGATGAAATCAATATATATATGTATGTATATATAATATCACTAGTACTGCAGCCGGACAGGTAGATAATATATTTATTAGGTAATGATGACTGATGACGGACCTGCTGGACACTGTCAGCTCAGCAGCACCGCAGACTGCTACAGTAAGCTACTATACTATAGTAGTATGTACAAAGAAGAACGAAAAAAAAAAAAAACACGGGTAGGTGGTATACAATTATGGATGGACTGCTGAGTGCCGACACAGAGGTAGCTACAGCCGTGGACTAACGTACTGTGTCTGCTGCTAATATAGACTGGATGATTGATAATGAGATGAAATCAATATATATATGTATGTATATATAATATCACTAGTACTGCAGCCGGACAGGTAGATAATATATTTATTAGGTTATGATGACTGATGACGGACCTGCTGGACACTGTCAGCTCAGCACAGCACCGCAGACTGCTACAGTAAGCTACTATAGTAGTATGTATAAAGAAGAATGAAAAAAAAAACACCACGGGTAGGTGGTATACAATATTATATATATATATATATATTATATACAATTATATATATATATATATATATTAAACTGGTGGTGATTGATTATTAAACTGGTGGTCACTTCAGGACAGGTCACGTTGCAACTTGCAACTAGTACTCCGAGGCCTAAGCAGACAATCACAAAATATATTATTATACTGGTGGTCAGTGTGGTCACAACAATGGCAGTGTGGCACTGACTCTGGCAGCAAAAGTGTGCACTGTACGTTATATGTACTCCCGAGTCCTGCTCTCAGACTCTAACTGCTCCCCACTGTCAGTGTCTCCCCCACAAGTCAGATAATACACTTACAGTCACACTATCTAATCTATATATCACTTCAGCAAGTAGTATAGTAGTATACAGTAGTACTCCTCCTAATAATGCTCCCCGAAAATACTGTGTCTCTCTCTTCTCTAAACGGAGAGGACGCCAGCCACGTCCTCTCCCTATGACTCTCAATGCACGTGTGAAAATGGCGGCGACGCGCGGCTCCTTATATAGAATCCGAGTCTCGCAATAGAATCCGAGCCTCGCGAGAATCCGACAGCGTGATGATGACGTTCGGGCGCGCTCGGGTTAGCCGAGCAAGGCGGGAAGATCCGAGCCTGCTCGGACCCGTGTAAAAAACCTGAAGTTCGGGCGGGTTCGGATTCAGAGGAACCGAACCCGCTCATCTCTAGTTGTAGGGAGATCATGCACGCACGTGGAGGCCACACACACTACTGAGCCTCATTTTGACTTGTTTTAAGGACATTACATCAAAGTTGGATCAGCCTGTAGTGTTTTTTTCCACTTTAATTTTGAGTGTGACTCCAAATCCAGACCTCCATGGGTTAATAAATTTGATTTCCATTGATAATTTTTGTGTGATTTTGTTGTCAGCACATTCAACTATGTAAAGAACAAAGTATTTAATAATAATATTTCATTCATTCAGATCTAGGATGTGTTATTTTAGTGTTCCATTTATTTTATTGAGCAGTGTATATAAAGTGTACACAGTACTGTACATACATAAGAATGTGCACTAATGAATAGTGCCTTGTTGATGACACTACGGATGTGTTGTAGCAAGTTGTATTTCCCAGAATCTCTCATTGGGCTGCCCTGATTATCTGATATCGGATCCGTTTAATTTGCCGGCTGTCGGAATCCCAGCGGTCAGGATACCGATGCCGGAATCCCGCCAGCTGGCAATGCCGCCCGCCAGCCGGAATACCGGAGCTACAGGACTATTCCCAGTCGTGGGTGACCACGACACCCATAGAGTGGGAACAGATCCTCTGGCGAGCGCAGCCGGCATCCCAGCCACCGGTAAATCATACTGAATCCTCTGATATGTATTATTAAAACAGTCTTTTTTGAATCCTCAGAAAAATGTCACACTGGCATTTTATGTATGGGCACTATGAGGCGATAAAGTGAAATTAATAGTTTTTAAAAAAAAATAATAATTATCTTT
Source organism: Pseudophryne corroboree (assembly GCF_028390025.1). Classification (NCBI taxonomy): domain Eukaryota; kingdom Metazoa; phylum Chordata; class Amphibia; order Anura; family Myobatrachidae; genus Pseudophryne; species Pseudophryne corroboree. The sequence goes on from NC_086448.1 coordinate 678,264,787, forward strand.
TTCAATGGTACAGGGTGTTGGGTATGAGTTCATGGATCCAATGGGCAGTGTCCCCCAAAAACGTGGGTACCAGTGGTCGAGGTAATTGTCATTGATTTGAAGAAGTAGTAGGTAAAGCTGTTATAGGCTCTTCTGCCTTTCTTCCTCCTCTGCTCAGTTTATGAACCAAATAATAATGAAGTAAAGAATTTTTTATTTATTTATTTATTAACAGTTTCTTATATAGTGCAGCAAATTCCATAGCGCTTTACAGTTGGACACAATGATAAAATAAAACTGGGTAATAACAAACAGTCATTGAGGTAGAAAGGCCCTGCTCACAAGATTACAAACTATGGGGAAGCAGGCATTGATACACAAGGATAGGTGCTATCTATTGCATAGTTGTCCACCAGATTGCAAAGATTCTCGGTGGGCTGTATGATATCACATCACTTATTAAGGTTATGTGAACGGTTATGGAATTTGATAAGCTTCTCTGAAGAGGTGAGTGGGAATGCTTAAAGGTTTGGAGACTAGAGGAGAGTCTTATTGTGCATGGTAGGGCATTCCACAGAGTGGGTGCAACCTGAAGAAAGTCCTGCAATCGTGCATGGAATCGAGTAATAAGTGTGGATGAGAGACGTAGATCTTGTGAAGAGCGGAGAGGTCGGGTTGGGAGATATTTTGAGATCAGTGAAGAGATGTACATTGGTGTAGTTTGGTTAATGGCCTTGTGTGTGAGTAAAAGTATTTTGTATTGAATACGGTAGAATATAGGTAACCAATGGAAGCAAATAGGCGCTATATTTTGTTGTGGTGTCAGATGCCTATTGATATTTGACCTGTTTGTACATATGCACAGTTAGTAGGGTTACAACAGGGACTGATCTAGACTGTTCTTTTGGGAAGGGGGAGTGGTTTTGATATAATTAATACAGACTCCTCCTATCTCTACTCATTACTCCTGCCACTTCCAGTCCTGCCCCTCCCATTTTTTTAGACTGTGATGTCATCCCCCGGAGGCAGGAGCAGGGCTGTCTCACCTGTAGCTCCCAGTCAGTCAGGAGAAGGCTGAGAGAGAAGGGCCCTGGGAGGAGCAGGGCATGCTGGAACTTACAGTTCCACCACACTTGAAAAACTATAGGGCACACAGGCTTGCATTAGATACCTTACATAAAACCCGAAGACGTGTCTGCAAGTTTTATCAATAAAAATAGTGTATTCCTAAGACTTCCTGTATGCAACACCTGCCCACCTCAGATAATGCAGTGTCATATAACTTGGCTGCTCATTAATGTAATGCCTTGAAACAACCAATATGCCAAAAGTTCCCATAGCATTATTTCTGAGAACTTAAGATGCATAGAAACACATACCTGATAAATACTTTACAGAATAATTAAACAGCGGAAGTGAGTGCAACTGCAGCTTCTCCTAATGCAGTTCACTATCTGCACCCCTGCCCTGTCACTCTGTCTACCAACACAAAGTGTAGTAACATTGACAGGACACTGCCACAACACTGTACTGTTATTCAGAATAGCGCTGTCTGATAGTACATAATACATACATATCATCTGACTAGTCCCAGAAGCAGCCTCCTTTTGTCCCTCCTCCTTGTCCTCCTCCGGCCGGATGGCATGCTCTTAATCACAGCGGTTGAGCAGCAGCACACTAAAGAGTCAGAATGACTCATTACAAAGCCGCCGGCTGGCCGCGGGTCCCTGCACAGCAGACGTGCTGACATTGCAGCTCATCCCCGTGACCAGGGCTACAGCAACAGAAAGTTCCTAAGTGGGCGTGGCTGTATCTGTAAGTTAGGGGGGCGTTCGCCCCATTTCCCCCCCCTAAATCCGTCCCTGGGTTAGAAAGGACTGATTCAACTTTGTCAGGAAATGCAGAGCCGCAAGAAAGTGGCTATGCAACTACGTGTCTGAGGACACAGCCTCGGATCAACATTAATTCGTAGTGGCTATAGGCACCGGCCAGCCAGTGTAAGCTGAAGTTTGTGCAGGCTGGCCATCCGATTCAGACACCAGGGTCTAGGACGCAGATCCAGAACCCGTCACACCTTAAAATCGGGGACAACGCTGCAGCATGTCAATCATGCTGCGGCTATTAGAGGGATGAGAGAGACATTGCAAGACCCCCAAACATCGTTTTTGAATGCAAACCATCGGGTTTGTGTACAAATTGGAATTAGGCCCTATATGGATTGCAATAGCAGCAAAGCTTGAGATAAGCTGGCGGGTAGATAAGTGCTTTCTCTACAGAATGCAGGATTGCTGCAGTAATGTGCCAGAATCTGAGGACAAATGTAAAAACGTGTGCATCTGGTGATACTCATGTACTAGCAGGAATGCCTCCAAAATGGATTTTAATGGATTTCAAGCAAAACATTAATATTTATACTTAACCAAACGCTTTGATTATTACTTTTAATGGGGCACCTTTCATGCTATTAAGGCTAATGTAATAGCACAAGACAAGGCAATAACCAGATTTACTTGGAAATGTAACATGTAAATTGACAGTTGAAATAAAGGTGAGCCCGATATGCCCTCACCGGAGCACAAACCATGACAACCCTCAAATACCCACTACACATTATAAAGTCAGCTGCAGTCCTCCTGTCTCTCTATATAGTGACCATGGAACACTGGTTTGAAAAATGTTATGGTGACATTTGCAAAGGAACTAAACTTTGCACAGACTGAGGGGAGGATTTGACAGTTTCTTGTTGTGAAGTACAGTAGCTGCCATTCCTCCATACTTAAGGACTTGCACTTTGCAGTCTCTGGGTCTCATCTTATACCCGTGTTTCCCAACTCCAATCCTCAGGAACCCCTAATAGTGCAGGTTTTACACACCTTCTAGCTGGTGCAAGGTGTATTCATTACTGGAAGACACATTTTAAAAGATCTACAGCTGGAGCCAATTATTTCCCCAGTGGCACTGAGAGATCTGTAAAACATGCGCTGTTATGGGTCCCTGAAGACTGGAGTTGGGAATGACTGACATATCTTTGATGGGACCTACTGTATTCTGTGCATCCCTGATGCAGTTCTCTGTGTTTGTGTTATTTATTTGTCATGCACAGGCAGTGTTATCAGATTTTTCTTCATGTGCATTTCTATTACAGACAACTAATGTGTAAGCTGTTGCATAAACTATCTGCAGTGCAAGTGTGTGTGTGTGTGTGTGTGTGTGTGTGTGTGTGTGTGTGTGTGTGTGTGTGTGTGTGTGGTTAAAATACTAATATTTGCGGGGATCTGTTGGGATTCTGAACATCGGGATGCGGCTGCTGGCATTCCAACTGTCTGGATCTTGATCCCAGGATTCCGATACCATCCCTATGCACCTGGTGGAAAAATAGCTTAAGTTTGGGGTGATGACACTGGGGTAAATTTACTAAGGTCCCGATTTTGACCGAGATGCCGTTTTTTCATCAAAGTGTCATCTCGGTAATTTACTAAGCAATAATCACGGCAGTGATGAGGGCATTCGTAATTTTTTGGAAGTCCAACAAAAAAATTACGAATGAATACACCATCGGTCAAAACGCGGCTGTTTAACTATGAATCTCGGTAATTTACTAAGAAGTGCAAAGCAAAAAACAAACAAACACTGCCGTGAAAAATTACAACTCGTAAAAAAGTGCTAAAAAAAAACAGACCTGCTTTTTTAATCCGTGATTGTATAGGCATGCAGGGATCCATGAGATCCGTGCATGTATATCAGTGGGAAGGGGTGGGAAAGTGGTTATTTTCTTAAAAAAAATTGCGTGGGGTCCCCCCTCCTAAGCATAACCAGATCGGGCTCTGCGCCTGGTCCTGGTTCCAAAAATATGGGGGACAAAAAGAGTAGGGGTCCCCCGTATTTTTAAAACCAGCACCGGGCTCCACTAGCTGGACAGATAATGCCACAGCCGGGGGTCACTTTTATAGTGCCCTGCGGCCGTGGCATCAAAAATCCAACTAGTCACCCCTGGCCGGGGTACCCTGGGGGAGTGGGGACCCCTTCAATCAAGGGGTCCCCCCCCAGCCACCCAAGGGCCAGGGGTGAAGCCCGAGGCTGTCCCCCCATCCAATTGGCTGCGGATGGGGGGCTGATAGCCTTTTGTGAAAATGACAAGATATTGTTTTTAGTAGCAGTACTACAAGGCCCAGCGAGCCTCCCCCGCATGCTGGTACTTGGAGAACCACAAGTACCAGCATGCGATGTAAAAACGGGCCCGCTGGTACCTGTAGTACTACTACTAAAAAAATACCCAAAAAAAGACAAGACACACACACCTTGAAAGTAAAGTTTTATTACATACATCCACACAAACATACATACATACTTACCTTATGTTCACACGAGGGTCGGTCCTCTTCTCCGGTAGAATCCAAGGGGTACCTGTTGAATAAATTCTACTCACCAGATCCAGGGTCCCAGGCTCCTCGGAGAATCCTTTTGTAATCCACGTACTTGATTAAAATAAAAAAACGGAGAGCCGAGCCACGCACTGAAAGGGGACCCATGTTTGCACATGGGCCCCCTTTCCCCGAATGCCAGAAACCCACTCTGACTGATGTCTAAGTGGGTTTCTTCAGCCAATCAGGGAGCGCCACGTTGTAGCACCCTCCTGATCGGCTGTGTGCTCCTGTACTGACTGACAGGCGGCACACGGCAGTGTTACAATGTAGCGCCTATGCGCTCCATTGTAACCAATGGTGGGAACTTTCTGCCCTGCGGTTGACCGAAAGGGACCTCACCGCTGAGCAGAAAGTTCCCACCATTGGTTACAATGGAGCGCATAGGCGCTACACTAGCTACACTACCGGTGCTGGTTTTAAAAATACGGGGGACCCCTACTCTTTTTGTCCCCCGTATTTTTGGAACCAGGACCAGGCGCAGAGCCCAATGCTGGTTGCTTAAATATGGGGGAACCCCTGTCAATTTTCCCCCCATATTTCTGCAACCAGGATCGGCTCAAAGAGCCCGAGGCTGGTTATGCTTAGGAGGGGGGACCCCACGCAATTTTTTTTTAAGTTTTACAGTGTTTATTTAAAAAAAAAAAAAAAATTAACCCCAGCACGGATCACACAGATCCGGCCGAGATTCATTTTGGAAAAGTCGGCAGTGTTTTGCTAATCACTGCCGTAAAAAACAGAAAAAAAAAAACGAATGACATCGACATCGGAAAACCCGAAAAGGCAAAATACGGCAGCTTAGTAAATTAGTCGTAATAAATTCAAAAAGTTGCATATTTACACTTTCGATGTCATTCGTGATTGAACTTTGACCTCAAACGGGAAAACACGAATCTTAGTAAATTTACCCCACTGTCTCTGTATTTTTTCTGTTTTGTCTCAATGATGAAACACGTTTCGTTGCCTCCCAGTATGTGGTGCTGTGTCCCTGGGAGAATCCTGGACTTTCCACAAGCTTCAGGTGGATCTGGAGTTTTCAGATATGTTTATTAATTGTTATGTCAATAAACCGGATATTAATCACTAGTTTGGGCTCTTTATAAGAAAAAAACGATAATTTATTGGATTCCCACAAAAGGAGTTAATGTTGAAAGCTTATTCATAGAACTGAAGTACAGTACGAGCATGTCATGGACCAGTTCAACCCTTCCATAGTGTCTCACGGACAGCACAGCAGTCACTTGAGTCTGTGTAATGTGAGTGTGCAAGGGCGCTGATAGAGGGGAGAGCACATGCTAATTATCTAGGGCTGTTGGAGGAACTTGGCAGGGGCACAGGCCAGCTGCTGAGGGGGAATAATGTCCCACTTTGCAGTGCACGGTGCACTGATGTCCTGTTATTCCGCTGGCACCACAGATAGGGCTGTTGCAATTGGTTACTCATAATGGCTACTTTCACAAGCGCATGTATAGGGTTGGTGCAGCAGCATAGTCGTGGCCATCTCTGAATGCAGGTGAAGAGCAACATCCACCATGACTAACATACAACTCTGAATCAGGCCTTCTATCTCCTACATTGAACTTAAAGGCTACACCTCTGTACTAGTCACAAAAAATTCTGGTTCAAAGAAACCTGTAACTTCCTCCAAACTAGTCTCAATCTTTAGGAGAGACAACCCTCCTCTGGAAAATCCAAGGATCCTACCAGGGAAAAGTACAATACTTTGGGTGATTCTCATACACACAATAAAATGATAAAACCTAAGACAAAGATTGTGCCACAATGGTGCGAGCAAAGTCAGCCTATGGCGGATAATCAATACAGTCCTTTTGATTTACTACAGGGAAAATGTGTCAGGTCCGGGTGTTTTTGTGAATCCGTTAACCTGGAACCAACCACAGGTGTAGGTGCTGGGGTATGAAGAAAACAGGGAGGACGAAGGAAGTTCCGTTTCATATATTTATTAAAGTAACAATTCAGTAAGGAGTTAAATGACTAGTTGTTAATCATCATTATACTGTAGTATTGCAGGAATGGCAGAAATAATATGCAAGAGAAAACTCAGAAATAAATAAAAGAAATGTTCATGGAAACATATGCAAAAACAAGCTGAAGAACAAATGTTGAATTGTCCAAATGTAAACAAGCTTTGATGCTGAATTGCAGATTGTGTTTAACTGGTTAATGCAGACATGGAGAATTAACTGTAAGAATTTGCAATGGAGTTTTAAGAGTTAACTGAGAGACTGTGAAGAATTATCCTTGTAATGACATCATAGAAAATAAAGTACTGAATTGGGTTACTTGCGGGTTCCGGAGATCACTGTGAAACTGTAGTAGGTGGCAAGGTGATGAATGGGTTAAATGCAGAGTTGAGCAAATGAACAGCTGAAGGAATTGGAATCCTCCAGACTTTGTATGATAGGCAGACAGACAAGGTAACCTCATGCAGGATACTGGGAATCCAAGTATTTCCAATAGGTGTGCAATTGACTGATAGCACAATGGAGAGCCAGTGGATCTTTGGCAGTGAAGGCTGCAAACGGACCTCTGGGAACGGAGGCGATATCTGGACCACGGGAATCACACAGGAATGCACGGAGATAGTTCAGAGCTAGAGCACAGCTTTGATACAACAAAGCACTGGCCCAGAGTGACATAATCCCAGCCTACTTAAAGGCAGCACAAGCACGGGATTGGCTTACACCTGCCCACAGGTGTTTTCACAAGTGCTCAGTATTAGTTATTTGGTCTCCAACATGGCCACCTCCTATACAGCAGACACACCGCAGTGCCTTAGGCCATTTGGTCCCCGCACTCACAGTTCCCAGACTCTGCATTACCTGTGCCATTGATCACGCCGTGTCCCCACACGGGCGCACAGCACCGCGAGCAACCGCACTGGCAACGGATGAACCCCAGAACCTGCAAAGGTGAGAGACCGGTTCGTGACAGTACCCCCTCTTCTACGGGTGGTCTCCGAACACCTTTGAACCTTGTCAGGATTTTTGGAGAAGTATTTCTGTACCAGTCTTGGAGCATGAACATCTTCAGAGAAAACCCAGGATCTCTCCTCCGGGCCGTAACCCTTCCAGTCGACCAGAAACTGTAAACGTCCATATCGGGAACGTGAGTCCACAATCTCTTTAACTTCAAATTCCTCATTCTGCAAAGAGTGAACTTTAGGAGATTTGGACTGGGTAGTACGGAACTTATTGAGAATCAAAGGCTTCAGTAAAGATGTATGAAAGGCGTTAGGAATTCTCAAAGACGGTGGCAGCTTGACTTTGTATGACACAGGGTTGAGTACCTTTACAATGGGAAATGGACCAATAAACCTGGGAGCAAATTTCTTAGAAGGAACTTTGAACTTGAGATTGCGCGTAGAAATCCAAACTTGGTCTCCCACTTTGTAATTCGGTACAGCTTTACGTTTTCTATCTGCAAAAGATTTATAACGAGCGGAAGTTTTGACCAAGGACTTACGTACGCAACTCCAGATGCTAGATAGACGTTGAAGCTCTTGATCTGCCGCTGGGACCTCTAGGGCTGGCAATGGATGAAACTCTGGCACACGAGGATGAAAGCCGAAGTTAATATAAAAGGGCGTAGATTCTGAAGATGAATGGAAGAGATTATTATGAGCAAATTCTGCCAATGGAAGGTAGTCAACCCAGTCATCCTGTGAGGACGATATATATAGCCGGAGAAATGTTTCAAGGTCTTGGTTGACTCTCTCAGTTTGTCCATCTGTCTGAGGATGATATGCAGAAGAAAAGTTCAACTTGACATTTAAAGATGAACAAAGCGACCTCCAAAACTTGGCCACAAACTGTGTTCCCCGATCAGAGATAATTTCTCGAGGAAGGCCATGCAACTTGAAGATTTCAGAGATGAACAATCTGGCTAGTAAAGGGGCTGATGGTAACCCAGTTAATGAAATGAAATGTGCCATTTTCGAAAATCGATCCACTATCACCCAAATGGTATTTCGCCCTTTTGATGGAGGTAGATCGGTCACGAAATCCATTGAGATATGAGTCCATGGTTGTTTGGGTATGGATAGTGGATGTAGTAAACCTGGTGGAGAACTTCTTGGACTCTTATGTTGGGCACATTTAGGACATGCTGCTATAAACTCTTGGACATCGGCTTTGAGACGTGGCCACCAATAAGACTGTTGAATAAATTTGAGAGTCTTTAGAACCCCAGGATGACCCATGAAGGAAGAGGAGTGAGCCCAGGTAAGCAGCCGTTTTCGAAGACTTGTGGCGACAAAGGTCTTGCCAAGCGGAGGAACTGGAGAGGTTCGAGTCACTAAAAAGGACGTAGGATTCACAATGGCTTGATTCGTGGTAGCATCATTTAATTCAGAAGAAGCAAAGGACCGGGAAAGGGCATCTGCCTTTTTGTTCTGAGACCCTGGACGATAGGTGAGTTTGAAATCAAATCGTGAGAAGAAAAGCGCCCATCGAGCTTGTCGTGGATTCAAACACTGAGCTGACTGCAGATACAGAAGATTCTTATGATCAGTATAAACTGTAATGCGATGTTGAGCTCCTTCTAGAAGGTATCTCCACTCCTCAAATGCCAACTTGATGGCAAGTAACTCTTGCTCACCGATTGCATAATTACGTTCTGCCGGGAGGAACTTACGGGAGAAATATCCACAGGGATGGACTTTGTTATCTTCAAAGACTTGTGACAACACAGCTCCTACTGCTTCTGTAGATGCATCCACCTCTAGTAGAAAGGGACGATTCAAATCAGGCTGTCGAAGAATGGGGGCTGACACAAAGGCTTGCTTTAAATCAGAGAAGGCTTTGATTGCTTCAGAAGACCAATTCGTAGGATTTGCTCCCTTGCGAGTTAGGGCTGTGATGGGAGCAGCTAACGTAGAATAATTCTTGATGAATCTCCTATAGAAATTCGCAAAGCCAAGAAATCGCTGAATCCCCTTGAGAGTTGAAGGAGTGGACCAATCTCGGATAGCTTGTACCTTACCTGGATCCATACATAGCTCTGATCCAGAAATTATGTAACCAAGGAACGGTATGGAAGATACTTCAAAAGTGCACTTCTCTAACTTACAATAAAGTTGATTTTTCCTCAGACGTGTCAGTACCTCTTTAACTTGGAGACGGTGAGACTTTAGATCCTTAGAGAATATTAGGATATCATCCAGGTACACTACTAGACACTTGTAGAGAAGATCTCGAAAAAGTTCATTCACATAGCTTTGAAAAACTGCAGGTGCATTACAAAGACCAAAGGTATTCGTAATGCCCATCCCGGGTATTAAAAGCAGTCTTCCACTCGTCCCCTGCACGGATGCGGATTAAATTGTAGGCCCCTCGGAGATCCAGTTTTGTAAACACAGTAGCTCCCTTTACCCGGTCAAATAATTCTGGAATTAAGGGTAATGGATACTTGTTTTTCACAGTGATCTCATTGAGTCCACGGTAATCTATGCATGGTCGTAACCCACCGTCCTTCTTCTTAACGAAAAAGAATCCGGCTCCTGCAGGTGAAGAAGATGGTCTGATAAATCCTTTGATTAGATTTTCCTGTATATAGTCAGACATAGCTTGCGTCTCTGGGATGGATAGCGGATAAATTCGTCCCCTAGGAGGGGTTTTGCCTGGAACCAGGACGATTGGGCAGTCCCATTCGCGGTGAGGAGGTAGAGAGTCTGCTGCTTGTTTACTGAAAACATCTGCAAAAGATTGATACACCGGAGGTAGGTCGGGAAGGCTAATTGACCGGAGAGGTACAATTGAGGCTAAACAGTCCTTGGTACAAGATTTACCCCACGAAAGGACTTCCATGGTTTGCCAATTGAGTTGAGGATTATGTTTCTGCAGCCAAGGTAAACCAAGTATCACATCTTGAGAGGCTTTGGGAATCACGTAGAAGGAGAGGTATTCGGAATGGAGCACACCAACTTTCATCTTGAGACATACGGTTCGATGAGTAATTATACCATCTGGAATTCGACTTCCATCCACTGCTGTAACGGCAACTGCTGCTTCCAGAGGCATGGTTTGAACTTTAGACCGCATGACAAAGGCTGAGGAGATGAAGTTCTCGGCTGCCCCGGAATCTAGGAGAGCTGAAACTTTCACTGTAGAACTTGGAACTTCTAATTGAATAGACAAGATCGGCTCTTTCCCAGAACGTGATTCTAGAGTAACTCCTAGCTTAACCTCTCTTGAATAAGCTAGGAGCGAGAGTTTCCCGGTCGGAGTTTGCAGAATTTAACTAAGTGTTCGGAGGACCCACAGTACATGCAGAGGTTACCCTGTCGACGACGAAGTCGTTCCTCTTCTGTGAGGCGAGAGCGCCCAATCTGCATAGGTTCTTCTGTCGTTACCGGAGACTGTGAAGAAGAGTCTTGTCGAGGCCTAGGATGATAACGTGGACTGGATCGCTCTGCCCTGGATTTCTCTAAACATCGCTCCCTGTAGCGTAGGTCAAGTTTGTTACAGAGAGAAATCAATTCATCCAGTTTAGTTGGCACGTCCCGGATAGTTAAATCATCCTTGATTCTCTCTGAAAGTCCATTCCAAAACGCGGCGATCAGGGCCTCCTCATTCCAGTTTAACTCTGAAGACAACGTGCGAAACTGAATAATATATTGACTGACAGGACGTAAACCTTGACGTAGACGGAGAATCTCCAAGGATGCTGAGGTGGTCCTGCCTGGTTCGTCAAAGATTCTCCGGAAGGAAGATACGAACTCTTTGTAATTAGAGAGGATAGGATCACCTCTCTCCCATAATGGTGATGCCCACTCCAGAGCCTGACCAGAGAGGAGGGCAATAATATATGCGACCTTAGAACGAGCTGATGGGAAACTGGCGGACATCAGCTCGAACTGGATCTCGCATTGATTCAGGAATCCTCTGCAAAGTTTTGGAGTCCCGTCAAACTTACTTGGAGAGGGTAACTGCAAGCGGGACGTAGGCAGCATCACAGGAGAAGCTGTAGTGGTAACTGGGACAACCGGAGTTGGAATCTGAACTTGAGACGTTTTAATAGCTGTACGAAGAGTCTCTAAACGGTCTGCCATAGTTTGCATAAACTGCACTATTTGTGTCTGTATAGACTCCTGGTTTTCCAGACGGGAAAGGATATTTGACGTAGCACCGCCTCCTGCGAATTGGTCACTTGACGGATCCATGTGGCCAGTGCTTACTGTCAGGTCCGGGTGTTTTTGTGAATCCGTTAACCTGGAACCAACCACAGGTGTAGGTGCTGGGGTATGAAGAAAACAGGGAGGACGAAGGAAGTTCCGTTTCATATATTTATTAAAGTAACAATTCAGTAAGGAGTTAAATGACTAGTTGTTAATCATCATTATACTGTAGTATTGCAGGAATGGCAGAAATAATATGCAAGAGAAAACTCAGAAATAAATAAAAGAAATGTTCATGGAAACATATGCAAAAACAAGCTGAAGAACAAATGTTGAATTGTCCAAATGTAAACAAGCTTTGATGCTGAATTGCAGATTGTGTTTAACTGGTTAATGCAGACATGGAGAATTAACTGTAAGAATTTGCAATGGAGTTTTAAGAGTTAACTGAGAGACTGTGAAGAATTATCCTTGTAATGACATCATAGAAAATAAAGTACTGAATTGGGTTACTTGCGGGTTCCGGAGATCACTGTGAAACTGTAGTAGGTGGCAAGGTGATGAATGGGTTAAATGCAGAGTTGAGCAAACGAACAGCTGAAGGAATTGGAATCCTCCAGACTTTGTATGATAGGCAGACAGACAAGGTAACCTCATGCAGGATACTGGGAATCCAAGTATTTCCAATAGGTGTGCAATTGACTGATAGCACAATGGAGAGCCAGTGGATCTTTGGCAGTGAAGGCTGCAAACGGACCTCTGGGAACGGAGGCGATATCTGGACCACGGGAATCACACAGGAATGCACGGAGATAGTTCAGAGCTAGAGCACAGCTTTGATACAACAAAGCACTGGCCCAGAGTGACATAATCCCAGCCTACTTAAAGGCAGCACAAGCACGGGATTGGCTTACACCTGCCCACAGGTGTTTTCACAAGTGCTCAGTATTAGTTATTTGGTCTCCAACATGGCCACCTCCTATACAGCAGACACACCGCAGTGCCTTAGGCCATTTGGTCCCCGCACTCACAGTTCCCAGACTCTGCATTACCTGTGCCATTGATCACGCCGTGTCCCCACACGGGCGCACAGCACCGCGAGCAACCGCACTGGCAACGGATGAACCCCAGAACCTGCAAAGGTGAGAGACCGGTTCGTGACAAAATGCACCCCAAACCATGAAAATGGGCATTTCCGGACTCTGGATGTATTTCCCAAATGTGGTAGGTAACGCCAGCTTTTGCTAGCGTTACCCTATAGAAGCCAATGGGCTTCTTTCCAACCTGGCAGTTCTGACATTGCAAAGAGCAGCTCTTATCAGGAGAGCTGTCCTTTGCGATGCTAATCGCATATGTAAGTACATTTGCAGGGTGTACCGAATTGCTGAAGCAAGGCTTAGTACACCGTGCCCTCAGAGAGAAAACATCTAGGGTATTGTTAAATGGCCTGATTAATTTGTACTTTCCGTTCATTGGTTTTAGAGTGATAGGCAGGTGAGAGTGACAAGTCAATACCAAACAATACAAAATGCTCTTCAAACTGCAAGCCACTACGATAACCAGAATGCCATGCAGTCTGACTACATTGTGTATAAATAAAGATGATAATATGGTAGTATGGTACCTTCACTGATATACTGATATACTGTAAAAACCCTCAGAAGTATAAAATGATTCATTTTTGTTGCCTCCCCTGCTCCCAAGCAATGGATGGATGGATTGCAGAAATTGACAACTGGCAAATCAAAATATTAAGGTCACGCAGATTGAGGTTGTGCTGCCTATTATTACAGTGCACATCCCCTACTTCTTCTGTTGGCTCCGCCCCCACACATGCAGTGTTAGGAACCACTTCCTCCGGATTAGTAACAGGTGAGTGGGGCTGTTTTCTCTTCTCATGCAGCTAAGACTTCTCTGATGAACATTATTTCTTCCTTTCTATCCTTTCTTTCAAAACATCACATGAATGAGAAACAAGTAAATTGGAAATGAAAGTATAATTTTCACTCTTGGATCGCCATTGACCAAGAAAACTTTATGTAATCCAAATATTATTCTGTTTTTTTAAACAAATAAAGATCGTTTATACTGTCCAAACACACTTTCAAGATATAAAACTAAAGTATCTTCCTTGAAATGTTTGTTGAACCGCTATCGTTTTCCATTAGGAAGGGTACATTGCCAAGAATTTTTAACATCAACAAAAGTAAAATGTTATTATATACCATAAAGATGTAATAAAAAGCAGGGATTAATTAAAAGGTCGTGGAAGATGTTGCACATATGCTGTCTACAAGTGCTTACTAATATTCTGTGTACTGTACGGTGTACTGTATGGCGGTCACTGGTATGCTCAGTGTATTGTATGATGGTCACTGGGATGTTTTCTATATTTGTATGGCATTTGGTTATATGTTAAATATATATTATGGAATAGTCCCAGTGCCAAATGGTCTGATAAGACTGTAGGTATTCCCTTCATTGTGTGAAGGCCAATCATAGGGAGGTGTTGGCAGGATGGTTACACCTCCACTCTCACTAGCAGTCTATTAGTGAATGAGAAACAAGTAAATTGGAAATGAAAGTATAATTTTCACTCTTGGATCGCCATTGACCAAGAAAACTTTATGTAATCCAAATATTATTCTGTTTTTTTAAACAAATAAAGATCGTTTATACTGTCCAAACACACTTTCAAGATATAAAACTAAAGTATCTTCCTTGAAATGTTTGTTGAACCGCTATCGTTTTCCATTAGGAAGGGTACATTGCCAAGAATTTTTAACATCAACAAAAGTAAAATGTTATTATATACCATAAAGATGTAATAAAAAGCAGGGATTAATTAAAAGGTCGTGGAAGATGTTGCACATATGCTGTCTACAAGTGCTTACTAATATTCTGTGTACTGTACGGTGTACTGTATGGCGGTCACTGGTATGCTCAGTGTATTGTATGATGGTCACTGGGATGTTTTCTATATTTGTATGGCATTTGGTTATATGTTAAATATATATTATGGAATAGTCCCAGTGCCAAATGGTCTGATAAGACTGTAGGTATTCCCTTCATTGTGTGAAGGCCAATCATAGGGAGGTGTTGGCAGGATGGTTACACCTCCACTCTCACTAGCAGTCTATTAGTGACATGGTAGCGAGGATTAACTTGATCCTCCCTGAGTGATTAATAGTGAGAGGGTAATAGGCCCCCTTCCTAGATATGGAGACATTGTCTCCAGTATTTTGGTGTTGGAATCACAGTGATGGAGGACCTCTCTATTTGCAGATTCACCCCAACTAGATTTTTTTTTGTGTCTTTTTGAGGGGCCTTTCCAAATATTGCTATGGACCCACAAAGTTCTAGTTATGCCCTTGCCTAACGATCCAATCACTGTCACCAGCTTGACTTGTTAGGGGTTTAAGCCTGCACATAAGGAAATTCTTGGGGTAAGGGTGCTGATTGAAACAGATTTAATTCAAAATAGCAATTAATACATTTTAGGAGCCGTAGAAAAATCCATATAGATACTCGGTAATACTCCCTAAAATGTACATTTCAGGGAAGTGGTTTGAAAACCTGCAAATGTGGCAGACCATAATCTATTCAAATTGACTTTGGATCATCTTTTCTATACCTTGTTTCGAAACAAGCCTGTGTCTAAGTTCTTGGGACAGACTAGATTTGACACTGAAAACTTATATTCCTGCCAATGTCTCTGTGATTTGGTCATGACGGTACTGTTTTCTCTGTAACCTCAGAATGATTAGGAATGTATCCAATTGAGTGATTTAGAATTAACACAATTGCATGGTCTGGCATGGTTCCAACTAGTTCTAATCATGGCCCTCATTCCGAGTTGATCGGTCGCAAGGCGAATTTAGCAGAGTTACACACGCTAAGCCGCCGCCTACTGGGAGTGAATCTTAGCTTCTTAAAATTGCGACCGATGTATTCGCAATATTGCGATTACTAACTACTTAGCAGTTTCAGAGTAGCTCCAGACTTACTCTGCCTGTGCGATCAGTTCAGTGCTTGTCGTTCCTGGTTGACGTCACAAACACACCCAGCGTTCGCCCAGGCACTCCCACCGTTTCTCCGGCCACTCCTGCGTTTTTTCCGGAAACGGTAGCGTTTTCAGCCACACGCCCCTGAAACGCCGTGTTTCCGCCCAGTAACACCCATTTCCTGTCAATCACATTACGTTCGCCGGAGCGATGAAAAAGCCGTGAGTAAAATTACTTTCTACATAGCAAAGTTACTTGGCGCAGTCGCAGTGCGAACATTGCGCATGCGTACTAAGCGGATTTTCATTGCGATGCGATGAAAAATACCGAGCGAACAACTCGGAATGAGGGCCCATATTGCTTACTATATACATTTTTGTGCTTATTTGTGGAGAAATTCATCCAGAAACAAAGACGTCCTCAGTACAGTATTAATAACACAGATATTCTCAGTTACTTCTGAGTTTGCTTCATACCTAGAACGCTAGCCTTTTTCACAAATTGAATATGACTGATTATAACGCTTAGTAGAAAGTTGGAGAATTGCCCTGGAAACAAAGGCTCAAGACACTGCATGCAGAATTGCAGATGTACTTAGTTTTACGTCTGCACACTGCATTGTGGCACCTGTTAGCATCTTTTGCATCCGTTAGCTTTGGCTAGTGATTTCCCACACTGAAACTGATTTCATGGGATGCCTGTAACATGGCCATGCACTTCAACAGCAGTGGTGTCTCGCTTGGTCTTTCTGGCCCAAATATATTAGGTCTTAACAAGCCTGTTACATAGCAGTTAGGAAGCTGATTGGCTGGTCATTTATCACTCTTTTTCTGTCTCCACTTTATCTCTTGTTAAAGCCTTTGTTCGATGTTGCTGAATAGAGCCAGCATTAATCAATGCTCAAGCAATGGATGCTTTGAAATACAACTGATTTTCATTGAATCCAGACATGCGATACAGCAACCAGGCGTTTCCACAAGTCACGTCAATAAAGTGAAAGAACACCCTAATGTTCCATCTGCTGTTGTTGCATTTGTGTGGGTACATCGCCACACACTGATCCATGTGATCCACTACACCCATGTGCATGTTACACTACTCTGTACCTTAGTCTGTCGATAGATGGCACCAAAGGAAACTTTCGTCCAGGGAACCATAAGGTCTAGAACCGGCCCTGTATACAGTGTCTCATTGGTCTCTCTAAAAAAGAAACCAGCAGTAGTCCCCCATCATTGCAGGGTCCCAGCATCCTGGGTAGCGATGCTCCATTGTCAGAATGTCTTGGTGAAAACGTTTCCCCCTGTTCATCACTTATGCACACTACCTAGGTTATCATGGAAAAGTCTAGCTGGGAATGTGAAAAGTGAATTTTAAGTGACATTCTCCAACCCATATTTTTGTAGTTGTCTAATAGTTTATTGATGATGGACATGTAGTTGGTCTCGTCTCTGTTCCCGAAGAATCCATGCACAGCAGCGTTTAGGAGGGTTCTGCCCCAGTACCAGCACATGGAGGAAAATGAGGAAGACGAGGAGTCTAAGCAGGATGCATACCCCATAGTGCAGGCAGAAGTGGGTCAAAATATCTCTAAAACCTTACGTGACACCAAATTTCTCACTTGTGGTTTGCGATAAGCCACAAGGTTAATTGAGGTCACTCTTGTGGGTGACCTCAACTAACCTTGTGGCTTACCACATACCATTGGTTCCCACCCATTCACTTCTCTGGTGATTTTTACTCATAGAAGAGAATGTGCTCTGCTTTACTGACAACCCTGCAGCGCTAAACCAATCAGGAGAGTGCTATTACGTGGTGCTCCCTGAGTGGCTGGCAGGTCCCCAAGTGACAGAAGTCACGTGGCGGTTCGTCATTCGGGAAAGACAATCCATATGTGTTAACATGGATTGTCTTACATCCGCGGAGGTTGGAATTTAATTTTTTTATTTATAACCCTTGGGATGCCTACTTGGACTGAAGAGGACCAATCTACACTGGATTTAGGTGAGTATGTATTGTTACCTATGGATTTCAACTAGACAAGGGGACCTAAGGCCTATGTGGAATGGTAGGTAAGTATGTGTCAGTGTGTGTATGTTTTACAGTTCTCCTCAATATAACAATTGAAATAATTAGCACCAACTATGGATTTAAAAAAAAAAAATGTGTCAGCCAGTAGTGAATATATCTGTGCACCAACTATGAGATCTGGAAAACATGCACTGTTAGGGGTCCCCGAGGACAGCATTAGGGAATCACTGTTAAATACAATATATGATGTTATTTATCAATACTGCATTATATATACTATCCAGAGTATAAGGAGACCAATGTGTACATATAGGTTGTGGGTTGTTAATAAGTTCTTTAACATTTTTGAATTATACCCACTTCTAAAAAAATCAGCTCAGGTTGACTGGCATCTAACGGCTTACTGTGATCATTGGTCATGTATATGTCTGAGGTATTACATACACTGCACTTTGTATGAGGCAGACTATAGCTTGTTAAGTGCTAATTATGCCACTTCATGGGCTGACCACTCCGCCTCTAAAACCAAGTATTTGGACCTCCCCTCTAGAAATCCTGTGTTTGCCTCTACAAGTGTAGATTATTTATTTTCTTAATTGTCATATCTATTATTTATCTAATTGCCATATCTAGTTTACTCCCTTTTAAAAAAAGGTTCACATGAGCTCAAGGTTTCACACAAGGTTAAATAAAACGTCACACAACGATCAACAGTTTCGGACTAGTCTTTACCAATATAGCTAAATGCAGAAATACAAATAGCAGAGCGAGGGTCGCTTCAAAGATTGCTCTGCTGGCAGACACCATAATCTACTGTCAATACACAGTACAACATTTTATATTTGCTTTGAAAATGTTCTAGTTGGCCAAGAATTCCAGTCGAAGTTCCAGATGAAGTTTTGCTACCATAAATATTACTGCGCGGATAATGATTTTAAACTGTTGTATATTCAACATATCCAGCTACTGCTTCATACTGTACTTGCAAAATTGCCCCTCTTCTGTTCTAAATGGTTCCTCCTGATACAGTATATAAATCTAGATGCATATGGGAAGATGTATCCATTCTTGGAGAGAGATAAAGGGTACGCGGTCAATTTGCCAATTGTCGGGATCCCGAGGGTCAGGATACAGACGCCCGATGAAATCCTGGCGGTCGAAATCTCAAACACCACCTGGAATACCCACTTGGGTGGTGGTCCATGCCACCATCCGAGAGGGATGCGTGAGGAGCGCAGGGAGCCTGCGAGGGGACACACTGCGCTTTCCGCCGGTATTCCAGCTGTCGGGATTCCGGCGCCGGTCTGCTGACTGCTAGGATCCCGACAGCCGGGATATTATACTGATCCCAGATATAATAGGGGGACATTTACTAAGCAATGATAAGAGCGGAGAAGTGAGCCAGTGGAGAAGTTGGCAACCAATCAGCACTTAAGTAACATCTATAATTTGCATACTATAAAATGATACAGGGCTGTTGATTGGTTGAGGGGGCCACTTCTCCTCTGGCTCACTTCTCCACTCTTATCACTGCTTAGTAAATGTCCCTCAAAGTACCACCCAATCAACTCATTACTGTCAATGACCATACACCCCCTGTAAAGTGACAGTTAAAAGCTGATTAGTTGGTACTTTATCCCTCTCTACTTTATCTCCAAGCCTTAAAAATCTCCCTCACAATCTTAAAAGTATTTCACTTCATCCTATATAAACATAGGACCTTATTCAGATTAGGCACAATATGGCTGAAGAACAATGTGATCCTTGGAGGTGTTGTGCTTCTTGAATGGCACAGGTGTCTGGTTTTCCACCCAAACCAAAGGAACAAGATAGTGGACTACACAACGGAGCACAACTCTGCTCCAGCCTTTAGCAGAAGTTGGGGTGAGTGAGTTTGCGGAGTTAAAACATGTGTCCATCACTAAGTGAGATTATTGGAAATAGGTGAAGTGTTAAAAAGGGAGCACAGCTATGTTCACTCCGAACTGGACATGATTCCGGGCCTAATTCAGACCGATCGCTGTTGTGTGAAATCGCACAGCGGGCGGTTATCGAATGACTGCTCGTGCGTATGCACCGCAAAGCGCAGGTGCGACGCCAAACAGCGATAGAATGGTGTGAAAATTTTGATCGCTAGGCATACGCAGAAAGTGGACGTTTATGGATGGTAACTGGACGTTTTCTGAGAGTGTCAGGGAAAATGCATGCGTAACCCAAGCGTTTTCTGGGAGGGTGTGTGACGTCAGCTCCGGCCACGAACAATCTGTTTCTAATTCTATAGCACTGTAGGAGTAAGTCCTGGGCTGGGCACAGACTGCACAGACTGGAAAAATCATTCGACGGTGAGTGTTGCGAACGAATTTGCAGATGTCCGCTGTCTGGCGAGGTTTTCGCACGGCATACACATGCATTCGCACACTTGTACAGGTCGGGTTTTCACTCTCTATGGGCGGCGGCTATCTGATTGCAGACCTCTGTAAATTTGCTGAGGAGCGATCAGGTCTGAATTAGAACCTCCATCAGCAGCTCTAAGCTTGCAGGGATCGGGTCTTGTCCTGTATTTATAATCTGAAGTTCTTTGCACCATGGCCGAGAAGCACATTTCTACGTGCACTTTGCCTTATGTAAAAAATAAAAATGCTTCAAAGGCAAAAAGTGCCACATGTAATAATTGCAGTCCTGCTGCCCCCTCACTCAGCTGACACAGTTAAGAGATAAATGAGGCTTTATTTTAACGCTGGCTGGATGCTGATCCTCATCAGTGACAGATGGCATAGCATAGAAGGAGAGAGGTGGGCATGTGGCGGGTGTGGCGTGCGAGCAGCATGACGTAATCACATCACATCATGCTGTTTTTGTACATGGAGGTGGAGCTGGGAGTTTGAAAGCCGGTGGCAGTGGCACCCTTGATTAACCCAGGCGTCCAGTCAGTAATGCAGTCCTGACTGGGTGCAGCGCAGAGGGGACAGTAATCAGCCTGCTCGGCGATCACTGCATCAGGCATGTGAGATCGGGGTGCCAGACATTAGGCACCCCCCCTGCGCACACCTATGCAACCTTCTGAGACCAGACAAGTGGTGTGGTCTTTTTAGGACTTAATAGGGGTTCACTACGATATGCTGGCGGTCGGGCTCCCAGCGACCAGCATACCGGCGCCGGGAGCCCGACCGCCGGCTTACCGACAGTGTGGCGAGCGCAAATGAGCCCCTTGCGGGCTCGCTGCGCTCGCCACGCAACAGGCACGGTGGCGCCACACTATTTTATGCTCCCTCCAGGGGGGTCGTGGACCCCCACGAGGGAGAATAAGTGTCGGTATGCCGGCTGTCGGGATCCCGGCGCCGGTATACTGTGCGCCGGGATCCCATCAGTCGGCATACAGAAGACCACCCCTTAATAGACCACAGTCTTAAATGCAATTTCAAAATTGGTCTAATATTAAAGAGTACAAATCCAAATCTTCTACAGCTCCAAGCTAGTGCTAAAGTCAGTCTGCGAAGTGGGAATGGCTCTGTAGCAACAGTATATTTTTATTTTGTAATGGTATATCAAGATTTTTTGCACTTTGATAAGGGTTAGTTACTCTTAAAAGCAAGCCCACATTATTTCTAGATTTTTAAATCTGTATACAGTTTGAGGTACATACCCACTTCCTGGCCCCCATACATTAAGTCTGCACCTACCTTTGCAAGGTCACGGAAGCTCCAACAAACGTGCATTTTGTTGACAGTGACCTGTTACTACAATCTTCATAATAATTTGAAACTTTCGCTCTTTCTATAATAATGTTTATCTGTTTAGCTTATTTTTTATCTTGAATTGTGTGTCAAGTTTTCATGTTTAACACATACTTGCCTATTCTCCTGGAATGGCCGGGAGGCTCCTGAACATCAGGTGGCACTCCCGGCATCATGAAAGAGTGGGTATACCTACCGGTCCGGAGTCAGTAATGTGGTAAGACACAAATAAATTGTTCAAGATAGGCAAGATAAGAAACTGTCTTTTTAGGTGTTTTGGTTGTTGTACTTTTAAGCAATGTCATAAAATTAGAGATGTGCACCGGAATTTTTCGGGTTTTGTGTTTTGGTTTTGGATTCGGTTCCGTGTCCGTGTTTTGGATTCGGACACATTTTGGCAAAACCTTCCTTAAGAATTTTTGTCGGATTCGGGTGTGTTTTGGATTCGTGTGGTTTTTTTAATAAAAAAAACCTCAGAAATAGCTTAAATCATAGAATTTGGGGGTAATTTTGATCCTATAGTATTATTAACCTCAATAACCATAATTTCCACTCATTTCCAGTCTATTCTGAACACCTCACAATATTATTTTTAGTCCTAAAATTTGCCTCCAAGATTTTTCATGTGCTGCACCACTTCTCTGGAATGCCCTACTTCTCCCACTCAGACTCTCCACCTCTCTACAAAACTTCAAACGGGCTCTAAAGACCCACTTTTTCACCAAACCCAGCCAAATCTCAGCCTAACTAGAGATGTGCACCGGAAATTTTTCGGGTTTTGCGTTTTGGTTTTGGATTTGGTTCAGCGGCTGTGTTTTGGATTCGGACGCGTTTTTGGCAAAACCTCCCTTAAAATTTTTTGTCGGATTCGGGTGTGTTTTGGATTCAGGTGGGGTTTTTTTTCAAAAACCCCTCAAAAACAGCTTAAATCATAGAATTTGGGGGTAATTTTGATTCCATAGTATTATTAACCTCAATGACCATAATTTCCACTCATTTCCAGTCTATTCTGAACACCTCACACCTCACAATATTTTTAGTCCTAAAATTTTCACCGAGGTCACTGGATGACTAAGCTAAGCGACCCAAGTGGGCAGCACAAACACCTGGCTCATCTAGGAGTGGCACTGCAGAGTCAGACAGGATGGCTCTTAAAAAAATTGGCCCCAATCATCACATGATGCAAAGATAAATAAAAAAAGAGGTGCAAGATGGAATTGTCCTTGGGCCCTCCCACCCACCCTTATGTTGTATAAACAAGACATGCACACTTTAACAAACCCAACATTTCAGCCACAGGGTCTGCCACACGACTGTGGCTGAAATGACTGGTTGGTTTGGGCACCCACCAAAAAAAGAAGCAATCAATCTCTCCTTGCTCAAACTGGCTCTACAGAGGCAAGATGTCCACCTCCTCCTCATCGTCCGATTCCTCACCCCTTTCACTGTGTACATCCACCTCACAGAGTATTAATTCGTCCCCGCTGGAATCCACCATCACAGGTCCCGGTGTACTTTCTGGAGGCAATTGCTGGTGAATGTCTCCACGGAGGAATTGATTATAATTCATTTTAATGAACATCATCTTCTCCACATTTTCTGGAAGTAACCTCGTACACCGATCGCTGAGAAGGTGACCGGCTGCACTAAACACTTTCGGAGTACACACTGGAGGGGGGGCAACTTAGGTAACATAAAGCCAGTTTGTGCAAGGGCCTCCAAATTGCCTCTTTTTCCTGCCAGTATACGTACGGACTGTCTGACATGCCTACTTGGATGCTGTCACTCATATAATCCTCCACCATTCTCTCAATGGTGACAGAATCATATGCAGTGACAGTAGACGACATGTCAGTAATCGTTAGCAGGTCCTTCAGTCTGGGCCACATGTCAGCACTCGCTCCGGACTGCCCTGCATCACCGCCAGCGGGTGGGCTCGGAATTCTTATCCTTTTCCTTGCAGCCCCAGTTGCGAGAGAATGTGAAGGAGGAGCTGTTGACGGGCCACGTTCCGCTTGAGATGACAAGTGTCTCACCAGCAGGTCTTTGAACCTCTGCAGACTTGTGTCTGCCAGAAAGAGAGATACAACGTAGGCTTTAAACCTATTATTGAGCACGGTGGCCAAAATGTAGTGCTCTGATTTCAACAGATTGACCACCCGTGAATCCTGGTTAAGTGAATGAAGGGCTCCATCCACAAGTCCCACATGCCTAGCGGAATCGCTCTGTTTTAGCTCCTCCTTCAATCTCTCCAGCTGCTTCTGCATAAGCCTGATGAGGGGAATGACCTGACTCAGGCTGGCAGTGTCTGAACTGACTTCACGTGTGGCAAGTTCAAAGGGTTGCAGAACCTTGCACAATGTTGAAATCATTCTCCACTGCACTTGAGTCAGGTGCATTCCCCCTCCTTTGCCTATATCGTAGGCAGATGTATAGGCTTGAATGGCCTTTTGCTGCTCCTCCATCCTCTGAAGCATATAGAGGGTTGAATTCCACCTCGTTACCACCTCTTGCTTCAGATGATGGAGGGGCAGGTTCAGGAGTGTTTGCTGGTGCTCCAGTCTTCGGCACGCGGTGGCTGAATGCCGAAAGTGGCCCGCAATTCTTTGGGCCACCGACAGCATCTCTTGCACGCCCCTGTCATTTAAAAAAAAAATCTGCACCGCCAAATTAATTGTATGTGCAAAACATGGGACGTGCTGGAATTTGCCACATGTAACGCACGCACAATATTGGTGGCGTTGTCCGATGTCACAAATCCCCAGGAGAGTCCAATTGGGGTAAGCCAATCTGCGATGATGTTCCTCAGTTTCCGTAAGAGTTTGTCAGCTGTGTGCCTCTTATGGAAAGCGGTGATACAAAGCGTAGCCTGCCTAGGAACGAGATGGCATTTGCGAGATGCTGCTACTGGTGCCGCCGCTGCTATTCTTGCTGCGGGAGGCAATACATCTACCCAGTGGGCTGTCACAGTCATATAGTCCTGAGTCTGCCCTGCTCCATTTGTCCACATGTCCGTGGTTAAGTGGACATTGGGTACAACTGCATTTTTTAGGACACTGGTGACTCTTTTTCTGACGTCTGTGTACATTCTCGGTATCGCCTGCCTAGAGAAGTGGAACCTAGATGGGATTTGGTACCGGGGACACACTACCTCAAGAAATTCTCTAAGTCCCTGTGAATTAACGGTGGATACCGGACACACGTTTAACACCAACACAGCTGCCAAGGCCTGAGTTATCCGCTTTGCAGCAGGATGACTGCTGTGATATTTCATCTTCCTCGCAAAGGACTGTTGGACAGTCAATTGCTTACTGGAAGTAGTACAAGTGGTCTTCCGACTTCCCCTCTGGGATGACGATCGACTCCCAGCAGCAACAAAAGCAGCGCCAGCAGCAGTAGGCGTTACACTCAAGTATCCATCAGAGGAATCCCAGTTAGGAGAGGACTCGTCAGACTTGCCAGTGATATGGCCTGCAGGACTATTGGTGTTCCTGTCTAAGGAGGAAATTGACACTGAGGGAGTTGGTGGTGTGGTTTGCAGGAGCTTGGGTACAAGAGGAAGGGATTTAGTTGTCAGTGGACTGCTTTCACTGTCACCCAAAGTTTTTGAACTTGTCAATGACTTCTGATGAATGCGCTCCAGGTGACGTATAAGGGAGGATGTTCCTAGGTGGTTAACGTCCTTATCCCTACTTATTACGGCTTGACAAAGGCAACACACAGCTTGACACCTGTTGTCCACATTTCTGTTAAAATAATTCCACACCGAAGAGGTGATTTTATTTGACCAGGCATGTCAATGGCCATATTCATCCCATGGACAACAGGTGTCTCCCCGGGTGCCTGACTTAAACAAACCACCTCACCATCAGAGTCCTCCTTGTCAATTTCCTCCTCAGCGCCAGCAACACCCATATCCTCATCCCAATGTACTTCAACAGTGACATCTTAAATTTGACTATCAGTAACAGGACTGTGGGTGCTCCTTCCAGCACTTCCAGGGTGCGTGCAAATGGTGGAAGGAGCCACCTCTTCCCGTCCAGTGTTGGGAAGGTCAGGTATCGCAACCGACACAATTGGACTCTCCTTGGGGATTTGTGATTTAGAAGAACGCACAGTTCTTTGCTGTGCTTTTGCCATCCTAACTCTTTTCAGTTTTCTAGCGGGAGGATGAGTGCTTCCATCCTCATGTGAAGCTGAACCACTAGCCATGAACATAGGCCAGGGCCTTAGCCGTTCCTTGCCACTCCATGTCGTAAATGGCATATTGGCAAGTTTACTCTTGTCCTCAGACGCTTTTAATTTCGATTTTTGGGTCATTTTCCTGAACTTTAGTTTTTTGGATTTTACATGCTCTCTACTATGACATTGGGCATCGGCCTTGGCAGACGACGTTGATGGCATTGAATCATCTCTGCCATGACTAGTGGCAGCAGCTTCAGCACTAGGTGGAAGTGGATCTTGATCTTTCCCTATTTCACCCTCCACATTTTTGTTCTCCATTTTTTAATGTGTGGAATTATATGCCAGTAATATTATATCAATAGCAATGGCCTACTGTACTGTACAACTATATACTGTTGGTCACCAAAATGCTGCACTGTACTACTATATATACTGCTCACAAAAATGCAGCACAGATATGGAATGGATACTTGCAGTGACACAGAGCTGCAAGATACAGCAATGGCCTACTGTACTGTACAACTATATACTGTTGGTCACCAAACTGCTGCACTGTACTACTATATATACTGCTCACAAAAATGCAGCACAGATGTGGAATGGATACTTGCGGTGACACAGAGCTGCAAGATACAGCAATGGCCTACTGTACTGTACAACTATATACTGTTGGTCACCAAAATGCTGCACTGTACTACTATATATACTGCTCACAAAAATGCAGCACAGATATGGAATGGATACGTGCAGTGACACAGAGCTGCAAGATACAGCAATGGCCTACTATACTGTACAACTATATACTGTTGGTCACCAAAATGCAGCACACTGAGCACAGATATTTGCAGCACACTGAGCACAGATATGGAGCTTTTCAGGCAGAGAACGTAGATATTTGCAGCACACTGAGCACAGATATGGAGCTCTTCAGGCAGAGAACGTAGATATTTGCAGCACACTGAGCACAGATTTTTGCAGCACACTGAGCACAGATACGGAGCTTTTCAGGGAGAGAACGTAGCCACGTCCTCTCCGTTCAATCTCCAATGCACGAGTGAAAATGGCAGCGACGCGCAGCTCTTTATATGGAATACGAATCTCGCGAGAATCCGACAGCGGGATGATGACGTTCGTCCTCGTTCAGGTTAACCGAGCAAGGCGGGAAGATCCGAGGTTGCCTCGGAACCGTGTAAAATAGGTGAAGTTCAGGGGGGGTTCGGATCTCGATGAACCGAACCCGCTCATCTCTACATAAAATATCCCTCATGATTATCAGAATTACCAGCAGCTCCTATTTTCCAGCAATAAAGGGCAGTGATACATGTTCATCCAGTCCAGAAACCACTGGACTGCCATTCTAAGCATGCATTGTGACCTTCCCCTGCACAGTCTAGAGGCCTTTGGGGACAATAGGTAGGTACCCATTGCTGCACCTCCCCTACTCTAAACTATGTTGTGGGGCCTGATAATTGCAAGGTATGCCCCTAGTTACCTGGTATAATGTCAAAAGTCTCTATCAGTAAAGATATGAGGGGGCTTAAGGATATAAAATGGGCTTAGCCAATAACCCACATTTATAACATCTTGATGCTTCTTTTGAGTGTGGTTTTTAATAATTTTTAATGCTGCCTAAGTCCAAAGTTTATAGGCAATTGAGCAGGTACTTTAGTTAGCACGTTACGTATGCATGTGATTTTATTTATTCTTATCTTCTACAAGTCATTATTTTCTTTTCAAAATCTCTCGACAAATATGGCTGCCATTTCAAGTATAAACATAGTAAGCATGCTCCACAGACACAGCCTCACATCTTTCAGGATACCATGTGATGATGGAGGGGTGGTCACAGTGATGGCAGATCTATTAATCTATTAATATTGGTACGTAAGGGAGTGTAATGGATTACAATTAAATACATTTTATTAAAAGAATTATTAAAAAATACACAAGAAATAATTAATTAGTGCAGCATACAAACACACATTTAAGAATGGGGGGCTCAAAGTTCATTTACAAGCAAGGCTTACTTAGCATCCATTTAGGCAACATCTAATCTGTATGAGGCACTGTTAGGTGTCTGATTATTTGCATGTAATTGTTATAGAGTAGCAGCCACGTTTTGCTCACCTCCCACTTTTGGGCTTCACGCTGTGTGTGGTCTCCTTAGCATAGGAGAGTCAATTGGTAGTAGTTTCCCTGGTCGGAGCAATATCTCAGTTTAGGAGACAGTTGGCAGCTTGGCTCCTATACATTCACTGGGGTGGTCTTCAGTATGCTGGCGGTCGGGCTTCCGGCGACCAGCATACCGGCGCCGGGAGCCCGACAGCCGGCATACTGACACTTATTCTCCCTCGTGGGGGTCCACGACCCCCCTGGAGGGAGAATAAAATAGTGTGGCGCGTGTAGCGCGCCACCGTGCCCGTAGCGTGGCGAGCGCAGCGAGCCCGCAAGGGGCTCATTTGCGCTCGCCACACTGTCGGTAAGCCGGCGGTCGGGCTCCCGGCGCCGGTATGCTGGTCGCCGGGAGCCCGACCACCGGCATATCGTAGTGAACCCATTCACTGCAATGTTCAAGCGGGATGTCTCTCTTACCCAGCCGGGGTGCAGTTTTGGTGAGAAAGGTCGCTGACGTCTTTATCTCCTGTATATTCACCACGTTGTCCAAGCAGAAGTTCACCATTGGCCGTGAGGAGGGAGCAGGGACTGATTAAGGTCCTAGGCTAATACAGAAGTTGCCGAACTCCCTCCACCCCTCCCCCTCCACACCACCAATTTTTCTGCTGCGAGGTACACTAGGCTCCACAAGGATAGACATAGGGGTGTAGAGTAGGATCTTGATCCAAGGCACCAACAGGCTGAAAAGCTTTAACTTTCCCAGAATGCATAGCGCCGCCTCCTCTATAACCCCACCTCCCTGCACAGGAGATCAGTTTTGTAGTTGGTGCCGCAGATAGCAGGCACATAACAGAGGGGCTGCTCTGGGCAGCCCTAAGAAGAGCTTTTTGAGAAGAGAAATGAAGACTTCAATGGCTGCAGCAGTGTGTATATGTCTTTTGACATTCACTGCTGTGGCTCCATCTCTCCCCAGCGGCGCTGTACACTCCTGAGCCGTGGTTGCCGGGTAACTACAGCAGGAGGCTCCGGTTTTCTTCCATGGTCAGGCACACACGACGGGGGCTCTCCGGGATCGCGTGGCCGTGCTTCGGGAGGGGGTGAGTGGGTCCCGGTTGCGGGACCCGTACTTTATCGCGATCCAGCGCGGTCAGTGGGAGGCGGGCCGTGCGCGCTGGTGGTGGACACTGTGGCAGTACAGGCGATCCCACTAGATCACCAGGGCATGGGTGCAGGTCAGGTTTTCCCTTAAAACCATTTTAATAGTAGCCCACAGTACCCGGTGGTTTTGCCAGCAGGGGGATAAGGCTTAGACCTGGAGCCCCTCCCCCAGCCCCAGGGTGCCATTTCCCGCAAATGTTCACACCCTGGAGCTGCATATCTGTCTCTCCCTCACTCCCTGTCAGTGTCTGGGCGCCATTTCTCTCAGCTACACTGTTCCTGGGACCTCTTGGGCAAATCCTCCTGTGTAAAGCTGCCTGGTTGTCAGCGATGTGACTTTACATGACACTTAAGTATTCTACCTGCCTATTAGACAGTGTTAATTAAGAAAGAGTGCATTTAGTCAGGGTTTTCTAGTACAATTACCCTGTGATATACATCCAGTTCTTACTGTGCAGTGTTATATCTATTGACTACATAGCTATATAAGCTGGTCCAGTGCAGTATTATTGTTAGTAATAACCTCGGCATTGTACAGACTGTGACTATATGTGTGTGCATTAGCTTGCTCAGTGGTGTCCATCTCGTGCCTTTCACTCAACTTGCTATCCCTATATTCTATAACCTGAGGGGCTTGGTGCGTCAGGTTTTATATTTATATAGGATTTTCACAAGATATACTTTAATACGTATTTTTCTCTGTGATTTTAGTCACCATATCTCTCCTATATCTCTGCTTGTGCTGACTACACTGCGCATGGGTTTGGGTAAGAGGTATTGTGCTGCTGCCAATTGTACTGTGTTACCTGATACTGCAAGTTATATCATGTCTGCTTCTGAAGGTAACGGTTCTGGGGCGGAACACATTGCAGGTGTTGCTGAAGCCACAGATCCATATGAGGAGAATATAGCAGCTGTGGGCTCTGGTTCTGGGGGCTCCTTGCCCCCAGTGGAACTGTGGCAACGGAGGTCCATAATGACCCACCGTGGGCTGCTTTTTCCCATGCATCTGCATACGCTAGTTAATAAACTAACACCCCCTATGGGACCCCCTATGCCGGTGCAACCGTATGTGGTCCCTGCAGCTAACCCGCCATGGGCGGACAATTTATCTGCTCAATTGAAGAAGTTGAACCAGTCCCTGACTACTAAAAAGTCTGACCCTCGCTCGCCCAAGCCCAAGGGGTTCTCTAAGCGAGCTCTTATCTCCTCACAATCCACTGCTGTCACTGACACCTCGTCTGATGAAGATGGCACTTACACTGACCCCACAGATTCTGACACAGATACTGCTGATTGGGAGGGAAGTTCACATGTGGATGTTCCTGATCTTTTGGAGGCTATTAAGTTGATTTTACAGATTACAGATGATCCCGAGCCATCAGAGGCGTCACCAGGTGTGGTGACACCCGGTGCGCACCCCTGATGTACTGCCGCGATCGCGGCAAAAAAGGGGGCGTGGCATTACAGCTAGGGGCGTGGCTTCGCGGGGATACTGGTATCGTCACTCTGGGGGCGTGCCCAGCATCTCCGGAGATGCTGGGCTTCCCCCAGAGACGGTCTCAGTGTGCTGTCGGCTCCTCTGCTATGACAGGAGCCGGGTGCTGTAGCGGAATTTCACACTGCAGCACCTGGCTCCTGTCACTGACATTTGGTGTCACCCCCTCCAGGTGTCACACCCGGGTGCAGGCCGCACCCCCCGCACCCGCCTTGTGACGCCACTGCGAGCCATCAGTCCCTCCTAAGAAACCAGATAGGTTCAAGCGTCAGAAGGTGGTTAAACAAGTTTTACCTCACTCTGACCACCTAGTGGATATACGTCAGGAACCCTGGGAAAACCCGGATAAGCAGTTTGTGCCTCAAAAGAAGATGCTGGCTCGCTATCCCCTCGCAGCAGAGCTGTCTAAAAATTGGGAAACGCCTCCTCCAGTAGACTCACATGTGGCTAGGATGGTGGTTTCCTCAGCTTTACCTGTCACTACCGTCACGTCTCTAAAAAAGCCTACGGATAAACGTGTGGAGGGTTGTCTGAAAGCGATTTACACCCTCACGGGTGCTGCACCAAGGCCCACTATTGCAGCAACATGGGCTGCAGAGGCTATTGAAGCATGGGCCTTGGAGTTAGAAGCTGAAATCTCTTCTGACCATGCTAGACAATGCTTGTCATATATTGTCACAGCTTCTCACTATATTAAAGAGGTGGCTTCTGATGCCGGTATCCTAGCAGCCAAGGCCTCTACTACATCAGTCCTGGCTCGCCGGATATTGTGGCTGAGATCTTGGTCTGTGGATCTGGACTCTAGAAAAACCCTGGAGGTACTCCCTTTCAAGGGAGATATTCTGTTTGGGGAGGACTTAAATAAGATTGTGGCTGTCTTGGCTACTGCCAAAACTGCCTGTCTGCCAAGTACTGCTCCTTCTGTGTCAAAGGCTAAAGGTACTTCCTATCGCCCATTTCATCCTTCAGGTAAAGCAAAAGGTCAGGCGTACAACAAGCAGGCCCGCCCTTCCAAACCTGGTAAGCCAAAGCCCAAAAGAGCCTGGGCGGCCCATCAGCTAGCTTCCAAGACCGATAAGCCTGCTGCATGACGGGGCGGGCCTCCCCCTAGGGGATCCCAGGGTGGGGGGCCGGCTTCTAGGGTATACCCAGGAATGGTTGAAGACCACTTCAGATGCCTGGGTACGGGAAGTCGTCACTCGAGGTTATGCCATAGCCTTCAAAAACCGACCCCCTCATCGATTTTGCCGGACAGACGTCCCGTTGGACCAGACAAAGGCAAACACTCTACATTCGGTGGTACAGACCCTCCTGGATACAGGAGTCGTAGTACAGGTGCCTCTTGCGCAGAGGGGCCAGGGGTACTATTCTCCGCTGTTTCTAGTCCCGAAACCGAATGGGTCCTCCCGGCCCAATCTCAACCTCAAGGCATTGAACAGGTTTGTGAAGGTTTCCAAGTTCCGTATGGAAACCCTTCGCTCTGTAGTTCTGGCCTTGGAACCTGGGGACTACATGGTCTCCCTGGACATACAGGATGCTTACCTGCATATTCCTATAGCAGCGTCACATCAGCAATACCTGAGGTTTGCGATTGGCAACCTCCATTACCAGTTTCGGGCATTACCTTTTGGTTTAACTACGGCTCCGCGAGTCTTCACCAAAGTTATGGCGGTGATGACGGTGGTACTCCGCCGTCAAGGGGTCAGGATACTGCCGTATCTGGATGACTTGTTAATCCTGGCAAATTCCCCAGAACTTCTCCTACGTCATCTGGATATGACTGTCCGGTTTCTACAAGCCCACGGGTGGCTCATCAACTGGAAGAAATCCTCCCTGGTCCCTGCTCAGAGCATGGTGCACCTGGGAGCGCTATTGGACACTCACAGCCAGCGGTTGTTCTTGTCTCAGGAGAAAGTCCTGAAGCTTCAGGACATGATTCGTTGCTTCCTTTCTCGTCCGCAAGTGTCGATACATTCGGCGATGCAGGTGCTGGGCCTCATGGTGTCAGCATTCGACATGGTGGAGTATGCTCAATTCCATTCTCGCCCCCTCCAGAGGCTAATTCTAGCCAAGTGGGACGGCCTGCCTCACCGGATCAGGTCTCACATGATCTCATTGACTCCGGAGGTCCGTCTGTCGCTGCTCTGGTGGCTCCAGGACCAACAATTGTGCAGGGGCCGTCCCTTCTGGATATCCAACTGGGTCCTGTTGACGACAGATGCCAGTCTAAGAGGTTGGGGCGCGGTGCTGGAGCAACACTCCCTTCAGGGTCGGTGGACAAAGGAGGAATCCCTCCTCTCGATCAACATTCTGGAATTGCGGGCGGTGTTCAATGCGTTGAACCTGGCCCAGCATTTAATTCAGAACCGTCCTGTTCAAGTACAGTCAGACGACGCCACCACAGTGGCTTACATAAATCATCAAGGCGGCACTCAAAGCCGTTTGGCAATGAAGGAAGTCTCACGGATTCTACATTGGGTGGAACGCCATCTACCGGCCATATCGGCAATATTCATTCCGGGAGTCCTGAATTGGGAAGCGGACTTTCTCTGTCGTCAGGACATACATGCCGGCGAGTGGGGCCTCCATCCAGAAGTGTTTCAACTCCTAGTGGAAAGGTGGGGCCTTCCAGACGTAGATCTGATGGCGTCTCGACACAATCACAAGGTTCCGGTCTTCGGAGCAAGGACAAGGGATCCTCAAGCAGCATTCGTGGATGCGCTGGCGGTGCCGTGGAGGTTTCGGCTGCCGTACGTGTTTCCTCCGGTATCACTCCTGCCCAGGGTAATTCGGAAGTTCAAGCAAGAAAAAGGAAATCTGCTTCTCATAGCTCCAGCGTGGCCCAGATGGCACTGGTTCTCAGACCTGCAAGGCCTATCGTCAGAGCATCCAGTTCTACTTCCACAACGCCCAGACCTCCTCGTTCAGGGCCCCTGTGTCTACCAGGACCTGGCCCGGCTGTCTTTGACGGCGTGGCTCTTGAAGCTTCCGTCTTAAGGGCTAAAGGGTTTTCTGAGGCGGTCATTCAAAATATGTTGCGGGCCTGAAACCGGCTTCGGCTCGGATTTACTATAGGGTCTGGCATTCTTACTTTGTTTGGTGCGCATCTAATGATTATGACACTTCCAAGTTTAGTATAGCCAAGTTGTTGGCTTTTCTTCAGCAGGGCCTGGACTTAGGCCTGCGTCTGGCCTCCCTCAAGGTTCAAATATCTGCCTTGTCGGTGTGGTTTCAGAGAAAATTTGCGACCTTACCTGATGTGCATACCTTTACTCAGGGTGTGTTGCGTATCCAACCTCCCTATGTCCCGCCTGTGGCTCCTTGGGACTTGTCGGTGGTTTTGGAGGCATTACAAGAGTCTTCGTTTGAACCTCTTGGTTCAGCTGACCTTAAGTGGCTTTCCCTTAAGGTGGTGTTTCTGCTGGCTATTGCTTCAGCTAGAAGAGTGTCGGATTTGGGTGCCTTGTCCTGTAGTTCCCCATATCTGATATTTCACCGTGACCGGGCGGTTCTTAGGACTCGTCCCAGATATTGACCTAAGGTGCTTTCTTCGTTCCACCTTAACCAGGAGATTGTGGTTCCGGCACTTGTTTCTCCTGATCTGTCTCCCAAAGAGCGGTCTTTGGATGTGGTACGGGCTCTTCGTATCTATGTGAAGAGAACTGCTTCCATTAGAAAATCTGATTCTCTTTTTGTGCTGTTTGGATTTCACAAACGGGGCTGGCCTGCTCACAAGCAAACTTTGGCCAGATGGATTAGAATGGTGATTGCACATGCTTATGTGAGGGCTGGTCTCTCGGCTCCTGCTCACATTACGGCCCATTCTACTCGGTCTGTTGGACCTTCTTGGGCGGCCCACCGTGGTGCGACCCTTGAACAATTGTGCAAGGCGGCTACGTGGTCCTCTGTGAACACGTTCATAAGGTTCTATGCCTTCGATACTGCCACTTCCCAGGATGCTTCCTTTGGATGCAGGGTTCTTGTGCCCGCTACAGTGCGTCCCCTCCCATAAGGAACTGCTTTAGGACATCCCCTATGTCTATCCTTGTGGAGCCCAGTGTATCCCGCAGCAGAAAACGAGTTTTATGGTAAGAACTTACCTTTGTTAAAACTCTTTCTGTGAGGTACACTGGGCTCCACAAGGCGCCAACTCTGACGCACTTAGCTTCTTTGGGTTGGTATGGCATTAGCCGCTGACACTTCTCCTGTCGTGAGAGTGTGGTGTATGTGGCTACTAACCGTTGTTGACTCTTTTCCTGTTACTGCATTGGGCTGGTTAACTAAAAACTGAGCTCCTGTGCAGGGAGGTGGGGTTATAGAGGAGGCGGCGCTATGCTTTCTGGGAACAGTCAAAGCTTTTCAGCCTACTCTACACCCCTATGTCTATCCTTGTGGAGCCCAGTGTACCTCGCAGAAAGAGTTTTAACAAAGGTAAGTTCTTACCATAAAACTCGTTTTTTACATTCAGCTAAAAATCTGTAACAGGCTCCGGTCTCAGCTCCATCCATATTGCCACTTACTGCCCTAGCAGTGCTGGCAATGGTGGTAGTGGCGTCATTCAAACCCTCGGAGGCAGAGCCAGCCACAGCTCTCACAGGATCTCCTCTTCCCGGCGTCCCTGCCTTGGTGACAATGGCAATCCCAGCAGGCACCACTGCTCCCACAGTATCACAGCCTTGGCAGCGGAGCCAATCAAGGTTCTCACAGGATCTCCTCTTCCAGGCATCCCTGCCTTGGTGATGCAGGCAATTCACAGCAGGCACCGGTGCTCCCACAGTTCCCGGGGGAGATCTCACGAGACCTTGCTCAGCCCCAAATCCAACAACACCAGGAAGGGCTCCCATCCCAGCGCAACCTATTGTGCTGGCACTGCGCCCCCCCCCCAGGACCCAGCACTCCAGGCTGCAGCCTTATCAGCCTATTGGTTAATCAGGCCATGGAAGATTTTCAGGAAACATCCAGATACAGTCTTTTCAAATGGGTGCCTAATCAGATTCTGTCTAGAGTGGAAGAGACGGAGACTTACAGCGGTTTCTTCAGAAATATGTATATAGATCTATTAATATTGTCATCATATCACCTGTTTCAAATTAACCATAGACAGTTTGTAGATAGATGCAAAGTCATAGAGTTTAAACTGGAATAAACAGATGTATTTGTTTTGGGAAATGCCTTAGCACCCCGAGGTTAGATTTAGATTGAGCATTTCAACAGATTTCTTTACTTTTTGCTGTATCATTTTCTATAGGTCCATCTAAGGTACCTCTTGGTATTATGATGAAAACAATAACTTAGGTAGTAACTTTTTTCCTGTCTGTTGGGTCCATGACTTATTATAAAATAAACCCATACATATCAGTTTAAAACAGGTATTCTTAACTCCAGTCCTCAAGTACGACCAACAGGTCATGTTTTGTGGATTCCTTTAGTCATGCACAGATGCGTTAATCTGGGAAAATGCAGTGTGTATACTGGTTGGGATTGATTTACCTGCATTTGGGGCAAACCCTCCCTTTCTGTAGCATAACCCTTATCGCCCACCCCTCCCTCCGCAGCCTAATCCTGATCCTCCCTGGTGGCATCTAAACCTAGCCCCACCTTCCCTTAGCTGGAGACCCTATTCGGGATGCCGGTGTCTGCATTTCAAATAGTGTCAGGCTTCCAGAGCTGGTATTATGACTGCTGGGATCCCGACTGCCAGAATCCTGACTGGATCCTTTGTGTACAGGCTGGAGCAGAGTAAATGTAGACACCGGAGGATGCCTTAGCACTATGAATAGCCCAACTGGTGTAGTTGGTTTATTGAAGCAGCAATGGGTACAGCCGTACTCATTCAGATACATTCTGGTTGCTTGGTTGGTTGGTTGGTTGGTTGGTTGGATGGATGGATGGATGGAGCAGAGCGGCATGTCATACAGCTCGCCAGCCAGTAACTGTATGCAGAATCCTCTGGTGCCGTAATGTGTAAAAAGGAGGACTCTGCCCGCCGTAATGTGTAAAAATGGGGACTCTGCCTGCCGTAATGTGTAAAAGGGAGGTTTGTGGCCATGCCCCTTCCCTGTGAAGACATGCCCCTATAATTTTGGCGCAAGCCTACGGCGCGCACTGGCCCTGATATGCATATGGGGGCGCCAATGCTGTTTCTTGCAATCAGCGCTAAAATGTCTAGTTATGACACTGCTGAGGAGCACTAACAGTGCAGGTTTTAAGGGAATACATGCTTAAAGACAGGTGACACAATTAGTACCTCAGTCAGTTTGATTATAGCATCTGTGCCCAAGCATGAATATCCTTAAAACGTGAACTGCTATGGGCCCTACACACTGACAGATCCGCCGCCGAGCTGCCTGACGGCGGATATGGCCGACGGGCGACTCGGCGCGGGGGGGGGGGGTTAGTGATGGGGGGTAGTGAAGTTTCTTCACTCTCCCCATCATCCGGCTCCATAGCAGTGCAGTCAAATATGGATGTCTCGTCCATATTGGCCTGCATGCACAAGCGACGGGGCACCAGCGATGAACGAGCACGGGGCCGCACATCGTTTATTGCTGGTGCCTCCACACTGAAAGATATGAATGGTATCTCGTTCATTAATGAACAAGATCATTCATATCTTTCAGTATTATTGCCCAGTGTGTAGGGCCCATACGTGCTACTTGAGGACCGAGTTTTGGAAACCCTGCTTTAAAGCAATGGTTGTCAACTCCAATACTCAAGGACTACTAACAAGTCATGTTTTGTAGATTTATTTAATCATGCTCATGTGTGTGAGTCTGTGTTGCTGGGTCAATAATGATCCCATCTGCTTCCACAAATAGAAATCCTCAAAACATGATCTGTCAGGAAAAGTTGACGGTTTAGGTTGAGAATTACTGCTTGAAAAGTATTATTAGGACTATGGTGGGAAGACCTCCCTGGACAATTATAATTTATTATTATATTTAGCACAATCCTTGTTCCTTTGAGAATAATCCTCAGGACTGCTCAGGTCTCAAGAGCAATACAGATCCCACAAAATAAAATGTGGCAGATGGCTGGAGAAGACTCATGCAGTGCTACAGGTGGTCAGCAGAGGGCCTAAAAGCCACTTAACTGACGATTTTTCCCTTCAAAAGCGCTAACAACATTGTTTTTAAAAATGTTTTTTATTTAATAAAGTTGAAAAAGTATTTTTTTTCAATATTTAAAAATTATATTATGCACTTCTGCAGAATGGATCTCCTCGTCAAAAACGGTAAAACAGGGTGGGACGGTGCAGTCATGAAATCTGACCATGCCAGTTAAGTGGTGTAAAACAAAATTTCCGTAACTCCGCCATTACAGTCCAGGTTTAAGAATATACATGCATGAGTCCAGGTGGTTAAATCAAATTGACTGAGGTACTACATATCACAAATGGATATCCTTAAAACCTGGACTGTAATGACAGAGTTTGGGAAGCTCTGTTTTAAAGTGATACAACCACAATTTTATTCTGTATATTCTAGTGGTTCTCAAACTCAGTTCCCAGAACCCCAAACAGTCAATGATTTCCAGGCCGCCTCACAAGTTCACAGGTGTTTTCATTACTCACAGACACCTTTTAAAGGATCCACAGATGGAGCTAATTATTTTTCACTGGCGATTCTGTGAGGAGACATGGAAAACATGAACTGTTTGATGACCAAGGTTGAGAACCTACAGTATACTATAGTCCAGGCATTCCCAACCTCGGTCCTCAAGGCACACTAACAGTGCAGGTTTTAGTAATATCCAGGCTTTAGCATAGATGGTTAAATGAAAATAACTGAGGTACTAATTAAGTCACCTGTGCTCAAGCATGGATATCATTAAAACCTGCTCTGTTAGTGTGCCTTGAGGACCGTGGTTGGGAATGCCTTGTATTAGGAGCGTTTAAACAGAGGAGGGGCCCCATGTACAGATTCCGGGTGGGCCCCCTCCTCTCCACGGCACACAAGGCTCCAGTATTGTGCCGGAGTCTACTGCGCATGTGCAGGTCTCTGGTAAACATGGCACCACCATGTTCTGGAGACTAATTTCACTACTGCACATGCAGAGCAGCCATTATGGTTGTGATTTTTGCTGCGGGTGCAGCACCCAAAGTGGGACTCCAGAAGGTATAGTATAGGTATAACATGGGTGCAGTGTGTGCGATGTGGGCCCTACCTGTACCCGGGGGCCCGTGTGCAACGCGCACCCATTATAGAAATGCCAATGCCTGGTATAGTCCATAGCTATATTTATCTTGGTGACTAATCCTAATATTTGCAATTGTTAAAAAAAAAGTTTTCTTATATCACAGAAGTTATATGAATTTTACCAGGATAAATCATTTGTAATGTATAACATTCATGGGATGTTATGTTCTCTATGAGACGTCATATTAATCAACGGTTTGTCTACAAATGTGTTAGTATTTCTTTAAATGCTACAAAATGATTGAAACACGTAATCTTTACTCTGAATCCATTATGTCACATATCTGCATATTGTATTATCTTTCATGCAATGAGCAATAACCGCATAGAGAAAGGGAATGTGGCTTGTAAGTGTACTGAAGTTACCTTTCTTAATACAATCCGCAGGTTACTCTCAGTATCTGGTCCCTAGAGGTTACTCTTGATCATTTGAAAGACTGTTATGTTCTATAGTGATAAAAATTTGACTTTTGGGAACAAAACAAGGTGTTTGTCGGCATGTGACTGATTGACCATAAAATTTCTATAAATCATTGCTGTCCTTTTTCCCTTCAGGTGTCTCTAAAAACAATACAGGAATTCTAAACCTATTAACAGTTTTTTGCGCAATAATATGTGTTTTTAATATAAAGCTAATAAAAATAATTTGTGAAGGTGCAGAAGTTCAGCACAGATGCATTTTCTGGGGTCATGAGCCTGTTATGTGTGTAAACCCCTCTGTCTTACTTGGAATTATCAGTAAAGGGGCTTATTAGAGGTGGACCAGCATTTGAAGTGGAGGGGGTAGAGTTCTGGTCTTGGTAGACTCTGCTGTATGGCATGAGATTTACTGTACACATGTAAATCTCTCAGATCCCACGATAGCAGGACTATCTTTGGGAGTTAGGTGTTCACGAGCCGCCAAAAAAACTAGAATTGGCATACACTATGTGGGAAGCCAGATACAAGCTGCAGGATATAATTTAGGTGCCGTTGACTGTTAGTAGAGTAGTGCTGAGGCGCCTTTGTCATCACTACACCGTGTGGTGAGAAGGGATCATACTGGGAAAAGAAACACTTCACTTCTTTATCTGGATGTTGCAGTGTTACTGTGCATGGGCAGTTTGAGCCCCCAATAAGTTTGGTTTACAGTAGCCCATTGGCAACAGCAGCTAACACCATTTGAAGATGGCGCTATGTGCTGGGCCAAGATCCGGAATGGGAAGCATTCTGGAGGTAGATAAATTTGGCAATAAGCAGTGTATGGGGCTACCTTTGCAATCGTAAATGAAGGACCGAAACAGATATCTCCAATATCTGCTGCAGTCGTGAGATAACCCGCAAATAGATAGGCCCCAAATAGAGTGAGTCAGAGCCTGTAAACATCAACCAGAGCTTGACTCAGTGAATTCTGTGGGGTGTTAGAGGCAGTGGGGCAGTCAGCAGAGATATTGGGCAGAGTCTGGTTATGAGAACTTTTTTTCTTCTCATTATAATTGGTGGGGTGAGTGACAGTTCTCATCATTTTGTTAGCAGCTTACAAAACCACTTGGAAAAAAAAAGTTTTTAATTATTTAAGAGTGTGAAACTCTCCTTACTGAATACAAGTAGGAAGTACTTTGAGCCTCCTTTGTGTTATGGTATCAGTGCCAAGCTATGAGACTCACCAGGTGTCCTGGAGATAAAACCCTCATGGAAGTTTGGAGAATTATACTTTCTGACAGCCGTGGGTCTGAGTTATTCAAGAGAGATCGCTTTGTGATGCATAATATTGTCAGCGAACTTGAACCAAGATTAGGCTCATCGTGCTTGTCTCATCTGAGAACTAGAAAGACATAGTCAAAACTAGTCAATGAAGTGCATATTTCCGCCCTGTAACTTGAGCCAAGTAAAGACTCATAGCACTTGCCACACCTGATCACCAGAGAGTAATTAGTAAAACCAGACAGAGCAGTATAAATCTTTACACTGCTAATGTTAACCGTATTCAATTACAAGATCCTATTCTTGTTTACAGGACAGGAGACTATAGGAGGGAGAATATAGGGGTGTAGTATGGCTGACCAGCGGTCTCCTGACCGCCGGTCAGCTTACCGACGCCGGGATCCCGGCAGCATACCGACGCCGGGATCCCGGCGGGGAGAGGCGAGTGCAGCAAGCCCCTTGCGGGCTCGCTGCGCTCGCCACGCTGCCGGCTCGGTGGCGACCAACGGTCACCACGGGTTCTATTCCCACTCTATGGGTGTCGTGGACACCCACGAGTGGAAATAGTCCCTGTTGGTCGGCATGCCGACCATCGGGATAGTGGGTGTCGGGAAGCTGCAGGAGGGAGACCGTCGGTCACATGAATACCACCCGAATATTGTATGGCACCAATTTACTTTGAACAGAATTCATTTAATTGTAAAGTTCTAAATAGGACGCAAGGAGTGAGTCCTTATGAAAGAGATAATAAAATTCCATCTGCCAAGTGGGGTGTCACTAGCACGGCACACCTTTTTGAGATAAATATTGAGTAATTGCTACCAAGAGCATCTTAAATGGATTTTTTTTTTTTTTTGCTTTCATGGGATTAAAAAAAACATATACAGTATGTGTAAGCTGTACAACTTTATAGTTAAGAACGTAAACTAGAGACAATTACCCTGGAGGTATAGATATTAACAAGTAATGCCATAAAGTGCACCAACATATCTGTGGGCATTACATAAAGAAAGTGTCTGTTCCCAGAGGTTACTCTTGATCATTTGAAAGACTGTTTTGTTCTATAGTGATAAAAATGTGACTTTTGGGAACAAAACAAGGTGTTTGTCGGCATGTGACTGATTGACCATAAAATTTCTATAAATCATTGCTGTCCTTTTTCCCTTCAGGTGTCTCTAAAAACAATACAGGAATTCTAAACCTATTAACAGTTTTTTTGCGCAATAATATGTGTTTTTAATATAAGCTAATAAAAATAATTTGTGAAGGTGCAGAAGTTCAGCACAGATGCATTTTCTGGGGTCATGAGCCTGTTATGTGTGTAACCCCCTCTGTCTTACTTGGAATTACCAGTGAAGGGGCTTATTAGAGGTGGACCAGCATTTGAAGTGGAGGGGGTGGAGTTCTAGTCTTGGTAGACTCTGCTGTATGGCATGAGATTTACTGTACACATGTAAATCTCTCAGATCCCACGATAGCAGGACTATCTGAGGGAGTTAAGTGCTCATGAGCCGCCCAAAAAAATAGAATTGGCATACACTATGTTGAAAGCCAGATACGAGCTGCAGGATATAATTTAGGTGCCGTTGACTGTTAGTGGAGTAGTGCTGAGGCGCCTTTGTCATCACTACACCGTGTGGTGAGAGGGGAGCAGACTGGAAAAAATAATCACTTCACTTCTTTATCTGGATGTTGCAGTGTTACTGTGCATGGGCAGTTTGAGCCCCCAATAATTTTGGTCTAGAGTAGCCCATTGGCAACAGCAGCTAACACCATCTGAAGATGGCACTATGTGCCGGGCCAAGATCCAGAATGGGAAGCATTCTGGAGGTAGATAAATTTGGCAATAAGCAGTCTATGGGGCTACCTTTGCAATCGTAAATGAAGGGCCGAAACAGATATCTCGATTATCTCCAATATCTGCTGCAGTCGTGGGATAACCAGAAAATAGATAGGCCCCAAAAAGAGTGAGTCAGTGCCTGTAAACATCAATCAGAGCTTGACTCAGTGAATTATGTGGGGTGTTAGAGGCAGTGGGGCAGTCAGCAGAGATATTGGGCAGAGTCTGGTTATGAGTGTGGTACCAATTTACTTTGAAAATAAATCATTTAATAGTAAAGTTCTAAATAAGAGGCAAGGAGTGAGTCCTTATGAAAGAGATAATAAAATTCCTTCTGCCAAGTGGGGTGTCACACCAGCACGGCACACCTTTTTGAAATAAATATTGTGTAATTGCTACCAAGAGCATCTTAAATGGATTATTATTATTTTTTTTTTTTTGCTTTCATGGGATTAAAAAAAACATATACAGTATGTGTAAGCTGTACAACTTTATGGTTAATAAAGTAAACTAGAGAAAATTACACTGGAGGTCTAGATATTAACAAGTAATGCCATAAAGTGCACCAACATATCTATGGGCATTACATAAAGAAAGTGAAGTGGACCTTTCGGGTTACAAGTATAATATTAGCCTGATAACTTAAAGAGTGAGTGAGTTGAGTGTAGGAGTGAAAGGAGGCAGAGATTTTGGTGTTCATTGTTGATAAAGCTAAATATTTATCGTATATATAACCCTTTATGAGGTCTAAGAACACTGTACGCTGTTTACTTAAGAAGTACCGTAAGGGTACGCAAGTTGCGTAACGATCGCTCAGCCGTAGGCGAGACGCTCAAGCGTCACGTTCGCTCACGGCCCAGAGATCACAGACAAGCATGCTATTGGCTATGACTAACGTAATGATTCGCTATGGCGTAACGGACGCTCGAGACCACGAGGAGATCACCAGCGGCGCAGACGCTCACAACGCAAAACCTTTATATCTATACCCTTAACAATGAAATACACAGTAAACCTTAATGTAGAGACAAAGTGTAAGTGCAACCTT
The DNA here is from genome assembly GCF_028390025.1 of Pseudophryne corroboree. Classification (NCBI taxonomy): domain Eukaryota; kingdom Metazoa; phylum Chordata; class Amphibia; order Anura; family Myobatrachidae; genus Pseudophryne; species Pseudophryne corroboree. The sequence goes on from NC_086448.1 coordinate 678,307,816, forward strand.
GTGTAACCTGATTAACTACAAAGCTGTTTGAGCGTCACCGACGCTCAGAGAATTCTTAACACTATGAGAAAATACACAGATACTTGTTTAGGGTCCAAAGCCTATTAAATGTATTATAACTAATATACTTGTAAAAAGGAATCACAGTACAAATGATACACTACAATATAACAGAGACTTCCTAACCAAATAACTACACTATAAATACAATACAATACAATCTAATCAAGGGAAAATACGAGAGAAAGAGTAGAGAGAGAGAGAGAGAGAGATGAGAGAAATGGCTCACAGTAAGACAATATGATTACGGAGAAAAACTTACGCACAAGGGGAAACGATCGCATGCGCCTGGACATCCAGCACCCGATTTTCAGCAATGAGAACCGTTGAAGAGTGAGAGCTGGATGTGGTCGGCCTGCCTATTTATGCCCCACACACAATGCAATCTAATGGTCTCTACAATCTGATCGTCCATTGGACACAGGAATTCGGCTTCGCATTATAACAAAAGGTCATAGGTTAATTCATACAGGTGGGCTGTGACGATTTCCAACTGCTCAGGTGGGAGGGAAACTGGGTTTCCCGCCGCATGGGTAATAAAGTGCAAATAAAGTAAATGTTCATAAACTTCTTATGTCCATAACTATTCGCACGAGCGATTGATCTGCTTCAAGCCAACACCGGAATATTTCTAATTAAATATTCTTCCGATGGATACTAAACACCACTGTATTACTACTGTCTGACCCTTCGTATCAAACAAAGAGGGACTCCTCTGTTCATAAACATTCTATATTAACCAAACTTTCAGAATCTATCAAAGGGACCATGATCTACAAAATACATTATTACTGAAAATATGTTACGATTGAGTCGCACGCTACAACCACATAAACTCTACCGTAAATACGCATACCATGCGCCTGCGGGTGCCCGCGACTGTGAGTATGCGCACGTACGGGAGAGCGTACGCATGCGCAGCACGGACCTGTGTGAGGTGCAAATATGGTAGTGTGCATAGAGATATTTTTCTGACTTTGACAGTCCACCCTTTGGCAGTCAATAATAACTGCCACTTCCTGAAAACATTTCAAAAGGAGAAAAATATATGTCAGGGGTTAATTCATTTCCATGGTTGGGTGAGGGAGGAGAGAGGAGTAGGTGTGAAGAGGGTATGACCTAGTGTGATAGCAGAAGCATGTGTGTATGAGTCCATGTTTGGGGGGGTCATGTATCATCGTGCCGTACGTGTTGTAAATCAAGCTTCGAGGTATTGCGAAGTATACATTTGAATTCCTTCTTATCCTGTGGTACAGGTCTGTGGATGGGCTGTCAAACTTTACCGAGCTCTTTTCGGATTTTGAACAAAATGGGGAGCACATTTTAGTTGATGATACATGAATGGGGGGATATGTGATTGCTGATATCTGTGCCTGTATTCCCTATACTATGTGTGTTATTACCTGAGGGTTGTAGAGATGAAGATGAAGAATACTTATGGAAAATGCAATGATATTCTATGTCAGGTAAATGTACATCTGTCGTCGAAGTTTTGTTCGGTATCAGTTGAGAGTCGTCTTCTTTGCGCTGTTTTGCTCATTAAGCGTGAGCAATAAGCTTTGTCAATGCCATTAGATTTACAAAAAATGTTGGGCTAGCGTAATTTTAAGAATTCTAGGGAAACTGGGGATCCATGGCAAAGTTCATCAAGTGTCCATATCTCAAGTGGTCAAAACTTCGTCTTTGGTCTATCCGTTGTCTGTATAGCGTCTCATCAACTTCCTCGTCCAAGGGGGTCTTGTTATCTTGGAGAAAAACCAGAAAAACAGGTGAAAGAAACGGACCGTAGAAATCGCATTTTCATCACATCATTGTTTCTATCATTGGGTCGTAAATCAAATCCAGGTTAATTACAGTTTCCTCACTCCTCAAACTCATCACTCTTGTACTTTGTTTGCACCTCATTAAAGCCTGCCCGCATCTAAATATCAATCCAATAGATATAACAACACCTAAAATACATAGGAGAAACTTTCCAACATCCATTATGACTCCTTGAGCCCAGTCTCCCAAACCGGAGAACCAATTTCGCGGGTTCAACCATGACACCCAACCAGTCAGCTCATTACCTACAGCAGCAAGAGTGAGATTGTGTTTTCGGCGAAATTCCCACTTTAATTGGAGAATATCGTCCATCTTTTGGTCTATGACCTCTACCGGATCCTCGGTGCTATTCGTGATATACGTGCAACACTTCACGCCGTACTGTGTTGCCAATGTAACACAATATCCGCCTGTCACTGCTGTGAGGTAATTAAGAACCATTCTATGCTGTACCAGTTCTGTTTTATAAGCTTGAAGTTCTCTTCCAGTGTATCTAAACGTGTCATCATACATTTCAGTGATATTATCTAACAAATTGGCGAGTGCGGAAATGTATCTATAATTCATCACTCCTCGAGCGGTGCGAGTGAAATCTAACGCCACCAGAACCTGAATCCCGGTGGATTCATGGATCAGATCAGAGGCCGGATGCTCTAACCTTTCTGACAGTTGTCTTTTAACTCGGTGCTCGTAATGAGTGTGAGTATAAGGAGCTTGGGCACCACGGTGTATGTCTTTCATTTTGTCATGTGTTACAGTCATCACTTCAGGCAATACTTTTCCAATATAACACAATCCCTTAGAGTTTGGGGCAAGCCACTTGTACGCCTTTCTCCCGCATATGAAATATGCATCATCGGGGAGAACATATGGGACAGAGAAAGACATTACCATATTACACACCTTCCAGGTGAAATCTCCTAGCCCTAATTCTTCCATCTGCTTAATGCACGTATCAGGTTGTACGATATGTGCACAGTATCCTGGTGATACTTCTCCAACTCTAGTAATCCTATTTCCTAAGGTGTATCTATACCGGAAAGATTTTCCTCTACTGGCTATGTGGCGTACAAGCTCTGTATCTGTAGGCATTCTATCTGCTCTATGTGAAAAGGTCATGGTGTGGTTACTCCATGACACTTCCCAATTTCCCGGCTTTCTGGGATTGGAGATGTTGAAACATAATAGGGACCTATCCACGTGGTATTGGTGGAGCTTCAAACTAGGAGGGCTGGAGATATTAAACCTCTGGTCCACCGGTCTCCCACCATTTAACTCAAATACCTCCCCTATCGTTAAAGGAAATGGTACTAGCCCTGATTTGCTATGACCCTGAGGTACTTGAGAGCATACCCAACAATCTGTTTTGTTTAATACGTTACCCACTAAGGAGTGATAGTCACTCAATGGATGCCGGTCCATATGGATATTAAAACTGGATTGGCATTTCTTTATGCACCCATCCTCAATGACATTGTTACAGAGCCTACAGATACAGTTTTCTTCAGCTAACAATCCGTCACAATTTCTTCTATGATCAATGCTATCGGATCGTTTTCTGATACTCGCCTTTGCTTGTTGGTTAGGTTGATCTTGGAAAACTACGCCTCCATCTTTATCATCAGAACCCATTCCAGAACCTCTATCGACCTCCATGGTGCTCTCGCCGGAACAAACTGCTCTGGTTAACATCATGGTCAACAGGAAAATCCGGATCACAGTCTCTTGGGGCAAGTCCATCTTTGAGGAGGAGATGAAGAAGAATGAGAAGGAGGAAAAATACATTTGAGGGAGAGGGGATGGGAAGTGGAGAAAAACAATAAAAGGGAGTGGGGAGTCGACAACAGCTCTCGGTCTTCAAGGCTCAGGTGCCGCCTCAGTCCTCCTGGAACAGACACTCCAGTGATACAACCTCTACCGTCTGTTCCTTATCACGGGACTTCTCTGGATCAGCAACCTTCTTGCAGTGGGATGAATGGACCCAAGTCTCTCTCTCAGCAACCTTCAATGCTGTAGTGCTAGTCAATAAGACCTGGTATGGTCCTTCCCATCTGTCAATAAGGCAACCTGAGCGTAGAAAATTCCGTATCATTACATAATCCCCAGGTTCAATGTCATGACAATTACTATCAGGTAGATCAGGAATCACCAACTTCAGATTATCATTTTGATTCCTTAACTGTTTACTCATGTTAATCAAGTACTTTACAGTCACTTCATTGTTACATTTCAAATCATCCTGAGGGTTAATCATGACATGCGGCTGTCGACCAAACAAGATTTCAAAAGGGGACAGATTAAGAGGGGACCTGGGAGTGGTTCTGATACTGTACAATACAATGGGTAAAGCTTCTGGCCATGTCAATCCTGTCTCTGCCATCACTTTACTCAATTTATTTTTAATAGTGCTGTTCACTCTTTCGACCTTCGCACTCGCCTGTGGACGGTACGGAGTGTGCAGCTTGCTATCAATTCCCATCAACTTACACATTCCTTGAAAGACATCACCTGTAAAATGGGTACCCCTATCACTTTCGATTATTCTAGGGATACCATATCTACATACAAATTCCTGCACAATTTTCTTAGCTGTAAACATAGCGGTATTTGTAGCTGCAGGAAATGCTTCGACCCAATTTGAGAAAACATCTATACAAACAAGTACATATTTCAAATTCCGACAAGGGGGTAATTGAATGAAGTCAATTTGTATTACCTGGAAAGGGCCGCCGGCAGGTGGGATATGGGATGGTTCTGTAGGTATTGCCTTTCCAATATTCTTTCTCAGACAGGTAAGGCATGACATTGCTCTTTTACTCGCATGAGAGGAGAATCCTGGGGCGCACCAATAGGCTCTTACCAATTTGCACATCCCTTCCTTGCCTAGATGAGTCAGCCCGTGAGCTGCTTCAGCCAGACATGGAAGATATGCTCTGGGGGCCACTGGTTTACCATGTCCATCCGTCCAGAGTCCTGAGGACTCTTGGCTACATCCCTTTGCCTTCCAGACTGCCTTTTCCTGTGTGGAACACAAATTTTGCATTTCACACAACTTCTGTGTGTTAATGGTATTAAATACCATCAATTGTGTGGTGTCTGTCTGTATGGGGGTAGCAGCTGCTAACTTAGCAGCTTCGTCTGCTCGGCTGTTACCAAGTGATACCGGGTCTTGGCTATATGTGTGTGCTTTACACTTGATAACAGCCACTCTGTCGGGTTCCTGTATCGCTGTTAGAAGCCTTTTTATGTGAGCTGCATGCGCTACCGGTGTACCAGCTGCCGTCATGAAATTTCTGAGGCGCCATAGGGCTCCGAAATCATGGACTACCCCGAATGCGTATCTAGAATCGGTGTAGATATTGGCTGACTTACCCTTAGCCAATTCACATGCTCTGGTTAGGGCGACCAGTTCAGCAACCTGGGCTGAGTGAGGTGGGCCTAGCGGTTCCGCTTCTATGGTGTCTTGGTCATCTACGACTGCGTATCCAGTACACAAGTCTCCCGAGTCTGACTGTCTGTGACAACTACCGTCCGTGTAGAACGTGAGTTCTGCATCTTCCAGTGGGTTGTCACTGATGTCAGGCCTTGCGGTAAAATTTTGGGTCAAATATTCCATACAATCATGTGTATCTTCCTTTGTATTGAATCCTCCTTCCCCAGCACTCTCACCTTCCACCCTTTGTGCCTGACCAGGCACACCTGGGAGATATGTTGCAGGATTTAATGCACTGCATCTCCTTATGGTGATGTTTACGGGGGCCATTAGTGCCAATTCCCATCTTGTAAACCTCGCTGATGAGACGTGTCTGGTTTGGGCAGAATTCAATAAGGCTGATACTGCATGTGGCGTATGGATTGTGAGGTTGTGGCCTAGCACGACGTCTTCGCTTTTTGTCACTAGCAATGCTATCGCAGCAACTCTTCGCAAGCATGTGGGGAGGGATCGCGCTACCGTGTCTAGCTGAGCGCTGTAGTATGCAACTGGCCTGCTGGCATCACCGTGTTTTTGGGTTAGTACACCTGCTGCGCAACCAGCACTTTCTGTTCCGTATAGTTCAAAGGGTTTCCCATAGTCTGGCATACCTAGCGCTGGCGCCTGCGTTAGGCACTGTTTGAGTCTCTCAAATGCTGTTTCGGATTCGTCTGTATGCAAAATCCTATCAGGTTTGTTTGAGGAGACCATTTCCTGCAATGGTAGCGCCAATATGGAAAACCCTGGGATCCAATTACGGCAATACCCACACATTCCTAAAAACGTTCTGATCTGTTGCTGGGTTTGTGGTAGAGTCATGTCTCTAATTGCTTGGATTCTATCAGCGGTCAGGTGTCTCAGTCCTTGTGTTAGACAGTGTCCCAAATATTTTACCTTAGTTTGGCATAATTGCAACTTGTCTTTGGACACCTTGTGTCCGGTGTCTGAAAGATGAAACAGGAGCTGTTTCGTATCCTTCAGAGATGCTTCCAGTGAATCTGAACACAGTAATAAATCGTCCACATACTGTATCAATACTGATCCACTGTCTGGTTGGAAAGACTGTAAACAATCATGCAAAGCCTGAGAAAATATACTTGGACTATCTATGAAACCTTGGGGCAATCGAGTCCACGTGTATTGGACTCCTCTGTATGTGAATGCAAACAAATATTGGCTGTCAGGGTGCAGAGGTACCGAAAAGAAAGCGGAGCAGAGGTCAATAACAGTGAAAAATTTGGCAGTGGGAGGGATTTGCATTAGGATGACAGCTGGATTTGGCACTACGGGGAACTGACTCTCAACTATTTTGTTAATCCCCCTTAGATCCTGCACTAGCCTGTAACCCCTCCCCCCACTCTTCTTAACAGGGAAGATGGGACTATTGGCAGTGCTGGACGTTCTTACCAGAATGCCCTGTTGTAGCAAGCGCTCTATTACTGGGTAAACTCCTAACTCCACCTCTGGCTTCAGAGGATATTGTGGGATTTTTTGGAGCTATCCTACCATCTTTTACTTGTACCACTACTGGAGCTACGTTTGCCATTAATCCAGTGTCCTGTCCGTCTTTTGTCCAAAGTGACTCTGGTATCTGAGATGTCATCTCTTCTATTTGGGATGGATTCCTATTTGTCATAATGGTATGTGACATTAATTTTGATGGGGAGTCTAACATGTCTCGCACTTCCTGAGCGTGTTTCTCAGGTATGTCCAAGAATACACCTTCAGGAGTACAATAAATGACGCACCCCATTTTACACAGTAAGTCTCTTCCCAGGAGATTGGTTGGTGCCGATGCAGCCAGCAAAAAGGAATGCTTGGTATGCAAAGGCCCTATTGTAATCTCGGCTGGTTTGCTAACAGGGTAGTGCTGGACTACTCCTGTTACTCCCATGGCTGGAATTGACCTACCAGTGGTTCTCATGCCCACTGTCGAATTTATCACTGACTTGGCCGCCCCTGTGTCTACAAGAAAGTTTAAAGTTTTCCCAGCTACATTGATTGCGACCTCGGGTTCACTTTCAAGGTTGGCAATTAATTTTACTGGCTGCAGATTACAGGTATGGCCACACCCCTATTGGGTATGGTGACCTCCCTGAATCCCGCTGGCAGCAACTACTTGTGAGGGAGATAGTTGGGAACTACCAGAGGCATGCCAGTCTCTGTTTGGGGGATATCTTTTTGTTTCCCCTGTATGTGGCTCATAACTCCGTTTCTGCGGACCTTGCTCCCAATGTCGTGTGTCGTGTCGTTGTCTAGGGGTTTGGTATGAGTTTCGTGGATTCTTTAATCTACAATCTCGTGCCATGTGTCCCTGTTTGTGACAAGAATAACAAGTAACCATACTTGACTTACCCACAGGATTTGGTGATACAAACAAAGGCTGCCTTGTGGTCAGAGCCTGTATACTTACTGACATTAATTTGTCACCTTGTTGTTCCCTGTGTCTGGTGATGTTTCTGTCGTGATCAATAGCAGCCTCTCTCAAAGTAGCCACAGACAGACCTCGCCAACATGGTTGCGTGGTCTGTACCCTAGTCTTCAATGACTCTTTTAAACCATCCATCAGTACCGATACTGCTACTTCCCGATGGTTTGTGTCTGTTTTAATGTCCTCTATACCTGTGTATTTTGCCATTTCTAATAATGCTCTGTGAAAATACTCTGCAGCTGTCTCTGACTCCTTCTGTTTAATGGAGAATATCTTATTCCATTTAGCTACTGCTGGGAAATACTCTTTTAGCTGCAAGTTTATTCTTTTCACATTATCTTGGTTGTACACATCTGTAAGAGGTACATCATGATCTAGTCCGCAATCAGCTAAAAATTGAGTTGCGTCGACATTTGAGGGTAAACATGCTCTCAGCAATATCTGCCAGTCTTTATTGTTGGGCTCTACAGTGTTACCTAAGTCTCTGATGTATTTTTGACTGGCAACTAAGTCTTTTCTAGGGTCAGGAAATTCAGACACTATGGTCCTTAATTCCATTCGGGAAAATGGAGTATACATGGCAATGTTCCTAATGGGAGTGGCTCCTGATGCGTCTGTTTTCCCATTTGGCACTGCTATTACTCTAACAGGTGTAATTCTAACAACCTCATTCTGTGTAGATTCTACAGGCTGTGGTGAAATAGTTTCAGCATAATGCATGGTGCCGTACTTACCAGTTGATACGACCTCACCTATCCCTCCGCTAGGGGCCTTTACTAATCTCGTGGGTGGAGCTGTGCCTACTGTGGTCTCTGCTATGGTGGCTGCTAGAGAGAGCGCTGAAATCGTTGCCGATTCGTCCTCTTGATCACACTCCTGAGGAAAGTTCAAAACAGGGTACAACTTGCACGGGTTAATACTTGCATGGGTTAATGGGTTAACATTATCATTAACATTTACACAGTTACTAAGTGATTTTTTGTTACACCTTAGTGCGTCTTTCTCCGTAATCAACTTCTCTCCTGATATATATGGTGGCGGCGGGGCCGTGGCAATTAATTTTCTGTTAGAGCCAGATCCCGCCGCCTGAGCCAAACCTCTCTGTATCTCACCTTCCTGTTGCCACAACTGTAAATAATCATAATGCTGAATTCGTCTCTTTGTTGATTTTATGAGACATATCCTCCTCCTTAAATTTTGTAACACTTCTGAGCTGAAGCTCCCTATTCTTGGGAATTTCTCCCCGTCATGCACAGTCATTCTCTCCCATTCATCACATAAAGTTTCTGTGTGACTTCCATATTTCTCACACATGATATACCTGGCCGACCCAATTGGCCGGACCACTGAATCAACCCGAACCGAGGTTGATCGCCCCCTACCTGAACAAGTGGCCCCCATAGTTCGAAAGTGTTGCTTTATTTAGCCAACCCTTTACGAAAAACCAAATGCCAACAATAGGCTGACGGTGGCGGTTTACCGAGTACCCCACTCACTCGCCCACGCCGACCTATACGACCTGATCACACCGATATGGTGCTGGCGTACTCGACCTAGGGCCCCTGCGACCTGAACCTCTATTTACTGGAACCTGTGAGGGTTATCCGAAGAACACTTACTCTTTCCAGTAACTATTGGTTGCTGGATAGTTCCTGAGTGAGCAGCGAACTTCCCTTAAAATAAAAAAATTACACAAATCACGTTAGAGTGTACAGATAGCGTTTGTGACCCCTTTACTCTAATGGTATTAGGTCAGATTACTAACTACTGCACACACTTACGTGCGGTCCAGTCGTTCAGTACACAAACAACTAAGCTTATGTACGGAAAGACCAATGGAATCGAAACTTACGACTGCGAATTCCTTCAGCCAGAGCTTATATGGCCTATATGGGTGTTGCACCAACCCTTTTCGGTGTTGTGCCTGTGAACTGTATAGCGGACTTCCTTGTCGGCTGTACCTGGACCTCCTGGTCTGTTATGACCTCCTGGTCTTGTTACAGTGTGACCTCCTGGTCTTGTTTACAGTATGACCTCCTGGTCCGCTATACTCTAATGCTCAAAATTGTATTTAACCAGAGATGCCTCCCTAGCCACCGTGCACGTCACTTACACGCATGTACCTCACGAGTACTCGACTTTTCTTGTGGTTCAACCTTTAAAAATTGTAAAAACACTCACTCATCACATGTACACTTTTGTTTCTATTTCTATTTCTGCGCAGAAAATTTTCTTTAGCCCAGCTGTGTTACCAATTAGGAGCAGGATCTGTTAATTTAAATTTTTGGATTTCCAAAAATAGACTTGCGTTATTTACCGCCTGTTGCGCTATTTACCGCTTTGCGTTAAAAATCAACTTATCGTGACTTGAGCTACGTGGGCGTAACCGGACGCTACGTTGCGTAATGAACGCTGCGTGCGTCGGCCTTTGGATTGCGTACGCTAGTCTTTGTTAGAGACACGTGTACGCAAAACAAAGATCCACCGTAACACAATATACTTTTATCAATGTAAACGATCCCTGATCATCTACCGCGTACCCCACTGGCTTTGCCTTATCTCCCAGGCAAACCTGTGTGTTTGTCTACACTTTTAACTATTACCTCTATTCTTAAACTATGAAATAACAGCAAGTCTCTTTTAGCACTTTTCTATCAACTATAAAACTGGCAGACAGGATGGTGATATACGACAAATGAAATACACAGATGGAAAAGAAATGCAGATATATATATGTATGCGTGCGTATATACGCAAGACAGAAGAAAAATAAACAGTTTAAAAAAAAACAAAAAAAACACAAGCGTTTTGTTCTTACCTCCGGTTCCCGGATTCCTTCAGCACTCGTTATCTAAGCGAAGCAGACGCTTATCCCGTCAGCACTAGAGACAACCTCCCGCCCTTTGCTGAGGGATAATGTCTGCTGATCTACCTAGTGCAGATATGTGAAGGACAGGACGAGCCGCCAATTGATAAAGCTAAATATTTATCGTATATATAACCCTTTATGAGGTCTAAGAACACTGTACGCTGTTTACTTAAGAAGTACCGTAAGGGTACGCAAGTTGCGTAACGATCGCTCAGCCGTAGGCGAGACGCTCAAGCGTCACGTTCGCTCACGGCCCAGAGATCACAGACAAGCACGCTATTGGCTATGACTAACGTAATGATTCGCTATGGCGTAACGGACGCTCGAGACCACGAGGAGATCACCAGCGGCGCAGACGCTCACAACGCAAAACCTTTATATCTATACCCTTAACAATGAAATACACAGTAAACCTTAATGTAGAGACAAAGTGTAAGTGCAACCTTGTGTAACCTGATTAACTACAAAGCTGTTTGAGCGTCACCGACGCTCAGAGAATTCTTAACACTATGAGAAAATACACAGATACTTGTTTAGGGTCCAAAGCCTATTAAATGTATTATAACTAATATACTTGTAAAAAGGAATCACAGTACAAATGATACACTACAATATAACAGAGACTTCCTAACCAAATAACTACACTATAAATACAATACAATACAATCTAATCAAGGGAAAATACGAGAGAAAGAGTAGAGAGAGAGAGAGAGAGATGAGAGAAATGGCTCACAGTAAGACAATATGATTACGGAGAAAAACTTACGCACAAGGGGAAACGATCGCATGCGCCTGGACATCCAGCACCCGATTTTCAGCAATGAGAACCGTTGAAGAGTGAGAGCTGGATGTGGTCGGCCTGCCTATTTATGCCCCACACACAATGCAATCTAATGGTCTCTACAATCTGATCGTCCATTGGACACAGGAATTCGGCTTCGCATTATAACAAAAGGTCATAGGTTAATTCATACAGGTGGGCTGTGACGATTTCCAACTGCTCAGGTGGGAGGGAAACTGGGTTTCCCGCCGCATGGGTAATAAAGTGCAAATAAAGTAAATGTTCATAAACTTCTTATGTCCATAACTATTCGCACGAGCGATTGATCTGCTTCAAGCCAACACCGGAATATTTCTAATTAAATATTCTTCCGATGGATACTAAACACCACTGTATTACTCCTGTCTGACCCTTCGTATCAAACAAAGAGGGACTCCTCTGTTCATAAACATTCTATATTAACCAAACTTTCAGAATCTATCAAAGGGACCATGATCTACAAAATACATTATTACTGAAAATATGTTACGATTGAGTCGCACGCTACAACCACATAAACTCTACCGTAAATACGCATACCATGCGCCTGCGGGTGCCCGCGACTGTGAGTATGCGCACGTACGGGAGAGCGTACGCATGCGCAGCACGGACCTGTGTGAGGTGCAAATATGGTAGTGTGCATAGAGATATTTTTCTGACTTTGACATTGTTCATAGGTGATAGAGAGATTTAGTGTTAAGATTCATCAGCAATTTAGAGGTTGTTTAAAGGAAATTGTGGAAGTGGAACTAGGACTGGGATTTGGGGAGAGCGAATTGGGAACTGGTGACATTATGTTAATGGGTAAGGCATGTAATATGTTTGTTAGAACATAACCTAAAGGGGGAACTATTTACAAGGTGGGGATACATTTTTTGGGAAAGTGAATTTAAAGTGTCAATCTTTGGTGAAGATATCCAGTTTCATTTATAGTTTGTTAAATTATTTATTGAAATTGAGTGACCTGAAACACATATGCAAGGAACTAGTATAGTTAATAATATTTATTGATGTTATTGTTTATTTGCACTATCAATTATTTTTATGTTATCACTTTCATATATATTAACAAAACAAGGGGTTATTCCTTTTTTAAATTCTGTGCCTGAGTGTTGTTTATTGTTGTTTATTGAGAAGGTGTAGGAACAAGGTTCATCTATAGCTTAGGACATAAGGGTTCCCCCATGCAGACCCCCGGAACTACACAGAAGAAGGCTCAGGTGGGGGAACTGCAAAAAAAGAGACATATCCAGAAAAGCCAGTAATATAGAACTGTGTGACCCTGTCATCCATCACAAGAGTCAAATACAGATGAGCAGGTGTTACATGTGCTACTGCAACATTTTCATGGATGTTTGGATACAGATGTTGGCATCTGCAGTGATGACAAAGTTAGCATATTCTATTGGGAGGAGCTAAACTGATTCTGTGCATTTCCTCCTGAGTTTATATTGGTAGTTTGAACGGATTCGGTATGAAATCTCGACTGTCGGGATCCCAGCGGTCGAAATCCCGATACCGGATTCTGGACAGTCGAAATCCTGACCTCGAGCGTAGCGTGTCCCCTTGCGGGCTCGGTGGCGAGCATTGTTTGCCACACTATTATATATTGGGTGGCGGTCAGGATTTCGACTGCCAATATTTTCCCTGCTGTCGGTATTCCAGCGTCTATATTTCGACTGCCGGGATCCCGTTGTATGGGAAATTAGATAGATTAGATAGATAGATAGATAGATAGATAGATAGATAGATAGATAGATAGATAGATAGATAGATAGATATTTGTATTGTCATTGTAAAAAGAAACAACAAAATTAAGATCTGGGACATTTACATAAACCATTACAAATCACCAGTCAAATTAAGACGAACAGTAACAGATGGAAAGAAACTGTACTTAAAACGAGATGTTCTCGTTCTAATACACCTGAAGCGTCTACCGGAAGGAAGAAGGGAGAAGATGCAATGGTTAGGATGATAACAATCTTGTACAATGCTTTTTCCTTTGCGGAGGCAATTTTCAACATAAATATCATCAATTGATGGAAGCTGAAAGCCAACGATACTCCTAGCTGTATGTACAACACGCTCCAGTATCTTCCGCTCACCCTTGGTGCTGTTACCATACCACACAATAATACAGTACGTCTACACGCTTTCAATTACACAGCGATAAAACCTAACTAAATTTGCCCTGGATAGGTTTGCAGCGCGCAATTTCCTAAGGAAAAATAGGCGCTGCTGTGCTTTCTTTGCAATACATGCAATATTAGTAGCCCACGACAAATCATCTGAAATAACAGTGCCCAAGAGTTTCAAATCTCTAACTCGCTCAACCGTTAAGTTCTTGATAGTTAAAGGAATCAGCTCAGATCTCCCCTGGCATCTGAAATCCATAAATATCTCTTTGGTTTTTTTCAAATTCAAAACCAAGTTATTGCTGTTGCTTCACTTGACTAAGGCCTCAACCTCGTCACTTTACGCCCTCTCGTCCCCATCCGAGATGAGCCCCACAACAGTGGTGTCATCAGCAAACTTGATGATATAATTTGTATTACCCTGGGGAATGCAATCATGGGTAAACAAAGAAAACAAAAGAGGACTTAACACACACCCCTGAGGGGTACCTGTACTGATTTTGATTACAGAGGACATTAAATTACCCATTTACACTTGTTGGTGCCTATTGATTAAAAAGTCTAAAATCCAATTATATAACATCACAGACAATCCCAGACTTTTCAAGCTGGATATCAAAGTTACTGGCAGGATGGTATTAAAAGCTGAGCTAAAATCAATAAAGAGCACTCTAACATAGGTATTTGTCCCTTCTAAATGACTGAGGGAAGAATGAACCACAGATAACAAAGCATCCTCCGTCGACCTATTTTGCTTGTAGGCAAATTGATGGTTGTCAACCCATCAGGCATATTAATTTTTATGTGAGCCAATACAATTCTCTCAAAGCATTTCATTATGAGGGGGGTCAGAGCAATCGGACGAAAGTCATTCAAATGAACAACTTTCAAACTTTTTGGTACCGGAATAACAGTAGTAAACTTAAAACATTCTGGGACTACACAAGTTGCCAAGGACAAGTTAAAAAGATAAGTAAAAATCTGGGCCAACTCACTGGCACACCCCTTCAGCACTTTCCCTGGAATCCCATCAGAACCAGGCGATTTCCTAGTACAGACTCCTAATCAACTATTTCTATTCGCAGTCTCGGAGAGTACTAACAAGGGTTCTTCACCCAAATGAGGAAGTTTACTTACAATAAAGGTATTACTCTCTTCAAATCTAGCATAAAAATTTCTAAACTGTTCCAACAAGGAGCCGTCGGGAAAACCTAGAGAGGGGGATTTACTTTTATAATCAGTCAAGCTGTGAATTCCCCTCCACATACTTCTAGAATCATGCTCGTTATTAAACTGTGATTCAATCTTAGCTGTAAATTCTCATTTAGATTTAATAATTCTTTTTTTTAATTTAATCTTGCCTCTTTATACTCAAGAGAATCACCTGCCCTAAAGGCATGATTCCTGGCATGGAGCAAAGAACGCACCTTCCGTTCATCCACAGCTTCACATTTGGAAACTGCTTAACAACCTTTTTTACAGTAACACTGCTAATACACCAACTGATATAAGACATAACAGAAGATGCCAATAAGTCCACATTAGAAACAGAATCATCCATGGACAGAGCCACAAATATTTCTCAATTGGTAGATTCAAAACAATCTTGTAGTTTAGCCAGCGCTTCCCTAGGCCATACACAAACGGTTCTACTCTCTACTTTTGAGCATTTAACCAGGGGCATATATTTAGGGGTATTAAACAGTGAAAAGTGATCTGACTACCCAACCTGAGGATCTGACTGACCAACCTGAGGATACACAATAACCTTAAAAGCCTCCTTAACCTTGCAATAAACCTGATCTAAAGTATTTCCCCCCCTGTGTCGGAGCAAATACATTTTGGTAAAATTTTGGTAAAACAGACTTTAAATTTGCCTTGTTAAAATCCCCAGCAACCAGGAATAAGCCATCAGGGTAAGCCAATTGTCTCTTAGAAATAGCATTATATAAGATTTCCAAAGCACCCTTCGCATCAACTTGAGGCGGAATATAAACTGCAACCACAATAACAGCAAAGGACTCTCGTGGCAGGTAAAAGTTCTACATTTCACCATTAAGAATTCCAATTCTGGCAAACATTAGCTATCCAAAGCTGCAGAGTTAGTGCAATAGTTGTTATTAATATAAATGCACAGTCCCCCGCCTTTAGACTTTCCATGATCTATCAGCCCTAAATAAGGTTCTTTCAGGGAGCTGAACCCCCTGATCCAGAACACTGGGAGCAAACCAAGTCTGTCAAAATAGTAACAGAACAATAGCTCATAAGGTGACTGCCAGTGAATCTAACCGGCAGTTCATCCATTTTATTAGCCAGGGAATGAACATTGGCAGGGAAGATGCTGGGCACAGGGTGGGGGGAGGGGGGGGGGGGAGGGGGCTATAGCCACATTTCTTCAGGCTCTCCAAAGCCCCAGCCCTCTTACCCTGCTTTTGCCTCCTCTCCCGGCGAGGACAGCGCGGCTGCATCCTAGCTGCTTTTTGCACAGCAGTCCTCCTTCCTCCCCTTGCTGAGCCGGCATCCTTCCTCCAGCCAGAGACTCAGCCGCGGCCCCCACCGATGATATCACCGGCCGCGACCTCCAGCTCTCCTGGCAGGCAGCGCAACCCGAAACTGTCCAGAGCCACGCTGTCAAACCCGCCCGGGCCTCTTCCACCGCCGGCTCCCCTGGCCGCTGCATGAGCACCACCCACTCCACCAGCCGCTCTGATAGCCAGGAGCACAGACCAGGCGTACTGCAGTCTCCGCCAGCAGCAGCGAGGCAGTGAGAAAGGCAACCAGCCATCTGTATGTGAGTATGTGGGAGCTCAGAGCCACTGCACCGTAGCGCACTGCCATGCAGTATTCTTACTCATTAACTGCATCTCGTTTAAATGCACCCATGGGCGTAGCTTCCATAGGTGCAGGGAGTGCAGCTGCTATGGGGCCCAGAGCTGATAGGGGCCCACCATCCCTGTCACCGTTACATGTGTTATATATTTTTTTCACCATTGGGTGGTAGATAGGGACCCTTTCAAACTTTTGCCTTGAGGCCAGCAATATATCTACTTATGCCCCTGAACCTGCTCATTGTAATCTGGTATACAATGAACTGGAGGACATTGTAATTAAGCTTACCATACTATCCCTTTAAACCAGGGCACTCATGAATTACATAGGTTATGTGGCTGGCTGGCTTCAAGCCTACATTTCAACTGGTTTTAAGCAGATAGAGAACCTGTGTAATTCATGAGTGTTCTGGTTTAAAGGGATACTATGGTAAGCCCAATGTAATGTTACATAACATGAACTGAAGCACTGTAATTTAGCACAATAGGAAGTGGAGGCACTATAGTGTGGCACAATATAAACTGGGGGCACCTTAGTGTGGCATATGACCTAGGGGCACTGTATTGTATAATGTGGATTGGGGGTTACTGTGTGGCATAATACATAATGTGAACTAGGGCACTATTATGAGGCATAACATTAACAACTGCTGTGAAGAGGTGACTCTATAGACGCATTGGCACAGGGGCCCTTCCAAAATGTTGCTATCGGGCCCACAAAGTTCTGGCTACGCCCCTGAATGCACCCTTGCAGCTGTTGTGCTTACTTACTCATCTACATCCAAATAAGATTTCAGTTTGCCAGACAAGATTATTGAAATGGGATTGAAAAGGGTCTCCATGTTTAACATTTGAGTAATTTTATGAATAATCAGAGACTGGCTGTAAACAGGAGACTTTTGCATCTTCCAAGTGCAATAAACATATTCAAACATTAAAGCAGTGTTTCCCAAACTGGGTGCCTAGGCACCTTGGGGTGGAACAAGACTCTTGCAGGGGTGCCTTGTGTTGGTGATGCAGGGGCAGTATGTATAGTGTAATGGTTAGCATTACTGCCTCACAGCACTGAGATCATGGGTTCAAGTCCCACTATGGCCCTAACTGTGTGGAGTTTGTATATTCTCAGCGTGCTTGAGTGAGTTTCCTCTGGGCACACCGGTTTCCTCCAATAATACAAAAGTATATTGTTAGGTTAATTGGCTCCCAACAAAGTTAACAATAGTAAAATGTGTGTGTGTGTACATGTGGTAGGACTGATGTGAGTGGCCAAATATTTTCTGTAAAGCGCTGCAGAATATGCATGCTCTATACAATATGCATGCGCTATATAAATAACTGGTAAAAAATTATTTATGGTCAAAGTGATAGTCAGAATCAGTCTGCCAATCATAAAACAAGTGGACAATGAGAAGTGAGACAATGAGAAGTGCACCACCACATAACTGAACTTAAGGACATACCTCCCAACATGACCAATTCCAGGAGGGACAAAATGCTCTGCACCTGGACTTTCCTCTTAATGTATGATTTCCATCACCTGTGTTGAACTAGTCATTGATAAGAAAGGTGTTTCAACTAGTGATGTGCACCGGACATTTTTCGGGTTTTGTGTTTTGGTTTTGGATTCAGTTCCGCGGCCGTGTTTTGGATTCGCACGCGTTTTGGCAAAACCTCACAGAAATTTTTTTGTCGGATTCGGGTGTGTTTTGGATTCGGGTGTTTTTTTCAAAAAACCCTAAAAAACAGCTTAAATCATAGAATTTGGGGGTCATTTTGATCCCATAGTATTATTAACCTCAATAACCATAATTTCCACTCATTTCCTTTCCAGTCTATTCTGAACACCTCACACCTCACAATATTATTTTTAGTACTAAAATTTGCACCGAGGTCGCTGGATGGCTAAGCTAAGTGCCACAAGTGGCCGACACAAACACCTGGCCCATCTAGGAGTGGCACTGCAGTGTCAGGCAGGATGGCACTTCAAAAAAATAGTCCCCAAACAGCACATGATGCAAAGAAAAAAAGAGGCGCACCAAGGTCGCTGTGTGACTAAGCTAAGCGACACAAGTGGCCGACACAAACACCTGGCCCATTTAGGAGTGGCATTGCAGTGTCAATCAAGACAGGATGGCACTTCAAAAAAATAGTCCCCAAACAGCACATGATGCAAAGAAAAAAAGAGGCGCACCAAGGTCGCTGTGTGACAAAGCTAAGCGACACAAGCGGCCGACACAAACACCTGGCCCATCTAGGAGTGGCACTGCAGTGTCAATCAAGACAGGATGGCACTTCAAAAAAATTGTCCCCAAACAGCACATGATGCAAAGAAAAAAAGAGGCGCACCAAGGTCGCTGTGTGACTAAGCTAAGCGACACAAGTGGCCGACACAAACACCTGGCCCATCTAGGAGTGGCACTGCAGTGTCAATCAAGACAGGATGGCACTTCAAAAAAATTGTCCCCAAACAGCACATGATGCAAAGAAAAAAAGAGGCGCACCAAGGTCGCTGTGTGACTAAGCTAAGCGACACAAGTGGCCGACACAAACACCTGGCCCATCTAGGAGTGGCACTGCAGTGTCAATCAAGACAGGATGGCACTTCAAAAAAATTGTCCCCAAACAGCACATGATGCAAAGAAAAAAAGAGGCGCACCAAGGTCGCTGTGTGACTAAGATAAGCGACACAAGTGGCCGACACAAACACCTGGCCCATCTAGGTGTGGCACTGCAGTGTCAATCAAGACAGGATGGCACTTCAAAAAAATAGTCCCCAAACAGCACATGATGCAAAGAAAAAAAGAGGCGCACCACAGGTGTAGAATGTAGATGGATAGTATACTTAATGAATGACGACACAGAGGTAGGTACAGCAGTGGCCTACCGTACTGCTATATATAGTATACTGGTGGTCACTGTGTCAGCAAACTGCAAAACTAAAATGCACCACAGGTATAGAATGTAGATGGATAGTATACTTAATGAATGACGACACAGAGGTAGGTACAGCAGTGGCCTACCGTACTGCTATATATAGTATACTGGTGGTCACTGTGTCAGCAAACTGCAAAACTAAAATGCACCACAGGTATAGAATGTAGATGGATAGTATACTTAATGAATGACGACACAGAGGTAGGTACAGCAGTGGCCTACCGTACTGCTATATATAGTATACTGGTGGTCACTGTGTCAGCAAACTGCAAAACTAAAATGCACCACAGGTATAGAATGTAGATGGATAGTATACTTAATGAATGACGACACAGAGGTAGGTACAGCAGTGGCCTACCGTACTGCTATATATAGTATACTGGTGGTCACTGGTCAGCAAAACTCTGCACTGTACTCCTCCTATATAATATTAATTATACTGGTGGTCCCCAGTCCCCACAATAAAGCAGCACACTGAGCACAGATATGGAGTGTTTTTCAGGCAGACAACGTATACTGGTGGTCACTGTCAGCAAAACTCTGCACTGTACTCCTGCTATATAATACAGCTGCTCCCCAGTCCCCACAATTAAGCAGTGTGAGCACAGATATATTATGCAGCACACTGAGCACAGATATGGTATGGAGCGTTTTTTTCAGGCAGAGAACGGATAAAAACTGGTGGTCACTTATCAGCAAAACTCTGCACTGTACTCCTCCTAACAGCTGCTCCCCAGTCCTCCCCACAATTAAGCAATAAAGCAATCAACTTCTACAATAAACGGAGAGGACGCCAGCCACGTCCTCTCCCTATCATCTCCAATGCACGAGTGAAAATGGCTGCGACGCGCGGCTGCTTATATAGAATCCGAATCTCGCGAGAATCCGACAGCGGGATGATGACGTTCGGGCGCGTTTGGGTTAGCCGAGCAAGGCGGGAAGGTTCGAACCTGCCTCGGACCCGTGTAAAAAGGGTGAAGTTCGAACCCACTCATCTCTAGTTTCAACACAGGTGATGGCAATCAGAAATTAAGAGGGAAGTCCTCCCGGGATGGGTCATTTTGGGAGCTATGCCAGGACCAAAACAAGGATTTTCATCAACCGGGGAAAGGTGAGTGATCCATGATGAGTCAGAAGCATGCCGTTGGGTGGCACCCCAACCACAGACACAGACACACACACACACACACACACACATGGCATGCTTCCGACTCATCACGGGTTTCCCGCTTTTTGTCTCCGACCATATCAGCCAGGGCTGCAATCAGAAATTGTAAGGCCCAGGACTAACAAAATAGGCAGGAAAATCTAAATGCAATACGTGGTTTCAAAGGTACCGGAAAAAAAAAAATGCCTTAATGGCACATACTGTAGTCTGCAAAATCCAATGTCTTGAGATTTGCTAATCCTATCCATAAAATATCCACAAGATATTTGCATACACTGATAACCAACAGTTATCAATATCAGCACCAAGTAGGGTATTGAAAAATAACTCCACTGTATGGAATAAGCAGTTAATTTACTTAGTGAACACCCGCCTACAGTATGTGATACTCTGGTGTTTAAATGGTGCCGATATATAAAACGATTGTCCACATGTATAAGATTTGTAATCCACCTGCAGCACTTACTCTGTTTAGGTATATTAAATACTTCAGTGCTTCTATCCCATTTCTTACCTTACATGGTCCAGTTGCTAGTTTTGTGTCTCTTGCACTAGCCACATGATCACTCGCGCTGCTGGATCTCTTCCATGTGCTGATCCGCAGCCTGGAACACGGCAACTTTGGTTTGGCACGCTTCAACTTCCGGTCCCCGGGACAACAGTGGGTGACTGTGCAAGGTTCCTGGAACTTCGGTAACCGTAACCAGGGCCCCCTCACATCCAGCACCCAGGGTACGTGCCATCCTAGCCAACAGGTGACAGGTAGGCACAATTTACTTAATTTAATATTTTTTTTCCACATTTATCAATGAAAAACCTTTTATCCTAGGATGCAAGGAAAAAAATGCTGGTACTCTATGGCTCCATGATTCAGGATAGTTTGGGAACCACTGCATTAAAGTGAGTGCCGGTGAGCAACTGTACTGTGTGTATAATACATTGGAGCATGGAAGCCATGGAAGCAGATGGATGGGTTGGCTCAGATAAAGAGTTAGGCGGGTGTTGTTGGATAATGTCATGTACCTGCTGTGAAATATATCCTGCAGCCTACACATGGTGGACTCAAGTGATGCTCACTCATGGCGATGCTCATTCATGAGTCCTGCATGTCACTGCATCTTGGAATCATGGAGTAAAAATAAGAATTTACTTACCGATAATTCTATTTCTCGTAGTCCGTAGTGGATGCTGGGGACTCCGTCAGGACCATGGGGAATAGCGGCTCCGCAGGAGACAGGGCACAAAAGTAAAAGCTTTAGGATCAGGTGGTGTGCACTGGCTCCTCCCCCTATGACCCTCCTCCAAGCCTCAGTTAGGATACTGTGCCCGGACGAGCGTACACAATAAGGAAGGATTTTGAATCCCGGGTAAGACTCATACCAGCCACACCAATCACACTGTACAACCTGTGATCTGAACCCAGGTAACAGCATGATAACAGCGGAGCCTCTGAACAGATGGCTCACAACAATAATAACCCGATTTTTGTAACAATAACTATGTACAAGTATTGCAGACAATCCGCACTTGGGATGAGCGCCCAGCATCCACTACGGACTACGAGAAATAGAATTATCGGTAAGTAAATTCTTATTTTCTCTGACGTCCTAAGTGGATGCTTGGTCCCTGACCAAGTAGCAGCTCGGCAAAGTTGTAAAGCCGAGACCCCTCGGGCAGCCGCCCAAGATGAGCCCACCTTCCTTGTGGAATGGGCATTTACATATTTTGGCTGTGGCAGACCTGCCACAGAATGTGCAAGCTGAATTGTACTACACATCCAACTAGCAATCGTCTGCTTAGAAGCAAGAGCACCCAGTTTGTTGGGTGCATACAGGATAACAGCAAGTCAGTTTTCCTGACTCCAGCCGTCCTGGAAACCTATATTTTCAGGGCCCTGACAACATCTAGCAACTTGGAGTCCTCCAAGTCCCTAGTAGCCGCAGGTACCACAATAAGCTGGTTCAGGTGAAACGCTGACACCACCTTAGGGAGAAACTGGGGACGAGTCCGCAGCTCTGCACTGTCCGAATGGACAATCAGATATGGGCTTTTGTGAGACAAAGCCGCCAATTCTGACACTCGCCTGGCCGAGGCCAAGGCCAACATCATGGTCACTTTCCATGTGAGATATTTCAAATCCACAGATTTGAGCGGTTTAAACCAATGTGATTTGAGGAATCCCAGAACTACGTTGAGATCCCACAGTGCCACTGGAGGCACAAAAGGGGGTTGTATATGCAGTACTCCCTTGACAAACTTCTGGACTTCAGGAACTGAAGCCAATTCTTTCTGGAAGAAAATCGACAGGGCCGAAATTTGAACCTTAATGGACCCCAATTTGAGGCCCATAGACACTCCTGTTTGCAGGAAATGCAGGAATCGACCGAGTTGAAATTTCTTCGTGGGGCCTTCCTGGCCTCACACCACGCAACATATTTTCGCCACATGTGGTGATAATGTTGTGCGGTCACCTCCTTCCTGGCTTTGACCAGGGTAGGAATGACCTCTTCCGGAATGCCTTTTTCCTTTAGGATCCGGCGTTCAACCGCCATGCCGTCAAACGCAGCCGCGGTAAGTCTTGGAACAGACATGGTACTTGCTGAAGCAAGTCCCTTCTTAGCGGCAGAGGCCATGAGTCCTCTGTGAGCATCTCTTGAAGTTCCGGGTACCAAGTCCTTCTTGGCCAATCCGGAGCCACGAGTATAGTTCTTACTCCTCTACGTCTTATAATTCTCAGTACCTTAGGTATGAGAAACAGAGGAGGGAACACATACACCGACTGGTACACCCACGGTGTTACCAGAACGTCCACAGCTATTGCCTGAGGGTCTCTTGACCTGGCGCAATACCTGTCCAGTTTTTTGTTCAGGCGGGACGCCATCATGTCCACCTTTGGTCTTTCCCAACGGTTCACAATCATGTGGAAGACTTCCCGATGAAGTCCCCACTCTCCCGGGTGGAGGTCGTGCTGAGGAAGTCTGCTTCCCAGTTGTCCACTCCCGGAATGAACACTGCTGACAGTGCTATCACATGATTTTCCGCCCAGCGAAGAATCCTTGCAGTTTCTGCCATTGCTCTCCTGCTTCTTGTGCCGCCCTGTCTGTTTACGTGGGCGACTGCCGTGATGTTGTCCCACTGGATCAATACCGGCTGACCTTGAAGCAGAGGTCTTGCTAAGCTTAGAGCATTGTAAATTGTTCTTAGCTGCAGTATATTTATGTGGAGAGAAGTCTCCAGACTTGATCACACTCCCTGGAAATTTTTTCCTTGTGTGACTGCTCCCCAGCCTTTCAGGCTGGCATCCGTGGTCACCAGGACCAAGTCCTGAATGCCGAATCTGTGGCCCTTTAGTAGATGAGCACTCTGCAGCCACCACAGAAGAGACACCCTTGTCCTTGGAGACAGGGTTATCCGCTGCTGCATCTGAAGATGCGATCCGGACCATTTTCCCAGCAGATCCCACTGAAAAGTTCTTGCGTGGAATCTGCCGAATGGAATCGCTTCGTAAGAAGCCACCATTTTTCCCAGGACCCTTGTGCATTGATGCACTGACACTTGGCCTGGTTTTAGGAGGTTCCTGACTAGCTCGGATAACTCCCTTGCTTTCTCCTCCGGGAGAAACACCTTTTTCGGGACTGTGTCCAGAATCATCCCTAGGAACAGCAGACGTGTCGTCGGAGACAGCTGCGATTTTGGAATATTTAGAATCCACCCGTGCTGTCGTAGAACTACTTGAGATAGTGCTACTCCGACCTCCAACTGTTCTCTGGACCTTGCCCTTATCAGGAGATCGTCCAAGTAAGGGATAATTAAGACGCCTTTTCTTTGAAGAAGAATCATCATTTCGGCCATTACCTTGGTAAAGACCCGGGGTGCCGTGGACAATCCAAACGGCAGCGTCTGAAACTGATAGTGACAGTTTTGTACCACGAACCTGAGGTACCCTTGGTGAGAAGGGCAATTGGGACATGGAGGTAAGCATCCTTGATGTCCAGGGACACATATAGTCCCCTTCTTTCTGGTTCGCTATCACTGCTCTGAGTGACTCCATCTTGATTTGAACCTTTGTATGTAAGTGTTCAAATATTTCAGATTTGGAATAGGTCTCACCGAGCCGTCTGGCTTCAGTACCACAATATAGTGTGGAATAATACCCCTTTCCTTGTTGTAGGAGGGGTACTTTGATTATCACCTGCTGGGAATACAGCTTGTGAATTGTTTCCAATACTGCCTCCCTGTCGGAGGGAGACGTTGGTAAAGCAAACTTCAGGAACCTGCGAGGGGGAGACGTCTCGAATTTCCAATCTGTACCCCTGGGATACTACTTGTAGGATCCAGGGGTCCACTTGCGAGTAAGCCCACTGCGTGCTGAAACTCTTGAGACGACCCCCCACCGCACCTTTTGTACGGCCCCAGCGTCATGCTGAGGACTTGGCAGAAGCGGTGGAAGGCTTCTGTTCCTGGGAATGGGCTGCCTGCTGCAGTCTTCTTCCCTTATGGGGACGAAAGGACTGAGGCTGAAAAGACGATGTCTTTTTCTGCTGAGATGTGACTTGGGGTAAAAAGGTGGATTTTCCAGCTGTTGCCGTGGCCACCAGATCCGATGGACCGACCCCAAATAACTCCTCCCCTTTATACGGCAATACTTCCATGTGCCGTTTGGAATCTGCATCACCTGACCACTGTCGTGTCCATAAACATCTTCTGGCAGATATGGACATCGCACTTACTCTTGATGCCAGAGTGCAAATATCCCTCTGTGCATCTCGCATATATAGAAATGCATCCTTTAAATGCTCTATAGTCAATAAAATACTGTCCCTGTCAAGGGTATCAATATTTCCAGTCAGGGAATCCGACCAAGCCACCCCAGCGCTGCCCATCCAGGCTGAGGCGATCGCTGGTCGCAGTATAACACCAGTATGTGTGTATATACTTTTTAGGATATTTTCCAGCCTCCTATCAGTTGGCTCCTTGAGGGCGGCCATATCTGGAGACGGTAACGCCACTTGTTTTGATAAGCGTGTGAGCGCCTTATCCACCCTAAGGGGTGTTTCCCAACGCGCCATAACTTCTGGCGGGAAAAGGTATACCGCCAATAATTTTCTATCGGGGGAAACCCACGCATCATCACACACTTCATTTAATTTATCTGATTCAGGAAAAACCACATGTAGTTTTTTCACACTCCACATAATACCCTTTTTTGTGGTACTTGTAGTATCAGAAATATGTAACATCTCCTTCATTGCCCTTAACAAGTAACGTGTGGCCCTAAAGGAAAATACGTTTGTTTCTTCACCGTCGACACTGGAGTCAGTGTCCGTGTCTGTGTCGACCGACTGAGGTAAAAGGACGTTTTAACGCCCCTGACGGTGTTTGAGACGCCTGGACAGGTACTAATTGGTTTGCCGGCCGTCTCATGTCGTCAACCGACCTTGCAGCGTGTTGACATTATCACGTAATTCCTTAAATAAGCCATCCATTCCGGTGTCGACTCCCTAGAGAGTGACATCACCATTACAGGCAATTGCTCCGCCTCCTCACCAACATCGTCCTCATACATGTCGACACACACGTACCGACACACAGCACACACACAGGGAATGCTCTGATAGAGGACAGGACCCCACTAGCCCTTTGGGGAGACAGAGGGAGAGTTTGCCAGCACACACCAAAAACGCTATAATTATACAGGGACAACCTTTATATAAGTGTTTTTCCCTTATAGCATTTTATTATATATATACATATCGCCAAATAAGTGCCCCCCCTCTCTGTTTTAACCCTGTTTCTGTAGTGCAGTGCAGGGGAGAGCCTGGGAGCCTTCCCACCAGCATTTCTGTGAGGGAAAATGGCGCTGTGTGCTGAGGAGAATAGGCCCCGCCCCCTTTTCGGCGGGCTTCTTCTCCCGTTTTTCTGAGACCTGGCAGGGGTTAAATACATCCATATAGCCCCCAGGGGCTATATGTGATGTATTTTTAGCCAGAATAAGGTACTATCATTGCTGCCCAGGGCGCCCCCCCCCAGCGCCCTGCACCCTCAGTGACCGCTGCTATGAAGTGTGCTGACAACAATGGCGCACAGCTGCAGTGCTGTGCGCTACCTTATGAAGACTGAAAAGTCTTCTGCCGCCGGTTTCTGGACCTCTTCACTTTTCGGCAACTGCAAGGGGGTCGGCGGCGCGGCTCCGGGACGAACCCCAGGGTGAGACCTGTGTTCCGACTCCCTCTGGAGCTAATGGTGTCCAGTAGCCTAAGAAGCCAATCCATCCTGCACGCAGGTGAGTTCACTTCTCTCCCCTAAGTCCCTCGATGCAGTGAGCCTGTTGCCAGCAGGACTCACTGAAAATAAAAAAACCTAACAAAACTTTTACTCTAAGCAGCTCTTTAGGAGAGCCACCTAGATTGCACCCTTCTCGGCCGGGCACAAAAATCTAACTGAGGCTTGGAGGAGGGTCATAGGGGGAGGAGCCAGTGCACACCACCTGATCCTAAAGCTTTTACTTTTGTGCCCTGTCTCCTGCGGAGCCGCTATTCCCCATGGTCTTGACGGAGTCCCCAGCATCCACTTAGGACGTCAGAGAAAAGGCAATAACATAACATGAATATGCCACAGAGGAGGAGCTGAACTGCCCTGTGCACAGCAGCCAAGACATCAGACTATGCATGCCGCTGCCTCATGGAAACAAATGGCAGAGACAAAGATTGGCATAAACCACACCTGAAGAAGAAAAGGGAGAAGGACAGGAAAGGGATGATTTATAAAGGGGAGGGGGAGTGGGGTGTAACAAGGAGAGGAGGACATGGGAAGGTCTGATGGTGCATTGGTGGTCTCAAGACATTATTGCTCTGACTCTCTCTTGGCTCGGACTCCCTCTTGGCCGTCCAGGACACATAATCTGTCTACTAAAGGAGTCTTGATGTGCTGTCTCTCTCATGATGAGTTTAAGTCAAGATATAGAAGAAGATTAACTTAGTATTGTTTTCATGGTCGTAGGCATGTATTTGAAGTTGAGTGTCCACAATTTCAGTCATGCAGCAATCCAGTAAACTTTCAGAAAATTTCCGAAAACAAAGACAAGTAGCTTAACCTTGGTTTCATAGGAAGTGTAGATAGAATGTCAGATATCGGGGGCGTAGCCTGGCAGGCATACAGGGCTGATGTGCGTAAAGAGAGCTCCTGCTATGGACCTTAATTAACTCCCTTTCCCTTGTATACTGGGGTACCTGTGCCCTTCTAGGTTATCCCCCTGCCTGCCCAAGTTCCCTAGTGTGATGAGTGATAGCTGTGGAGCCGGAGTCGGGTTTGCTCCCACCAAGCCGGGGCCTCGATTTATCTTCTCACTGCTGGGATTGCGGAGGGGCGGAAGTCTGTGTTGGGAACTCTCCCTTTCTCCTGTTGCAGGTCTTGCCTGCATCTGGGAGCGGCTCCCACAGATCCAGCTGCTGTGACGGAAGACAGCGCTGCTCATGGGAACCAGTGGCGCGGACTGTCGGACTGCTTCCCCCTCCGGAGCTTACAAGTGGCGGCCATCAAGGTGCAATCTGAGGAGTGATTCTTGGAGCTGGCTGTCCCTGGTCCCTGCTACTTTGCCTCCGGCAGGACTGAGGAAGCCACGTCTACACTGGTCAGCCTCCTGCTTGCTCATTATGTGCCAGCCACATTGGAGCTTGGCTACTGGTCCGATTGCTGCTTCCCTGACTGGGCTCTCTATTGAGGCGCTGCCTTGCTGGCGCTTTATATATTATTTGCCTCCAGACCCCACTGTGTTCTGGACCCTGTACATTGTGCCCTCATGGTTATATGTCCAAGGGCTTTCAGCAAGCCTCCACAGTCTGTCTCTATAGCCCTTGGGACAGGTGTGTGACAACTCCCATTGTGAAGACTTAGAGGATTGTCTCCCTATTTACAGCACCTGTATAGCACCATTCATGCTCTTTACAGGCTTCTTGGGGTGATGATTGGTTTATGTTGCGTGGAAACCCGAGACCTCTGCAGCAGCATTGCTTCTATAGCAACCTCACTTCCACTGCTGCTAACTGACTGCCAGTATTTTTTCCTCTCCTACCACAACTCACATGCCTCCTCTGCTTCATTGCCTGGGCTGATGCCAAGATGACTGCTTCGGTGCCATGACCCCTTAGCTCACCCACACACTGTGGGGATGGGCGTCCTGTTGCCATGACCAGGGAACCTCCTTTGTGGTGATGTCTTGATTATAACTCATCCTGATGCTACACCTGCTATATTTTACTACATGTGTAGAAACTATCTTTTTGATGGAAAAAAAGAAAAAGTGGGCGAACGTCTTGTACCAAGTCTTCTGGCTTTATGGCCACTCAGTCTAATTTGCTATGTTGTCTTATTCCTGAAAATAATACCCCAAGTACTTACTTGCTCTATTCCTGACTCTTCTCCTGCTGATAATACTGCCGCCATGGCATCGTCCCCTCAAGATGGGTACGAACCTTCTCCAGAACCTACCATGGCAGATGTCTTGAAGCATCTACAGTCCCTTCCTTCCAAAAAAGATCTTCCTACAAAATCTTATTTTTTTTTGGACTTGGAAGAGAGAATTAGTGCCACGGTTAAAGTGGATATTTCTGCACTTTAGGCCGACCTCTCCCAATGATGTTGAATACCATCTCGGTGAGTTGGACTTTTATCAGCGACGACTCGGAGATACTGCCCATGCACATGTGCAGGAGCTCAAAGCTATCCAGTGTAGTTTAGACGATTTAGAGAATAAGAGGATGAGAAACAACCTTTGGATCCGTGGCCTTTCCGAGGAGGTACAGGGGCCGACTATCGTTGATGCACTCACCAAAAAATTCAACGAGATTACTGATGCAGACACAGACAATGTCATCCTCTTTGACCGTGCTTATCAAGCACTATGTCCAAAAGGCCTTCCATCTGAGGCCCCCGGGGACATAATCTATCACCTCCATTATTACCACATCAAAGAAGAGATTCTAGATAAAGTGAGGAAATTGGATGGGATTCACTTCGATGGCTCCAAGAGCCAGATCTTCCCCAACGTATCCTGGAATACTCTTCAACAAAGGTTGCTTCTCAAGCCACTCATGGAGGCCTTAAAACATTAGAACATCCAATTTCATTGGAGCTTCCTTTTGAGCATTCAAGCCTCTCATGATGGACGACAACTTACTCTGCAGATGTTGGATGACTTGGAGCAATTTTGTTATGCCCTTTCCATTAATACACAATCGCTTCTAGATTGTGTGCAAATGCATGGTAGACTGGACCCTCCCACGTCTCCTACAGTGATGGCACCTTGGATACCTGTTCATGGCCTCAAGAGAGGCCTACTTCCTCTGCATCCTGATTGAGAGGCTTCTGGTACCTGATGGATATGACTTACCTAATTGATGTTTCTTTACACCTGTTTGGTACTTGGCCTAGACTTTGCTCAGTTAGGTCTGGGACTTTGCTAGCTGTTAGTCTTTCTTTTTCCTGGACTTACTCTTGTTAATACAGTTAGAGTACTAGGGAGGTATGGTTATCCTGTACTACCTCTACTGATTGATGGTTTTTCCCTCGTTACGGTGATGATTCTTTTTTTATATAACTATGCTCGTTTACAGATATCTGTATGTGACGTTTTTCAGCAGGAGATGTCATTCTTATTTCTTCATTGCAGGTTTTTGATATCGCTATGCTACTATTTTATATATATAACAGTTTAGGGACCTTGGGTGACGGTCACGGTTTCCCCACCCCAGTTGGATCGATCCGCGTGTTCTTATTGGTACATGGGTAAACGGGTTTTACTCATGCTATCCTATATCGGACATTTGTTCTTTCTGCTCATTTTGATTCATGTAATTAACTATTTGCTTATGTGGCTATTGCTTCTTTCTATTCTTCTCTCACATTTGTACTCTTTTTTTCCCTTCTTTTTCTTTTATTCCCCTTTTCACATTTACTTATTTATTGTGACTCCCTTACAGGGTTGGTTCTCTTCCCACTGATGTGTTCTTTGAAAGGCTCTCCTGTACATATTCCATACTCCCTGCCAAATTTATTATGGTCTCTTTAAAAGCAAGGGCATTGAAATTGTGCTCCAACAATGTTAAAGGATTAAACATTCCTGAAAAACGTTCCACCTTTCTAAGGGAACTCTACTCGGATAGGGTTGACATGGCCTTTGTACAGGAGATGCTTATAAAACAGGATGCTGCCCAAACTCTCAGAAATCCCAATTACCCTCACAGGTTTAGTGGTGATAATCCCATGGGCAAAGCATTGGGCTTGGCTATACTCCTCTCTCGCCACCTAGACATTTTGGATGCCATGCACTATGTTTTAGTAGCAGGACGGTGCCAAGTTTTGAAGTTGGAATTTTCGATCATGTATACACTCTAGTCAATGCTTACTCCCCCAATCAAAATCAAAGGAAATTCTTAGCTAAAGTGCTACAATGTTTAGAACCTCTGAGAAAAGGTTGTCTGATTTTGGGGGGGACTTGAACTGGACGCTCAACCACTTACTTGACTGCTCCTCTAGGCCTCTACGTACTTCTTCAAGAGACCATCGTAGGGTGCGTCAGCTCCTACATGATAGTCAGTTGGTCGATTTATGGAGAATTTAACACCACAAAGATTATACTTTTTTCTCTGCCCCTCACACTATGTATTCCAGTATTGACCATTTTTTAGTAGACCTTAGACAATTACAATTTTTTCCTGACAGTCATATCGGACAGATAATTTGGTTGGACCATGCTCTGATATTTGCTTCAGTTTATTTTCCTGAAGCTCTTGTGAAACCGTGGACGTGGAGATTTAATGAGACTTTACTCCATGACCCTCGAATGAGGTATAGCCTCCTTCAGATCATTTTTGACTACTTTTTCCTTAACGATTCCCCTGACACGTCTGAAGTAGTAATCTGGGAAGCACATAAATGTGTAGTTAGGGGTAAGTGTATTTAATTGGGATCCCAGTTAAAAAAAAGAAAAAGAGGCTCAATGCAAGCAAATCTTAGAGCGTATCCAGTCCTTGGAAATGTCTCACAGACAGTCCTTTGATGAGGGGGTGCTGCATGATCTCACAGAAGTGAGATTGGCCTTTAAAAAAACAAATTTGAATTGCAGAAATATCACCACAAATACTATCAATGGGGAGATATGCTGGCGAAAGCTCTGAAATCTCAACTTCAGAGGTCTTTATGTCCATTCAGTTCGAGACTCGGGAGGGCATGCTGTCCACATTTTCCCGCAAATAGCGAAGGCATTTCAAGCTTATTATATGAATCTCTATAATTTAAGAAAAACCCAGTCTCCAGATGATACCCTTTCGTCTTCGGAGGCAGTTAATGATTACCTCTCTTCTGTGGATTACCCGCAGTTGTCAGAGGAGGATGTTCCTTGAGAGGCCTTTCACTATCGAAGAATTGAAATTGTCCCTTTCAGCGTCTCCACTCAGGAAGAGCCTGGGACCAGACGGTTTCCAAGTGAGTTATTATAAATCATTTTGGACATCCCTCATGCCACTATTTTTAAAAGCGTGCAATGCAATTAATGCTGAAACTGTGTTTCCTCCACAATCTCTAGAGGCTCATATTTCTATAATTCCTAAGGAGGGGAAGGACCCTACTTACTGCTCCAGTTATCGCCCTCTCTCTTTATTAAACAATGACATCAAACTCTATGCTAAAATGCTAGCTAATAGATTAAATCAGTTCCTGCCCACTCTGATTCACGGAGATCAGGTAGGATTTGTAAGGTAAAGAGAAGCTAAGGATAAAACCACAAAAATTATCGATCTTATCCATCATGCCGCGTGTAATGGTAAGGCTATGATCCTTTTATCTACAGACGTGGAGAAGGCTTTCGATAGGGTCAATTGGCAGTTCAAGGAGGGTCTTCTCCATCGCCTAGGACTAGGCGCACATTGTTTACATAGAATACTCGCTTTATACAGCCCGCCCTCTGCGCGAGTATGAATCAATGGTGCCTTCTCTGACCCCTTCATGATTAGGAATGGCACATGCCAGGGTTGCCCCCTATACACCCTTATATTTGTTTTGTGCATGGAGGCAGTTGCGAGGGCAATCCGATCAAATAGTAATATTAAAGGCCTACAACTTGGTGATTGTGAACACAAGTTGCCTTTTTTTGCTGATGATCTTCTTGCCACTATACCTGCTCCGGTGACCTCTCTCCCTGCCCATATGCATGAATTCCATAAATTTAGCCTGGTGTCTCACTTTAAAATAAACTATTCAAAATCAGTAGCGATTAATATTTTGGCTCCTCACTTAGTTGTGACTGGTCTTAAAAGTTTATTCCCTTTCATCTGGAACCCTTCCCAAGTTAAATATTTAGGGATCCTTTTGTCCCCTAATAATGTTAATCTATTTAGAGTTAATTTCCTCCCCCTGATGAAGCAGTTTAAGGCGGACTTTCAATAATTGGTCATTATTGAAGCTGTCTTGATGGGTAGATGGAACATTATTAAGATGACCATTCTCCCTAAGGTTTTATATTTACTGCAAGCCCTGCCAATTACAATGCCTACCCCTTTTTTGCGGGAATTGTAAAGTATGATGGTTCGCTTTATATGGGGATCATTTGGGCCCCGTATATCTTGAGCCACTTTAATCCGAAGTCGCACCAGAGGTGGCCTGCAATTGCCCTACTTCCAAGCATATTACCATGCCACCTATCTTGCTAGAATTGTTGAGATGTCCAGATCGCACGTTGTAAAACAATAGCTGCTTATTGTGAATCATGCAGCTCCTATCTTGTCAAATATCCTCCCATGTATATCTAAGTGCCCTCGCTTTATGCAGCCCACTCTGGACCTTACACTCCAGTGTTGGAAAAAATATAGAAATCTTTCGGCTTTTAAATCTGGGATCCTATTGCCTACACTCCTGTTGAATAATCCTGATTTCCCTCGGGGTATGCAACCATCCAGACGGTCCTCTTGGTCAAATGCAGGCATATCCCATTATTGTTCTTCTAGATCAGGCCTGGCCAACCTGTGGCTCTCCAGATGTTGTGAAACTACACATCCCAGCATGCACTGCCACAGTTTTAGCATTCCCTAATAGCAAAACTGTGGAAAGGCATGATGGGACTTGTAGTTTTACAACATCTGGAGAGCCACAGGTTGGCCAGGCCTGTTCTAGATGCTAACTCTGGTATATGCACTTTTGAGGATTTTCAGCAGAAGTATAATCTTCCGTCTCAGTTCTTCTGGTTTTTATCTTCAAGCTAGGCATTTTATTTACTCCTTATGGACACACAATTTGACATGGGCCCCTACTAAATTTGAATCTTTCTGTTTGGCTGAAAACCTTTCTAGACACTAAATTTCACAGTTGTACCGTTCATGTCTTGATAGTATGAATACTAATCTTCCCTCATACATCTTGGCGTGGCAGGGTGAGCTGCGTAAAGACCTGACGGAACACCAGTAGACTTGTATCTTTATACACACCTTTGCCAGCTTTTCCTCCCTCCAGGTGTTGGCTACTTAGTACAAACTTTTGGCTCGTTGGTATAGATGCCCGATGCAAATTCATCAGATACACCTGAATTTACCTGCTGCATGCTGGAGGTGTACTCAGTGATTGGGTACTCCCCTCCACATTTGGTGGAGTTGCCCAGTCTTGACAAGTTTCTGGCGAACAATCTGAGAACTTTCTAACAAAATTACTGGCCTTGTATTATCTGAAACACCTGAAATCTGGCTACTTAACGTAATGGAAATGCCTGTTTTGGTTTATAAGAAATCGTTGCTTCAGCATTTAATGAACGTTGCTATAGCAATAATAACCTGTTATTGGAGAACCACATTATGTACCCCCATCTCTCGTTGGTTCCAAAGGCTGGACAACTATATGCTAATGGATGACTTATCGTCCTTTATGAAATCACCCTCATGTAATTTTACAGCTACTTGGTATAACTGGCTAGCCTTTAAGGACAAACCTGAATATACAGAACACCTTGCCCGCCATTACCTGGAATACCGTAACTGTCATTGTCGGACTGGGGCATGAAAGGTCCACCGGGGGCGGGATACTGTTATAGGGGCCCATGCTTAAAGGTGTGGCCAGGCTCCACTGGGGTGTGACCAGCCACCACAGAGGTTTGGCTAACCGTTACAGAGTACATGTTCTGTTCCCCTTGGTAAATATATAATAAACCATATTATTGTGAAGTATAATGTAACATATGTATAATGCATAAATTCATGTGCACTAAGATAGAGTCTGGAACCTGATCCCTAGAGGAGGAGGAGGGCCCACAGGCAGTGGGGCCCACCGGTGGTTTCCCCTGTTCCCCTGTGGGCCAGTCCGACACTGGTCACGGTTAACTCTCTACTCCCTTCCTTCTATTCCACTGTCCTCTTTTAAATTTTCTCTGTCTCCCTGTCCCTTCTTAATGTCAGTATTCCCTAAGAGGTTGTAATGTCAATGATTATTTTGTAATGTTTCTTTTACCTGGAATTGCATTTCTAATTGAGTGATCGTATTCATTGGAATATTGGCTGATCTTTACATCTTATCTGTTTGTAGCCTTAATGGCCTTGTAATTGTTTACTTGTTCTTCTTTAAACTAATAAAAAAGGTTGTACAAGAAAAAAAGAATGTCAGATATCTTACATTCTGTAAGTTCAAGTGTAAAAAAAATGTTCATATATATTTGATGCTGTTAGAATCTGCATTATATAAGGAGATTTACATTTTTGGTCCTTTAAAACAATATGGCCCTCATTCCGAGTTGTTCGCTCGCAAGGCGAATGTAGCAGAGTTACACACGCTAAGCCGCCGCCTACTGGGAGTGAATCTTAGCTTCTTAAAATTGCGACCGACGTACGCGCAATATTGCGATTACAAACGAGTTAGCAGTTTCTGAGTAGCTCCAGACTTACTCTGCCTGTGCGATCATTTCAGTGCTTGTCGTTCCTGGTTGACGTCACAAACACACCCAGCGTTCGCCCAGGCACTCCCACCGTTTCACCGGCCACTCCTGCGTTTTTTCCGGAAACGGTAGCGTTTTCAGCCACACGCCCCTGAAACGCCGTGTTTCCGCCCAGTAACACCCATTTCCTGTCAATCACATTACGATCGCCGGAGCGAAGAAAAAGCCGTGAGTAAAAATACTTTCATCATAGTAAAGTTACTTGGCGCAGTCGCAGTGCGAACATTGCGCATGCGTACTAAGCGGATTATCACTGCGATGCGATGAAAAATACCGAGCGAACAACTCGGAATGAGGGCCAATATGTTAGGAAGAACTGCGATTGTCATGGTGTTTTCTTTGTCTAAACATTTATAATGCAGAAGAACAAAGCTGTAATTATTGGGCAGAATTATTTTAGAATATATGTGGGATATCACCCAAAAACACCAGTTTTCGTTGGGTACCCACAAATATTAAGGGACCCCAGGATTTAAAAAATGAGGGGCCGCAGCAGATACTTTTCGATGAGTCATATTCACTGATGCTGAACCTGGAAGCAGAGTGATAGGGCCCAGCCTGTCCAGCTCTGTGATGGGACGGGCTCTTGGGGGTCATTCCGAGTTGATCGCTCACTAGCTACTTTTAGCAGCAGTGCAAACGCATAGTCGCCACCCACGGGAGTGTATCTTCGCTTTGCAAGTGTGCGAATGTGTGTACAGCCGAGTGGTACAAAAACATTTTGTGCAAAACAAGACCAGCCCTGAAGTTACTTATTCTGTGCGATGATTGCAGCGACGAAGGTCCCGGAATTGACGTCAGATACCCGCCCTGCAAACGCCTGGACACGCCTGCATTTTCCCAAACACTCCCAGAAAACGGTCAGTTGACACCCATAAATGCTCTCTTCTTGTCAATCTCCTTGCGATCGCCTGTGTGAATGGAATCTTTGCTAGATCCAGTGAACAGCAGCGATGCTCTTTGTGCCCGTAGGACGCGCGTGCACATTGCAGCGCATACGCATGCGCAGTTTTGCCATTTTTTATCTGATTGCTGTGCTGCGAAAATTAGCAGCGAGCGATCAACTCGGAATGACCCCACTTATCAGGTGCGGGATGCCGTTCATTCTTGGGTGTTTTTTAAAGTG
This sequence comes from Pseudophryne corroboree, assembly GCF_028390025.1. Lineage (NCBI taxonomy): Eukaryota > Metazoa > Chordata > Amphibia > Anura > Myobatrachidae > Pseudophryne > Pseudophryne corroboree. The sequence continues at coordinate 678,344,451 of NC_086448.1, forward strand.
GCGGTAATTTACAAGACAAAACTATGGCTTGTAAGTGATTGACACTTTAAAAAAATGTCTGAGATTGGCCGGCATCCAACACCTCTGTCAAACTGGGACGCTATTTCATATGCCCCAATATCCCTACAAGAGAACTATACTAACATTGGGCGGTAATTCCAAGTTGATCGCAGCAGGAATTTTGTTAGCAGTTGGGCAAAACCAGAGCCGGCCTTAGGTATAGGCAAACTAGGCAATTGCCTAGGGCATCTGGTATGCCTAGGGGCACAATCAGCTTCTGCTGATTAAAATGATATGCGGCATGCCTATATTCTGTGTGTAGCATTTTGTATGCAGATACAGTCGCACACAGTATATAGGCATGCCGCATATCATTTTAATCAGCGGAAGCTGCTTGTGCATCTTTGCTACACAGCAATGCAAATAAGATGCATTTCATAAAAAAAATAGGCATCCGACATTAGCAAAGCTGCCAGATGACTCACGCCAGGAACTATATGTGTCATTATGTGTATAAGGGCATTAATAATGTGTAACATATGTGTAAGGGGCACTGTGTGTGTCATTATGTGTATAAGGGCACTAATAATGTGCGGCATATGTGTAAGGGACATTATGTGTGTCATTATGTGTATAAATGCATTACCAATGTGTGGCATTATGTGTATAAGGTGCTCTACTGTGTGGCGTAACGTATAGAAAGGGCACTGCTGTGTGGTCTAATGTGAATAAAGAGCAATATAGTGTGGTGTAATGAGAATAAAAAGCAATTTGGTGTGGTGTAATGTGAATAAGGAACAATTCAGTATGATGTTATGTGAATGAGGGGCACTACTGTGAGGAGTAACGTATATAAGGTAAAGTGATACTACTGTGAGATGTAATGTGAATAAGGGACACTATCGTATGATAAATTGCAAATAAAGTTACACTACTGTGAGGCATAAGTTGAATTGGGGGTACTATTGTGTGGCCATGCCCCTTGCCAGCAAAAACACAAACCTTTGTGGCCTGTTGCTGGGAAAGGGGTGCAGGGTCAGAGGCAGAACTAGCGGTGGTGCTAGGGGGCACCAGCCAAAATATTGCCTAGGGCATCATGTTGGTTAGGGCCGGCTCTGGGCAAAACCATGTGCACTGCAGGGGTGGCAGATATAACATGTGCAGAGAGAGTTAGATTTGGGTGGGGTGTGTTCAATCTGCAATCTAATTTGCAGTGTAAAAATAAAGCAGCCAGTATTTACCCTGCACAGAAACAAAATAACCCACCCAAATCTTACTCTCTCTACACATGTTATATCTGCCTCCCCTGCAGTGCACATGGTTTTGCCCAACTGCTAACAAAATTCCTGCTGCGATCAACTTGGAATTACCCCCATTGTGAGAAATACAAATGTTCACTTTACGAATGTCATTGTTATTATCAAATGGGAGATATGGTAAATGGGCCCCTATGTGTCCAGCGTTAATCATCAGGAAGCATCAAAATATGTGGTTGCAGTCAAATAATACTATGTATGAGGCTTAGTTTTAGTTCTGCATTATGTTGCTATAGAGACATTTATTTATTTAGTTGCACTTTATCAGACAATCATTCCTGTAATCGGCAGGGAGTTGTAAAGATCTGATTATGTGAAAACATTGCTTATGAAAATCAGTAGAGACAATCTTATACGATTATCACACATCATTGTTAGAGAGTGATCTGCATGTGATGTTTTCTCTCTAGCCACTAAAGACTAACCCCTAAAGATGATCCCTTATTGATTCAGCTGATTCTGAAATTCAGCTATAATTCTTCATTGGTCCATATTCTCCAAATCACATTGCAATATAAAGAGGCCAATCAGCAAGTAACAGCAGATGCCGTGTGGCGTACAGTAGATTACAGCCCTTTTGGCACTCATTCTTCCTTGATTATTCTAGGAAGTGTGTGTACAGTATATTACCATGTGTGATTGTGATTTGTGACGTATCAGTCATCTGACCTTTGTTTGCGCTTACCTTCATCTTCACTTCTGTTCTGTATATAGTTAGTACATGGTTTCATTTGCCTGATTTGCCTATTTTCTTATTTTATTTTACACCTTATTTAATTATCTTTATAGAGAGTCACAATTTATTGGAATTCAATGGATACAAACAACAAACATTTTGCCCCTTAAAACTTTTTATCCTTTCTAATTGAAGGCCTTAATGTATTGGGAAGCAAAACTACAAATGCAATTCTGTTAATTGTTCATTACTTTATAGAGAACTAGTATCATGGGCCTATAATTGCTAGCTGATGAGCCTATCCTTGGCAATTTTTCACCCTCTTTCTTCTATTTCTTCCCACCTCTCTTACCCTCTTTCTCTCTCCTTTCTCCTATCTTATATTGTTTGTCTCTCTCCCCCTACCCCCTTCTTGTTTACCCATGATGGTGGAGGTGGGAAGGAGGGGGGTCAACTCAAGGTGCTAACAGGAGGGAACAGTGTAGTGCTATTTTCATAAAGCACTGATGGGAGAAGGGAGGCTGTGTCTAGGCATCAGGCATCCAGGGAGAGCTGTGAGGAAAATTGTAAATCTCTATGGTCTTTATTTAGTTACTGTAAATCATTATAAAATTGAGGCCAATATTTTAGAGATGAGCGGGTTCGGTTTCTCTGAATCCGAACCCGCACGAACTTCATGTTTTTTTTCACGGGTCCGAGCGACTCGGATCTTCCCGCCTTGCTCGGTTAACCCGAGCGCGCCCGAACGTCATCATGACGCTGTCGGATTCTCGCGAGGCTCGGATTCTATCGCGAGACTCGGATTCTATATAAGGAGCCGCGCGTCGCCGCCATTTTCACACGTGCATTGAGATTGATAGGGAGAGGACGTGGCTGGCGTCCTCTCCGTTTAGAATAGATTAGAGAGACACTTGATTTACTAATTTTGGGGAGCATTAGGAGTACTCAGTACAGTGCAGAGTTTTGCTGATAGTGACCACCAGTTTTATTTATAATCCGTTCTCTGCCTGAAAAAAGCGATACACAGCACACAGTGACTCAGTCACATACCATACCTGTGTGCACTGCTCAGGCTCAGGCCAGTGTGCTGTATCATCTATTATCTATATATAATATTATATATATCTGATTATCTGTCTGACTGCTCAGCTCACACAGCTTATAATTGTGGGGGAGACTGGGGAGCACTACTGCAGTGCCAGTTATAGGTTATAGCAGGAGCCAGGAGTACATAATATATTATATAGTGAGTGACCACCAGACACACAGTGCAGTTTATTTAATATATCCGTTCTCTGCCTGAAAAAAGCGATACACACAGTGACTCAGTCAGTCACATACCATATCTGTGTGCACTGCTCAGGCTCAGGCCAGTGTGCTGCATCATCTATATATATTATATATCTGTCTGACTGCTCAGCTCACACAGCTTATAATTGTGGGGGAGACTGGGGAGCACTACTGCAGTGCCAGTTATAGGTTATAGCAGGAGCCAGGAGTACATAATATTATATTAAAACAGTGCACACTTTTGCTGCAGGAGTGCCACTGCCAGTGTGACTAGTGACCAGTGACCTGACCACCAGTATATATAATATTAGTAGTATACTATCTCTTTATCAACCAGTCTATATTAGCAGCAGACACAGTACAGTGCGGTAGTTCACGGCTGTGGCTACCTCTGTGTCGGCACTCGGCAGCCCGTCCATAATTGTATATACCACCTAACCGTGGTTTTTTTTTCTTTCTTTATACATACATACTAGTTACGAGTATACTATCTCTTTATCAACCAGTCTATATTAGCAGCAGACACAGTACAGTGCGGTAGTTCACGGCTGTGGCTACCTCTGTGTCGGCACTCGGCAGCCCGTCCATAATTGTATATACCACCTAACCGTGGTTTTTTTTTTCTTTCTTTATACATACATACTAGTTACGAGTATACTATCTCTTTATCAACCAGTCTATATATTAGCAGCAGACACAGTACAGTGCGGTAGTTCACGGCTGTGGCTACCTCTGTGTTGGCACTCGGCAGCCCGTCCATAATTGTATATACCACCTAACCGTGGTTTTTTTTTCTTTCTTTATACATACATACTAGTTACGAGTATACTATCTCTTTATCAACCAGTCTATATATTAGCAGCAGACACAGTACAGTGCGGTAGTTCACGGCTGTGGCTACCTCTGTGTCGGCACTCGGCAGCCCGTCCATAATTGTATATACCACCTAACCGTGGTTTTTTTTTCTTTCTTTATACATACATACTAGTTACGAGTATACTATCTCTTTATCAACCAGTCTATATATTAGCAGCAGACACAGTACAGTGCGGTAGTTCACGGCTGTGGCTACCTCTGTGTCGGCACTCGGCAGCCCGTCCATAATTGTATATACCACCTAACCGTGGTTTTTTTTTCTTTCTTTATACATACATACTAGTTACGAGTATACTATCTCTTTATCAACCAGTCTATATATTAGCAGCAGACACAGTACAGTGCGGTAGTTCACGGCTGTGGCTACCTCTGTGTCGGCACTCGGCAGCCCGTCCATAATTGTATATACCACCTAACCGTGGTTTTTTTTTCTTTCTTTATACATACATACTAGTTACGAGTATACTATCTCTTTATCAACCAGTCTATATATTAGCAGCAGACACAGTACAGTGCGGTAGTTCACGGCTGTGGCTACCTCTGTGTCGGCACTCGGCAGCCCGTCCATAATTGTATATACCACCTAACCGTGGTTTTTTTTTCTTTCTTTATACATACATACTAGTTACGAGTATACTATCTCTTTATCAACCAGTCTATATATTAGCCGCAGACACAGTACAGTGCGGTAGTTCACGGCTGTGGCTACCTCTGTGTCGGCACTCGGCAGCCCGTCCATAATTGTATATACCACCTAACCGTGGTTTTTTTTTCTTTCTTTATACATACATACTAGTTACGAGTATACTATCTCTTTATCAACCAGTCTATATATTAGCAGCAGACACAGTACAGTGCGGTAGTTCATGGCTGTGGCTACCTCTGTGTCGGCACTCGGCAGCCCGTCCATAATTGTATATACCACCTAACCGTGGTTTTTTTTTCTTTCTTTATACATACATACTAGTTACGAGTATACTATCTCTTTATCAACCAGTCTATATATTAGCAGCAGACACAGTACAGTGCGGTAGTTCACGGCTGTGGCTACCTCTGTGTCGGCACTCGGCAGCCCGTCCATAATTGTATACTAGTATCCAATCCATCCATCTCCATTGTTTACCTGAGGTGCCTTTTAGTTGTGCCTATTAAAATATGGAGAACAAAAATGTTGAGGTTCCAAAATTAGGGAAAGATCAAGATCCACTTCCACCTCGTGCTGAAGCTGCTGCCACTAGTCATGGCCGAGACGATGAAATGCCAGCAACGTCGTCTGCCAAGGCCGATGCCCAATGGCATAGTACAGAGCATGTCAAAACCAAAACACCAAATATCAGTAAAAAAAGGACTCCAAAACCTAAAATAAAATTGTCGGAGGAGAAGCGTAAACTTGCCAATATGCCATTTACCACACGGAGTGGCAAGGAACGGCTGAGGCCCTGGCCTATGTTCATGGCTAGTGGTTCAGCTTCACATGAGGATGGAAGCACTCAGCCTCTCGCTAGAAAACTGAAAAGACTCAAGCTGGCAAAAGCACCGCAAAGAACTGTGCGTTCTTTGAAATCCCAAATCCACAAGGAGAGTCCAATTGTGTCGGTTGCGATGCCTGACCTTCCCAACACTGGACGTGAAGAGCATGCGCCTTCCACCATTTGCACGCCCCCTGCAAGTGCTGGAAGGAGCACCCGCAGTCCAGTTCCTGATAGTCAGATTGAAGATGTCAGTGTTGAAGTACACCAGGATGAGGAGGATATGGGTGTTGCTGGCGCTGGGGAGGAAATTGACCAGGAGGATTCTGATGGTGAGGTGGTTTGTTTAAGTCAGGCACCCGGGGAGACACCTGTTGTCCGTGGGAGGAATATGGCCGTTGACATGCCAGGTGAAAATACCAAAAAAATCAGCTCTTCGGTGTGGAGGTATTTCACCAGAAATGCGGACAACAGGTGTCAAGCCGTGTGTTCCCTTTGTCAAGCTGTAATAAGTAGGGGTAAGGACGTTAACCACCTCGGAACATCCTCCCTTATACGTCACCTGCAGCGCATTCATAATAAGTCAGTGACAAGTTCAAAAACTTTGGGTGACAGCGGAAGCAGTCCACTGACCAGTAAATCCCTTCCTCTTGTAACCAAGCTCACGCAAACCACCCCACCAACTCCCTCAGTGTCAATTTCCTCCTTCCCCAGGAATGCCAATAGTCCTGCAGGCCATGTCACTGGCAATTCTGACGAGTCCTCTCCTGCCTGGGATTCCTCCGATGCATCCTTGCGTGTAACGCCTACTGCTGCTGGCGCTGCTGTTGTTGCCGCTGGGAGTCGATGGTCATCCCAGAGGGGAAGTCGTAAGCCCACTTGTACTACTTCCAGTAAGCAATTGACTGTTCAACAGTCCTTTGCGAGGAAGATGAAATATCACAGCAGTCATCCTACTGCAAAGCGGATAACTGAGTCCTTGACAACTATGTTGGTGTTAGACGTGCGTCCGGTATCCGCCGTTAGTTCACAGGGAACTAGACAATTTATTGAGGCAGTGTGCCCCCGTTACCAAATACCATCTAGGTTCCACTTCTCTAGGCAGGCGATACCGAGAATGTACACGGACGTCAGAAAAAGACTCACCAGTGTCCTAAAAAATGCAGTTGTACCCAATGTCCACTTAACCACGGACATGTGGACAAGTGGAGCAGGGCAGGGTCAGGACTATATGACTGTGACAGCCCACTGGGTAGATGTATGGACTCCCGCCGCAAGAACAGCAGCGGCGGCACCAGTAGCAGCATCTCGCAAACGCCAACTCTTTCCTAGGCAGGCTACGCTTTGTATCACCGCTTTCCAGAATACGCACACAGCTGAAAACCTCTTACGGCAACTGAGGAAGATCATCGCGGAGTGGCTTACCCCAATTGGACTCTCCTGTGGATTTGTGGCATCGGACAACGCCAGCAATATTGTGTGTGCATTAAATATGGGCAAATTCCAGCACGTCCCATGTTTTGCACATACCTTGAATTTGGTGGTGCAGAATTTTTAAAAAACGACAGGGGCGTGCAAGAGATGCTGTCGGTGGCCAGAAAAATTGCGGGACACTTTCGGCGTACAGGCACCACGTACAGAAGACTGGAGCACCACCAAAAACTACTGAACCTGCCCTGCCATCATCTGAAGCAAGAAGTGGTAACGAGGTGGAATTCAACCCTCTATATGCTTCAGAGGTTGGAGGAGCAGCAAAAGGCCATTCAAGCCTATACAATTGAGCACGATATAGTAGGTGGAATGCACCTGTCTCAAGTGCAGTGGAGAATGATTTCAACGTTGTGCAAGGTTCTGATGCCCTTTGAACTTGCCACACGTGAAGTCAGTTCAGACACTGCCAGCCTGAGTCAGGTCATTCCCCTCATCAGGCTTTTGCAGAAGAAGCTGGAGGCATTGAAGAAGGAGCTAAAAGGGAGCGATTCCGCTAGGCATGTGGGACTTGTGGATGCAGCCCTTAATTCGCTTAACAAGGATTCACGGGTGGTCAATCTGTTGAAATCAGAGCACTACATTTTGGCCACCGTGCTCGATCCTAGATTTAAAGCCTACCTTGGATCTCTCTTTCCGGCAGACACAGGTCTGCTGGGGTTGAAAGACCTGCTGGTGACAAAATTGTCAAGTCAAGCGGAACGCGACCTGTCAACATCTCCTCCTTCACATTCTCCCGCAACTGGGGGTGCGAGGAAAAGGCTCTGAATTCCGAGCCCACCCGCTGGCGGTGATGCAGGGCAGTCTGGAGCGACTGCTGATGCTGACATCTGGTCCGGACTGAAGGACCTGACAACGATTACGGACATGTCGTCTACTGTCACTGCATATGATTCTCTCAACATTGATAGAATGGTGGAGGATTATATGAGTGACCGCATCCAAGTAGGCACGTCACACAGTCCGTACTTATACTGGCAGGAAAAAGAGGCAATTTGGAGGCCCTTGCACAAACTGGCTTTATTCTACCTAAGTTGCCCTCCCACAAGTGTGTACTCCGAAAGAGTGTTTAGTGCAGCCGCTCACCTTGTCAGCAATCGGCGTACGAGGTTACATCCAGAAAATGTGGAGAAGATGATGTTCATTAAAATGAATTATAATCAATTCCTCCGCGGAGACATTGACCAGCAGCAATTGCCTCCACAAAGTACACAGGGAGCTGAGATGGTGGATTCCAGTGGGGACGAATTGATAATCTGTGAGGAGGGGGATGTACACGGTGATATATCGGAGGGTGAAGATGAGGTGGACATCTTGCCTCTGTAGAGCCAGTTTGTGCAAGGAGAGATTAATTGCTTCTTTTTTTGGGGGGGTCCAAACCAACCCGTCATATCAGTCACAGTCGTGTGGCAGACCCTGTCACTGAAATGATGGGTTGGTTAAAGTGTGCATGTCCTGTTTTGTTTATACAACATAAGGGTGGGTGGGAGGGCCCAAGGACAATTCCATCTTGCACCTCTTTTTTCTTTTCTTTTTCTTTGCATCATGTGCTGATTGGGGAGGGTTTTTTGGAAGGGACATCCTGCGTGACACTGCAGTGCCACTCCTAGATGGGCCCGGTGTTTGTGTCGGCCACTAGGGTCGCTAATCTTACTCACACAGTCAGCTACCTCATTGCGCCTCTTTTTTTCTTTGCGTCACGTGCTGTTTGGGGAGGGTTTTTTGGAAGGGACATCCTGCGTGACACTGCAGTGCCACTCCTAGATGGGCCCGGTGTTTGTGTCGGCCACTAGGGTCGCTAATCTTACTCACACAGCTACCTCATTGCGCCTCTTTTTTTCTTTGCGTCATGTGCTGTTTGGGGAGGGTTTTTTGGAAGGGACATCCTGCGTGACACTGCAGTGCCACTCCTAGATGGGCCCGGTGTTTGTGTCGGCCACTAGGGTCGCTAATCTTACTCACACAGCTACCTCATTGCGCCTCTTTTTTTCTTTGCGTCATGTGCTGTTTGGGGAGGGTTTTTTGGAAGGGACATCCTGCGTGACACTGCAGTGCCACTCCTAGATGGGCCCGGTGTTTGTGTCGGCCACTAGGGTCGCTAATCTTACTCACACAGCTACCTCATTGCGCCTCTTTTTTTCTTTGCGTCATGTGCTGTTTGGGGAGGGTTTTTTGGAAGGGACATCCTGCGTGACACTGCAGTGCCACTCCTAGATGGGCCCGGTGTTTGTGTCGGCCACTAGGGTCGCTAATCTTACTCACACAGCTACCTCATTGCGCCTCTTTTTTTCTTTGCGTCATGTGCTGTTTGGGGAGGGTTTTTTGGAAGGGACATCCTGCGTGACACTGCAGTGCCACTCCTAGATGGGCCCGGTGTTTGTGTCGGCCACTAGGGTCGCTAATCTTACTCACACAGCTACCTCATTGCGCCTCTTTTTTTCTTTGCGTCATGTGCTGTTTGGGGAGGGTTTTTTGGAAGGGACATCCTGCGTGACACTGCAGTGCCACTCCTAGATGGGCCCGGTGTTTGTGTCGGCCACTAGGGTCGCTTATCTTACTCACACAGCGACCTCGGTGCAAATTTTAGGACTAAAAATAATATTGTGAGGTGTGAGGTATTCAGAATAGACTGAAAATGAGTGTAAATTATGGTTTTTGAGGTTAATAATACTTTGGGATCAAAATGACCCCCAAATTCTATGATTTAAGCTGTTTTTTAGTGTTTTTTGAAAAAAACACCCGAATCCAAAACACACCCGAATCCGACAAAAAAAATTCGGTGAGGTTTTGCCAAAACGCGTTCGAACCCAAAACACGGCCGCGGAACCGAACCCAAAACCAAAACACAAAACCCGAAAAATTTCAGGCGCTCATCTCTACAATATTTTAGATGCTAACAATGAGGGGGAAAAGTACATTTCAAATTACAATTAAGTGGCAGCAAAAATTTCCAGCAGTTGGAGGTTGAACATTTATTATAATTTATTCATATAGTGCCACTATATTATACAGCACTAGATAGAGAATCTATACAATATTTCTCTTGGGGGACAAAAATATACATTGTCACAGCAATGCTCACTGCAAATGTAGAGTGCGACTGGCCACTAAGAATATATTCCCTAATGTGTTGCAGTATAAAGTACCTGACCATCCCTCAACCCACAGCACAGGAGAGTGGCCACTAGACCAAGGAGAGTATTCTGTTGAGGGCGGGAAACAGTGCAGACAGAGATAAATCAGGTGGAAGAAAGAGAAAGTATGTGAGAGTTAGGGAGAAAAATAAACAGAAATATCAAAATAAAATAATAGATGCAAAAAACAAGGTCTGCTGGTTTCAAATCATGCACATTGGAGTTTACAGTCACACACGCTAGGGCCCATTAGTGTCAGCAACTCATTAACCTACCATTATCTTTTGAGACTCTGGAAGGAAACTGTACAAACTGGAAGAAAACTACACAAACATGGGGAGAACGTACAGTCTAGTAGTGTTCAGACATCCTTAGTAAGAATGCACAAAATGGTAAGCTGCTCAATCAGATTGTGATGTCACTCAGGTGCTAAAAGGGAGGGGTAATTCTGTGTAGGAAAAAACAATGTGTTCCCTAATGCACACCGAGTGAAAAATATTACTACATAATAGTCAGATAATACGGAGATCTTAGTTGCGTATATCTGCAGATATAGGGTTAAGCCCCCAGGCCAATCGACAAGGCTTCTCCGTCACTGGGGGTCCCTAATACTAGGTATGGGTCCGGGGTGCAGGACCCCATAACGTCGGCACAGGTCGGCTACCCCAGGTCAGCACACATGTGAAAATTAATAAGGGTTAATAAGAAGCACAGAAGTGCTATGTAAGTGGTGTGATTAAAATAATACAAAAATATATACAAAGTGATAGGGAAAATCATAAGTGTTAATAAAGTGTTAGGGTGTGCCGACCTGAAGCAGCCCAGCCATACTGACACAGGGGCCACCGCACCCCACATCCACCCCATAAATAATTACAAATATGTCTGGGTTAAATTCCCAGTGTAAGGCCACATGGTAATGGCTCCTACAGCATCTGAGAGCCAGCTTACCTGGAGATACCCCTAGATTCTCCTATGGCACTCTGGAGTCAGCAATCCCTCCTAATGCTGACCATCCATGCCTCTCTAAATACAATGCACAAAATGGTAAGCTGCTCAATCAGATTGTGATGTCACTCAGGTGCTAAAAGGGAGGGGTAATTCTGTGTAGGAAAAAACTTTGTGTTCCCTAATGCACACCGAGTGAAAAATATTACTACATAATAGTCAGATAATACGGAGATCTTAGTTGCGTATATCTGCAGATATAGGGTTAAGCCCCCAGGCCGATCGACAAGGCTTCTCCGTCACTGGGGGTCCCTAATACTATGTATGGGTCCGGGGTGCAGGACCCCATAACATCGGCACAGGTCGGCTACCCCAGGTCAGCACACAGGTGAGAATTAATAAGGGTTAATAAGAAGCACAGAAGTGCTATGTAAGTGGTGTGATTAAAATAATACAAAAATATATACAAAGTGATAGGGAAAATCATAAGTGTTAATAAAGTGTTAGGGTGTGCCGAACTGAAGCAGCCAAGCCATACCGACACAGGGGCCACCGCACCCCACACCCACCCCATAAATAATTACAAATATGTCTGGGTTAAATTCCCAGTGTAAGGCCACATGGTAATGGCTCCTACAGAATCTGAGAGCCAGCTTACCTGGAGATACCCCTAGCTTCTCCTATGGCACTCTGGAGTCAGCAATCCCTCCTAATGCTGACCCATCCATGCCTCTCTAAATACAATGCACAAAATGGTAAGCTGCTCAATCAGATTGTGATGTCACTCAGGTGCTAAAAGGGAGGGGTAATTCTGTGTAGGAAAAAACAACGTGTTCCCTAATGCACACCGAGTGAAAAATATTACTACATGATAGTCAGATAATACGGAGATCTTAGTTGCGTATATCTGCAGATATAGGGTTAAGCCCCCAGGCCGATCGACAAGGCTTCTCCGTCACTGGGGGTCCCTAATACTAGGTATGGGTCCGGGGTGATTGAGCAGCTTACCATTTTGTGCATTGTATTTAGAGAGGCATGGATGGGTCAGCATTAGGAGGGATTGCTGACTCCAGAGTGCCATAGGAGAAGGTAGGGGTATCTCCAGGTAAGCTGGCTCTCAGATGCTGTAGGAGCCATTACCATGTGGCCTTACACTGGGAATTTAACCCAGACATATTTGTAATTATTTATGGGGTGGGTGTGGGGTGCGGTGGCCCCTGTGTCGGTATGGCTGGGCTGCTTCAGGTCGGCACACCCTAACACTTTATTAACACTTATGATTTTCCCTATCACTTTGTATATATTTTTGTATTATTTTAATCACACCACTTACATAGCACTTCTGTGCTTCTTATTAACCCTTATTAATTCTCACCTGTGTGCTGACCTGGGGTAGCCGACCTGTGCCGACGTTATGGGGTCCTGCACCCCGGACCCATACCTAGTATTAGGGACCCCCAGTGACGGAGAAGCCTTGTCGATCGGCCTGGGGGCTTAACCCTATATCTGCAGATATACGCAACTAAGATCTCCGTATTATCTGACTATTATGTAGTAATATTTTTCACTCATTGTGCATTAGGGAACACATTGTGTTTTATCCTTAGTAAGAAGTAAGAATAAAAAACACAACTTGTGTACCATGCAAAACAATCTGTGCAGATAACTGTTGCACAGCATAACAATAAAACATTGCATAAGACAACCTACTTCTAGAAACTGGTAATGTGGCTGTAGACATGATGATGAAGAAGAAATCATATTGTAACTAGACAATGCTGTCATTTAGAATGCTAGGAGTAAAAAGTAAAAAAAGTTTAAAGTGTAATTTATCATAGGCTAAGAGAAAACAATCATGCAATAGCAGACAGTGGGCCTAATTCAGTAAGGATTGCAAATTCTGCTAATTAGCAGAATTTGCAATCCTTTTGTTCGCATGCTGGGGCCGCCCATCCAGCATGCTGAACGCCACCTCCTCCCCTTGATGAAGCAGAAATTGTGATCGCATCGCAATTTCTGCTTCATCTTAGAATTTGTGGTTGCCTCCTGGCGGCGCAGCTTAGCTGTGCCCACAGGAGGCTCGCCTCCATGTTTCTGATCGCAGCAGCTGCATGTGACATCACTGTGATCACACCCACAAAATGCCCCTGTTTCCTAAACGTGGCCCCCGTTTGCCCGCCTCTGCCCCTGCAACGGTCCGTCTCCGCCTAGCAAACGTAGTGTTGCCGCCCCCCACCCGCCCTGCGAATGCCTCTGCCTGATTAACAGGCAGAGGCAATCACATTTTCGGCACCCCCTTCCCCCGCAGAAAATGCGGGCACATGCGCAGGATGGGCGCTGCGCATGTGCCCGCATCTTTTTTGTAATTTGCGCTGTTGGATTGCGTTCTGCCATCCAACCTGAATTAGGCCCAGTGCCAGGAAAAGAAAATATTAAGTCATTAATATGAAAATGGTTTGAGTCATATGAATAACATAGGGCCTAATTCATGTTTGTACACAATGGGCGATTACCATACAATGGGGGGCGATTATCGGAAGACTGCGCATGTGCTGTGATCACAATGTGAATGCGCAGAGTGGCTGCTGCAATCTCACTTGCAATGAGGATTTCATGGAAAAGTGATTGACAGCAAGTGATCATTTGGAAGTGTAAACGGAGTGTTGATGGGGAGTGGTTGAGATAACGCAGGCATGGCATGGCCATTTTCGGAGCATGTATCTGCTGATGGCTGCAAGCTTGTATGTGCAAAATCATGGCGTCTGAGTCGCTGCTGCTGTGTCCAGTCTGCATAGCCATAGCCCAACCCTCGTTTTTGTGCATAGGCTGCAAATGTATATACAGTTGTGAATGAGTTTGCAATGGTTCTGGTGTGCGTCTCTTCACATTTCTGGGTGTCAGTTTCACTTGCTAACATTAGCAGCTCCATAGCCTAGACAATGCAATGGCATTTGCATACAAACATGAATTAGGCCCATTGTGCATTCAGTGTGCTTGCAGAATGGGTCATTCGGGTCACTAAGACACAAAAGTTCTGAATATCAACTTTATTACAATAAGGAATGGCACGATGGTCTCCTTTGGGAGAAACAGGCAAGATCTGAGTAACCAGATATCAGTTCTATATATGTGAGTGTAAATGTTGTGTCTAGCTGTGTTGTCCTGTTCATTGTAGTGAAGGTGTAAGTGCTGATTTTTCTGGGGCTGAAACTGAACCTGATGACAGTATGGTGACAGTAATGTAATCTGACAGTCTGACTCATATCTCTTAATGTTAGTATTAACCGCACAGGAAATTCTCAAGTCAGAGACAGTGATTGGTCACCAGCCATCACAGCTTATTTTATTAGGGGTATATTTAATTAATATAATTTTCAATGTCCTTAGAATTTACAATGCAACCTCATACAGTTACGTAACAACTCATTGCTTCATGGACATACTGTAAGCTACAACTCCGAGAAAACACGTAACATTTAAAAGTTTTAAGAAATACAAAGAAAGTTAATTGAAAATATCAGTTTATTTACAAATATTTGCCTTACAATTCCAAAGACAACAATGTTTATAGCTCAAGACACAGTTATGGAAAAATGTTGTAAATAACAGTTTGATAATATTATATTTACAGATTTGTTTATATCTTCTACAATACAGTTCAGTGTTATGTAATACAATATTTTAACATATTAAACATAGAGTAATATACACCAGATAGATATACAATACATTGACATTTCAGTTGTGTCCACCAAAAACAGCTTTTTGAATATTCATTCTTTTTTTGAATTTGCATATAAGTAATCGGCTGTTAATATTTACAATGTGATTTATAGTTAAAACACTATAAATAGTTATTGGGAAGAGTCCGCTTGCCTATCAAGACAATTTTCACTCAATTACAAAATATACAGAAATTCTGCTCAGACCCAGCATAAAACTTCTCTGCTTTCATATTTTTAATGATAAAACTGTGCATAAGAATATACATATTATCCTCTGACTGATTAAACTGATTAAACTGTTCTTTCAAGTATTTATTACATTCTCAAAAACTTTATATGAGTTTTACATACTGTAAAATAATACTGAGCGCAGTTTTATGTGTGTGCTTAAGTGACAAGTATCTAGAGTAAAATCTCAAAAATGAATATTCTCATTGAAATAACTGAGTGTTATCAGGAGAGAAAAATATAAGATAACATTACTTCAGCTATACCATGGAGCAGAGTGCAATGAATGTACAGGAAAAGGTCATGAACAGAAAGTAAAGCTGAGTTTACAACATGTGATGTTGTGACGCAGTGACATGATACACTGCATCTGCCGTAAACACTGCATGATCCGTATATATCATTATATACTGCATGTAACTACAAGGCGGTCGGCCACGGACGCGCAGCACAGCCAACGGCCAATTCAATGAATGACAGCCGGGTACGATGGATTGGGGGTACACACTGTATGATGTGTACCACATAACTTATAGTGTGTACCCAGTTTAAGGTATGTAGTGTGTAGCATTCTGTGCTGTGACCTCAGGGCACCAACATGCGTACTGTGTAGTTCAGGTAGTTGGATTTAGAGGTCTTTCAATCTGTATCTAAAATCAACATCATGAGTGGGCTGCAGAATGCCTAGGCCAGCACGAGACTGGTCTAGAGGTGGGGACTTGACATTTTTATCTACAAGTTCCAACTCAAAGTAAGAAATCAGCAAAGTCAGTAACTGCTTGATCTCATGTACTGCAAACTGACGTCCGGGACATATGGTTTTTCCAGACCCAAATGGCATGTAGTAGTATTTTAACTTCTTTCCTTTAAGGTAAAAACTGGTATTTTCCTTTCTGTTCTCATCCAGGTAGCGATCATACTTGAATGTCTGAAAAATATAGACAATTGGACACATGAACAGAAAATCTAATACATGAATACAGTTTCAGCGCTTCCTCTCTATACTAACACATCACAATTATTTTGGAGAACAGGGCAGTGCACGTTAGTAAGATGGCATGGTCTGGAACCCATTTGTATGATTAAGCCTGCCTTAAAAAGCTGTATGCATTAGCATGGTGTTGAGTGACTGCCAGGTACAGGAATTGCATATAAAACATACTATATTACACACATATAGTGTATATGATGACCTAGTTTGCTTACACTATTGATACTCCCATTTCAGCACCCACTACTATAAAGCAGTTGCAGACTCTTGTTAATATACATATATATATATATATATATATATATATATACACACACACACACACACACACACACACACACACACACACACACACACACACACACACACCTCTATATAGATTTCCAGTGGCATCCACTGTGAGTTCATGGGAAACTGGGCCACATAAAAGCTTGGAAGCAACAAACAATCTATTACGTACCAAGGGGTCTTCGTAGATTTCAGGATCCAGGTGTACTGTCTGTGGGTAGAGTGCTACAATATCATCTTTCCGAATGTTGTAGGATCCGTTATCTTCCAATTTTAGAACAAAGTTTTCCTTGGCCACCCTGATATTGAGAGATGCACTGGACAGCCTCATAGATTCTTTAATTATACTACCTGGAAGTAAAAAAACAGCATATACAATTTAGGTAATGTAACAGAACAGCATAGCAACAGTTGACCATCATATTGTTGCCCTTTTTGTTGCAAATTCCAGTGCACTATAATTAGTGGATGACTAGTGGGGATTATTTGCTGTGGAATGTGTAGAAGACATTTCCTTACCTAGGACTGGCATGTCATCCAGTTCATGTCGATTCAGAAAGATGTACTTGTTGTCATCAAGGCTCACATTCTGAGAAGCTTTCTCCAAACTCTCTTTGATCTCTTCAGTAGCCGCTTTCATTGCCTTTGGGCATCTGTTGAAGCAAGGAAAATAATAATTCAACATTATTATAATTTTATAATATTGGTTACAGCACATAAGAGAATGTAAGATGTCAATTTAAAGGGTGTTAGTGTTTGTTGTACCTAAGGAGGTAGTAGACACACCAGAATGTTGCCGGGAGAGTGTTAGCTTGGGATGCCCAGAGGAGTGCCACATGGGTCTTCGCTTTCTCTGAGTCATTTAGAGTGGTAACCGTGTCATTCATGAACATCCTGAGACTGCAGATGTCAGAGAGGTTGATTCTTTGCCTGAGTTTCTCATGCAGCATATCTTTGGCAAGGTTCTCCCTGGCGCTGTGGGCTGATTTGAAGACATGGATTGGCAGACCTGCTACAAGGGCAGGAAAAATCTTGTCAAATTCTTTGAAGTTTTCTAGGGCATTAAGGATCAGTGCTCTCTGGGCTTCCTGCCTAGCTAAACTTTTGTCGTCCATCGAGTTCAACTCTTTGCCAAAAATAGTCAAGTAGCCAGACTCGAACATCACCCGGTAGCAGAAGGCATAGAGGCCGTCGTTGATCCATTCATTGTTGTTCGTTTTAGAAGCAATGGGCTGCAGCATGGTGCGCTGAAGGTTCTCCATCATAGCAGTAATGAGGGGATCCAATGCATCACCCTGCATTGTCTTCTTAAATGTTTCCTGAATATTTTCAGTGGACTTGCCATCTGAAGGATGCATGTTGCTGTGTCCGAAGGCCTGACAAAGAGCAAAAAATATTTTATAAGTTACAGGAACCTATAGGCATCACAGCCCTTCTCCATCTGTACTAACACACTTGCAAGAATCTCTATATCACAAAAAAAGATTAAGCAATAAAGATTGAAGCAGGGGTACATCAAGAGAGGAGAGGATCCGTGTGCAGACTCTGTTAACCCCCCCCCCCCCCCCCTCCCACCCCTTCCTCTCTCTTTCTGGCTCTTTTCTGCAGTAGACTCCTGCCAAGTGCCGGGAGTTTACCGTGCATGCGCCAATCTCCAGGATTTCTGTAATACACATGCACAGATCACTGGAAACATGGCACTCAAGTCATGTTCCTGGTGATACTTGCGGTGCGGATCTCCGCATACATGGCACTTGCGCTATGTTCCCATTGATGCCAGCAGCACTGATGGAGAGGTAAGTATTTTGGATGGATGCACATGGACCCCGGTGTTAGGGGTCCAACACTACACAACCCTGCACCCATTAAAGATACCCTTATGGGCTGAATTGAAGAGATAAACTGCATAAACTTTTACATTTATACTGTATTTCACTACATCAAAGACTCATATTCTGTTTAGCATAAAGTTATATATTGACACAAAAAAAAGAATAATTAGTGTTATCACTCATTTAGTAAATGTTTAATGATTTAGACCTAGTTGATAATATTCAAATCTCCCTAACAAACATAAAAGGCTGATATTTATAATCAATTTAATTTTACAAGCCCATTTACTGTGTAGCTTTTAGTGAGATAACATACACATCCAATAGGAGTACCTATTTATAGACTATAATATAAGCACTTAGCTTATACTGTACCTTGGCTGCAGTTTCAAAGTGGAATCTCTGCCAATCGAAGTGTCGCCCATGACGCATTACTGAGTCGAAGGAAAATGGATCAGTGATAAAATGGACAAAATTTCCAGCAATTTTGCAAGTAAAGACGTTCCCATATTTCTTCTGCCGTGATCTGAGAAACTCAAGAGGATTGGCACCAAACTGCAAGGCACATCCAAGATAAGGAATGAAGCCATTTTCCAGAGGTGGCTCAGAGGGCTGCCTAAAATGATTCAAATAAGTATAGAAATGTATTAGCCTATTGTCACATATTTTTGCACCATATGGAATGATCTCAAGCTCATAGTACAGTACTTGGGGTGACATTCTTTTTGGCTAAAACTTTCTGTATTGACCATTACACAGCAGGTCAAATCAACAGTAAAGATCAAATGTTTCATTTAGTTGGCAAAAGATAGATATTAGCATTTTATTATGTGTTTTGATTTGGCTGTTATCTCTTTTTCCAATTCAAATAATTTATATTCATCCTAAATCTGCTGAGATACAAACACCTACATTTATTTTGTCTTTTTTTTTTAGTCACGTTTAGAGATATGAAACCTGAAACTTTAATTTCAATGCATCTGGTTAAATGAAGCAATTAAACACAATAAACAACTAGCAACTAATAAAGCTACAGTTAAACGCTACCCGCAGGTACTGTAAATATAAAATATATCAACTAGAAATGAAAAACATACCAGAATACAATTGAATAAAGAAAAACTAAACAGAATCCATAATAGTAAAACGACAAACAACATAAATAAGCGCAAAATAAAACAAAGTTATTCTCTTACCTTCTCCTAATGCCAACAATAAGCCAAAAGAAACAGCACAAGGCTACAACTAGCCCCATTATCAGTGATATTGTCAACATCTTTGCAACTGTGAACTATGTTGGGGACAGAAGATGAAGATCACCAACAGCTAAATGCCGAGAGCAATGCTGAGATGCAGTAAGTGTGCACTACTTATATACACACGCAGCCAAAAAGTGGGCTGTTTAATTACTGAACTCAAGTATCTATAAGAAGGTATTAATTAACCACTCAGCCAATGGGCATCTCCTTTGTGCGCCTGTAGGCTTCCCAGGTGTATGTGTGATGTAAAAGCCAACAAAAAAAAAATCTCAACTTAGACCATTGCAGAAATGGCCTTGACTTTAGACCATAGGTATGAGATGCTGTTCCAAAGTAAGCAAAGGGTTGTAATAGTAGATAATTTGAAGGTCTCTGGGGTGTGTGCAAATCTCTCCTGCACGCTTACTAGCTGCTGACTATAGTTCAAGTTTAGTGGTTACTCGAGAGCAAATTCACAGATTCACAGATGTAATGTCCATTTACAATTAACATATACATACAATTGTGTATAAATATATATATATATATATATATACACACTATATATATATATATATATATATATATATACACACACACTATATATATATAGATAGATAGATAGATAGATAGATAGATGCACTATAGAGAGAGAGAGAGAGAGAGAGAGAGAGAGAGAGAGAGAAATCGTGCATAACAGTGCCGGGTGCCTCCACAGCAATTAGTAGCAATTGGTATACAATGAAAATGCCATATTCAAAGCATTAAAATGTACCATATTATGCTACCTATATATGTGACTTTATTTGTTTTTTTTCTCAATTCACATAGTTGCATTTACTCATAAAGAGCTTACCAATTGAACAATCAGATTAATTTCTAAGTAAGCTGCTCATATACATCGCTAGATGTCAATATACTGTTTTGATAACATGCTACTGTTATTGTAATATAGGCTATATTTAATTGAGGTTTTGAAACCACAAACGGTCACTTGAATAAAGTGACGCAATACACTTTTGTTTGCATTTGTTTCAATTAGAAGTGAGCAGTTTTCACAGTGAATTGCATGTTCAATTCAATTCCAAACTTGCATTGCATTTTCACGGAAAATTCATAGTTTTTTTTGAGCGCACGCCTCTAGCAGGTAAAAAGTTAGGTGAAAATCTTTTAAGTACATATGTCGGGACACAGTTCAGAACCTCTGGTACCCAATGAATAATTATACACTTTTTTTCTCTGAAAAGCTGAATAATGGGTTAAATGACATGGGACATATATGTAGTTGTTCTGTATTGATGGGAGAAGGGTTTTGGAGCTTGCAGATGTTAAAAGGGTTTATTTTCCAACTTTTTTAAAAACTATATAAAAGCACTGAAAAATCACTTTTCTGTAGCCCAATATACTGTAAAGACTTTAGGGGGTAATTCAGACCTGATCACTAGGCTGCATTTTCTCACAGCCGGCGATCAGGTCCGAACTGCGCATGCGAATGCACCGCAATGTGTAGGCGTGCCGGACTGCAGCAACGGGGATTGATGCATAGCGACGGGATGGTGCGAAAAAAGCGATCGCACCGGCAATCGCAAGGTGACTGATAGGAAGAGGGCATTTGTGGGTGGCAACTGACTGTTTTCAGGGAGTGTCTGAAAAAATGCAGGCGTGTCCAAGCTTTGGAAGGGAGAGTGTCTGACATCAATTTCCGGTCCTGGAAAGGCTGAAGTGATTGCAGTGGCTAAGTAAGTCCTGGGCTGCACAGAGACTGCACAAGGTCTGTTTGTGCAGCTCTACTACACATGCGTTCGCACACTTGCACAGCTAAAATACACTCCCCCAAATAGGCAGCGACTATCTGAACGCAGGGCTGCAAAAATCGCTGGTCTGAATTAGGCCCTTAATTTGCTAAAAACAAACAAACAAACCTTGTTGCCTATCATTTTTCAATCATTAATAATAAAAAAATAAAATAAAAAAAATCAGTCATGTGACACTTATTTAGAACATCCAGTGCATTTTATTATGGCCACTGACAGCCTTCTGTATGGTCCTGCTATCTTATTGCCACTTTTTGAGGTCCAGGATGATTTCCCCACTGTTTCATGCACTTCTGCCAGGTCGCTTATTTAGGCTGACCATATTATCCCTTTAACCTGGGACACTCATGAATTACACAGGTTCTGTGGCTGCCAGGTGAAATGCAGGCTTGTAGTCAGCCAGCCACAGAACCTGTGTAACTCATGAGTGTCCCAGGTTAAAGGGATAATATAGTCAGCCTAGCTTATTGTAGAAAAGTCACAACCTCGCCACGAGTCCAGCGAATAGCCATCTGGAAATGAATCTTGCATTTCTCAGGTATGCACATTGTCGCAATGTATGTGAGCTTTGTAATGCGAGTTTAGCTCTGCACACTTGCATCTATTAGAGTGACCTCAAGGAGAGCAATTTAACAGAGCCGAGAGTTGTTTGCATTCAGTCTGTTTTCCTGACAACTCGCTCCCTCACATTTTTTGTTCCTTTAAAACAGGGATGGGGAACCTTCGGCCCTCCAGCTGTTGTTGAACTACGCATCCCAGCATACCCTTCAACAGTTTTAGCATGGACAAATTGCAAAACTGTAGCAAGGTATGCTGGTATGTGTAGTTCAACAACAGCTGGAGGGCCGACGGTTCCCCATCCCTGCTTTCAAATATATGCTTATCAATACCTACTTGCTGCATTTATTGGTATACTACAAACATTTTAAGAACTACAAAATGTACAGTGACACTGGCCATGGCCACATTCAGAATGTTCACACCACAACGTCAACATGGTTCATTGTGTCGACCAGCACTGTGTCAGCATCTTCAGAATGTTGACATTGTTCAAAATGTTGACATCTGAAATCTTGCCATGTGAAATGCCATCATTCTCAGAATGCCGCATGTTAGAGTTAGGCACCGTCAGGAGGGTTAGGATTGGGCTGCGGGGAGGGTGAGCTTGTAGTTAGGCTGCGGTGGGGAGAAATTATGAAAATATTAACACGGTCGACAAGCTTAGCATGTTGGTGGTGGCTGTGTCAACATTGTCATGTTGACCCAATGCACGTGATAAATGTCGCCTTAACATACCACACCCATATAGGACTTGGTATGTTTAATCAAATAATATTTCATTTTATACACGGAGCCAGCCCTAGTCATAGGCATTATAGGCAAATGCCTAGGGCATCTGACCCAAACCTAGGGGCAGTGGCTAGATTAACAATGGGGTGGGCACTGGTGTGGATGAGGTTTTCCGGGTTGCCATGCTCCCCCTTTCCTCTGACAAGCTGTGCCGATATTGTCAGTGCTCTACTCAGCAGGGCAGGTATTACTATGTATGTTAATAAGTTGCTGCATAACAGCAGAGGGAAGAACAACAGCAGCGCTGTCTGTGCAAACTGCAAAGGAGACTGTAGTCACCAAGATAGGACCAGATTATAGATGGAGCTGCAGCGGAGAAGAGCAGTGACACGATTTGCGAGTGTTTAGGGGTGGGGCCTAATGTCATGAGGTAGTGTCTCGTCTGCTTGCTCCCCCGCCCTCTTTCTCTCCCCCTCTTTCTGTCTCTCTCTTGCTCCCCTTTCTCTCCCCAGGCACTTTCTCTCTTGCTTTCTTCTCTCTCTGTCTGACACTCTCTCTCCCTCTCTCTCCCTGACACTGTCTCTCTCTCGCTGACACTGTCTGACTCTCTCTCTCTCTCTCTCTCTCTCTGACACACTCTCTCTACCTCTCTCCCTGACACTGTCTCTCTCTTCCTCTCTCTTTCCTGACACTCTCTAACTCTCACTGAGGAAAGAGAAAAGAAGACTCTTGTTTGGGTGCACTCTTATGTTGTAAATTGAAAAGGAAAGTTTTTTTTCAGTAAATTTTAAACTATTAATTATTTATTATTTCTTCACCTAAAATATTATACGAACAACATCCACAAAGCTAGCTACAATACTTTAAAAATAAGTAATGTTATGATCCATCAACATATAGGATGATTTCAGACAGAAAAATAGATACACACATGTGTATCTATTTTTCTGTCTGAAATCATCCAATATATAATATATATTTTATATATATATATATATATATATATAGAAATAAAATCAGAGCCGTAACTAGGTGTGTGCCGATGGTGCCTTGCCCATAGCGCAAATACACTGAGGGCGCACCATCGGGCATCACACCTGCTAGCTCCGAGCCCAGGCTGCTGAAGGCAGCGCCGCCTGTGTCCTGCTGATGGCGGCGCCGCCCGCCCATGTCCCTCTGAAGCCGTGTGTAAAAAAGGGGACGCTGTCTGCCATAATGTGTAATAAGAGGACGCTGTCTGCCGTAACGTGTAAAAAGAGGACGCTGTCTGACGTAATGTGTAAAAGGGGCTCTACCTGTGGTAGTGGCGCTACTGTGCGGCGTAATTTGAATAATGGAGACTACTGTGCACCATTATATGAGTTGGTATTATTTTGTGGCCACACCCCTTTCCTGTGAAGCCACGCCCCTATATTTTTGGTGCGCGCACTGCCGCCGGTTTGCGTTAAGGTAGGGGGGGGGGGCGCCGATGCCATTTCTTGCATATAGCGCTAAAATGTCTAGTTACGGTACTGAATATAATATGTTCTGATCCATCAACATATAGGATGAGTTTTCAGACAGAAATATAGATACACACATAAGTATTTATTTTTAAAGTATTGTAGCTTTGTGGATGTTGTTCATATAATATTGTAGCTTTGTGGATGTTGTTCGTATAATATTTTAGGTGAAGAAATAATAATTAATTAATAGTTTAAACTTGCTGAAAAAAAACTTTCCTTTTCAATTTACAACATATGAGTGCACCCAAACAAGAGTCTTCATTTCTCTTTCCTCAATATCTGTATATTCACTGACTCAGGGTGCACCGCCAAACGGGGGTGTGGTATTGAAAGTCGACAGTAACTAGGTCGACAATGTCTAGGTCGACCACTATTGGTCGACAGTAACTAGGTCGACAGGGTGTCTAGGTCGACAGGGTCTTTAGGTCGACATGTTCTAGGTCGACAGGTCAAAAGGTCGACATGAGTTTTTCATGTTATTTTGGTGTCGTTTTCTTCGTAGAGTGACCGGGAACCCCAATTAGTGCACCGCGTCCCCTCGCATGGCTCGCTTCGCTCGCAATGCTTCGGGCATGGTGCCTTCGCTCCGCTACCGCTTCGCTCGGCACAGATTACCGTTCCAATCGTAGTCCACGTGGATCGTTAAGTATGAAAAGGTTCAAAAAAAGAAAAAAATTGTGAAAAACTCATGTCGACCTTTTGACCTGTCTACCTAGAACATGTCGACCTAAAGACCTGTCGACCTAGACACCCTGTCAACCTAGTTACTGTCGACCAATAGTGGTCGACCTAGACATTGTCGACCTAGTTACTGTCGACTTTCAGTCCGGATCCCGCCAAAGGGACTGGATTACTAAGTATACCTCTGGTGTATATAATTTGTCCATACTTGGTCTTTCATATATATATATATATATATATATATATATATTATAATATTATTGTATCAAAATCTACCTAGGCCTGTGCGAATCACACCCCTTTTCTACGCTGTCTCACTCTCGCTTGCTCCCGTCCTTCTGTCTCTTACCCCCTCTCTCTCTGACAGTCTCTCTCTCTCACTCTCTCCCTAATGTCTTCTTTGTTTCTCTCCCTGACACTCTCTTTCTCCTGATCCTCTCTCTCTCTCTCTCCCTGACATTCTCTCTCTTGATCCTCTCTCCCTGACATTGTCTCTGCTCTCCCTCCCTCTCTCTCCCTGACACTGTCTCTCTATCTCGCTCCCCGACACAGTCTCTCTTTCCCTAACACATCCTCTCTCCCTGACACAGTCTCTCTCTCTCTCTCTCTCTCTCTCTCTCTCTCTCCCTCTCCATGACACTATTTTTCTCTCTCTCCCTGGCACTGTCTCTCTCTTACCCTGACACTGTTTCTCTCTCCCTGATACTATCTCTCTCTCCGTGACACTCTATCTCTCCCTGACACTGTCTCTCTCCCTGGCACTTTCTTCCTCCCTCCCTGACATTCTCTTAATCCCGTTTGCTCCCCCTCTCTCTCTCTTGCTCCCCCCTCTCTCTCTCTGACACCCTCCCTCTCACTTTCTCCCTGATGCCCTCTGTCTTTCTCCATTCTCTCATCCCTTTCTCTCTCCCTGACCCCCTTTCTCTCCCGACACCCTCTTTCTCGCTACACCCCTCTCTCTTTCTCTCATTCCCTTTTCCATGAAACCCTCTCTCTCTCTCTCTCTCTCTCTCCCTCTCTCTCCAACACCCTCTCTCTCCCTGACCCCCTCTCTCTCCCTCTTTTTCAACCCCTTTCTCTCTCTCACCCTGGCAACCTTACTCTCTCACTCCTCTCTTTCTCCCTGATACCAGATCACTATTGGGGTGACAAACCCCACCAGGGGACTCAGTATATATGAATATTGCAGCCAGACTATTTATTGATTCATTAACATTCCTTTTTAAAGCACCTGCATTTTTACACCAAGAGGTAGGAGGGCTCTGTTGGCAAGCTTGCATTCTATAGGAAATTAGGTATTTGGGACCATATACAGGTTGGATTGCTAATCTTGCTAAAAAGCAGTTGCTGCGATCAAATATTTGCTGCCCAAACATAGAGAACAAATGACCACTGGAGAAACTGCGCATTACCATATGCAAATACATCTAAGAGTTTTTTCATCTACACCAGGCAAGGTCATCCACAATTCAGCATACGCAAGATGCTGGAAGTGGTCATAGCTGACGTCAGAGACCCATCCGAAAAACGTCTTGCCATGTCTGCATTTTTAAAAACACACCCACAAAATGCAATGTTTCCTCTCCTAACCGCTAGCTTCCTGTCAATCACAATGCGATTGCGTTGAAGCACAAGCATTTACATAAATAATTGCTAATCACGGGTGTGCACGCACAATACAAATGCTGTGCATGCGCATTCGACAATCGGCCCTATTGTGATTCTCAAATTTTGCGATCCAACCTGAATAGGGTCCTTGATACATAAGGACAAGTGCTACATATTTCAAATTGGTCCAGCCAGATTGCAAAGTTTTTTGGTGGACTAGATGATCTGGTTACACAGCAAAATGTTGGCCTGGGGTCAGCGGGCTGTGTGTGTTTAGAAATAGAACATATGTAACCTTATTATGTAGATGAGAGGTAAGTGGGTAAAATAGCATATGAAGGTTATGTGGATAGTTCTGGAATTTCTCCTTGTTGACCAGGGAGCGTATTAAGTTAAAATAACAACACTAACAAACTTATTGAGCTAAGAGACAAAAGGGAGAGCAGTACTAAGCAGTGAAAATAGTGGAGACGTGAGTAGGTGGAGAAGTTGCCCATGGCAACCAATCAACTGCTCTGTATAATTTTATAGTATGCAAATTATAAATGTTACTTCAATGCTAATTGATTGCCATGGGCAACTT
This sequence comes from Pseudophryne corroboree, assembly GCF_028390025.1. Classification (NCBI taxonomy): domain Eukaryota; kingdom Metazoa; phylum Chordata; class Amphibia; order Anura; family Myobatrachidae; genus Pseudophryne; species Pseudophryne corroboree. Next base: position 678,371,431 of record NC_086448.1, read on the forward strand.
CTCTACTGGTTGGCTTTTCCTTACCAGGTAAGTAAAGCTGCTGCACTATCGGATACATTATGAATGATGACAAAACAATCCCAACCCATCTTAAAATCTAATCGATTTCTAATAGAGAAGCCTAGCATACTGCCATCCTTGATATACAGTAGGTCCAGGCTACTGAAATAGGGCCTGATTCAGAGATGTGGACAATGTCAATGCATGCAGTGGAGCAACATTTTTGCTACTGAGCATGCGATATGATGGTCAGGTCATGACAGTTGCACACAGGATTTATTCGCAAAGTGATTGTGGGGGGTAACAGGGGAGTGTCAATTCAAACATAGGCGTGTTGCAACATTTTGGGGGGCGTGTCATAGCTTGCGACTGCGATCCTGTATGCAGTTACCATGGCTCTGGTTTCTTACTTCTGACGGCCATGCTGTATGATCATAGAGTTACATAAAAGGGTCAGTGTTTGACCGATGTGTGTCTGATCATTGTGTCTTTGTACACAAGTAGCGGATTAGAGACACCTCCGGTGAGCGTCGCAATACAAATCCTGGCGGTTTCAACATTTGCCCTTTATTCACACAGCCCCAGCGTACACATTTGCAGCTGTGACGGTATGTGCTACATCTCTGAATCAGTCCCATAGTTTAATCATAACTTTGACAGTCTTCAGCTATTTGATTTTATGAGACAGTCAACTTTAGTAAACCAGGAATACTGTAAAGGCATCTAGTAGAATGGAAGATATATATTCATGTGGCCTCTGGTCATAACAGTGCCTTTATCTGATGTGTGATAAGGATATGCAGGGAATGTGTACAGCCCTAAAATAAATATGACTGGCCATAAAATATTGTATACACGTGGAAGAGTTACAAGCTATAAAAACCTCTAGAAAGCACTACTCTGGGTTCTGTAGGATAGTTTGATTTGCCAATTGCCATACAGTATATCTTTTATTAGTTCGATTTTTAAAACTTGTATACAAGTTTAAACAAATAAAAACAATATACGTATGTGCATAAAAATTGTTATATAACAGTGGTTTCAAACTGTGTGCCGTGGCACCCTGGGGTGCCTTGGGGCACTTGCAGGGGTGCCTTGAATTGGTGGTCCAAGACCAATTACAATTATTTAAGGTCAATGGGCCTAATTCAGACCTGATCGCAGCAGCAAATTTGACAGCAGTTGGGCAAAACCATGGGGGTAATTCAGACCTGATCGCTGGGCAGCGATTTTTGCAACCCTGCGATCAGATAGTCGCCAACTACAGGGGGAGTGAATTCTTGCTGTGAAAGTGTGCAACCGCATGAGTAGCAGAGCTGCACAAACTGATTTTTAGTAGTCTCTGCACAGCCCAGGACCTAAGGTGGGTACACATTGGCCGATATATCGGCCGTTCTCTTGAACGGCCGATATATCGCGGGTTCGTCGGCCAGTGTGTATGGGCGATACGTCTCGCATCGGCCCCGCAGCACAGCTGACAGCCAATATATCTACTGATATGTTGGTGCGTCGCTGTGTGTGTACGGGCGGTCGGCCGACCGCCCGTACACATGCTGCGGCAGCCGGCGGTGATTGACAGCTGAACTGGGCGGGCGGGTGTACATGCCCGCCCAGTTCATCACGTCAGTCCCCGACGGATCGGGCAGTGTGTATGCAGAGCCGGATTAAGATCATGTGGGGCCCGGGGCACTTAAGACAGAGGGGCCCCTATTCAAGAGAAGGGTGTGTGTGTGTGTGTGTATGTGTGTGTGTGTGTGTGCGTGCGTGCGTGCGTGCGTGCAAGCAGGTCACATACCAGCCACAGCCATGCTACGATCAAACTGCTCTCCCGTCCCCGGCAACCGCACAGACAGCTGAGCGACGGCTCAGCTCTCCAATCATGTATGAGTGAAGCAGCCTGCCGCTCAGCCATTGGGGCAGCCTACTTCAGTCATACATTATTGGACAGTTGAGTCGTCGCTCAGCTGTCCTGTCTGTACGGCTGCCGCTGCAGTGCGCAAGACCACAGATCGGATCGGAAGAGAAATCCGATCTGTGGTGTGGCAGGGGGCCCTTTTGGAAAGGGTGGCCCGGGGTACATATCCCCGGGACCCCCCTAATCCGGCTCTCTGTGTATGCTTAACACACTGCCCGATCCGTCCATAGATATATCTGCCGATCAATTGATCGCCAGATATATCTACCAGTGTGTACCCACCATTACTCAGCCACTGCAATCACTTCAGCCTGTCTGGGACCAGATTTGACGTCAGACACCCTCCCTTCCAACGCTTGGACACGCTTGCGTTTTTCCAGACACTCCATGAAAATGGTCAGTTGCCACCCACAAACGCCCTCTTCCTGTCAATCTCCTTGCGAATGCCGTGCGATCGGATCCTTTGCACAAACCCGTCACTGCGTTCCGTCGCGCCTGCGCATTGCGGTGCATACGCATGTGCAGTTCAGGCCTGATCGTCCACTGTGTGAAAACGCACAGTAGCGATCAGGTCTGAATTACCCCCCATGTGCACTGCAAATTTGTTAGCAGTTGGGCAAAACCATGTGCACTACAGGGGGGCAGATATAACATGTGCAGAGAGAGTTAGATTTGGGCGGAGTGTGTTCAAACTGAAATCTAAATTGCGGTGTAAAAATAAAGCAGCCAGTATTTACCCTGCACAGAAACAATATAACCCACCCAAATCTAACTCTCTCTGCACATGTTACATCTGCCCCACCTGCAGTGCACATGGGCCCTCATTCCGAGTCGTTCGCTCGGTATTTTTCATCGCATCGCAGTGAAATTCCGCTTAGTGCGCATGCGCAATATTCGCACTGCGACTGCGCCAAGTATCTTTGCCATGAAGAAAGTATTTTTACTCACGGCTTTTTCATCGCTCCGGCGATCGTAATGTGATTGACAGGAAATGGGTGTTACTGGGCGGAAACACGGCGTTTTATGGGCGTGTGGCTGAAAACGCTACCGTTTCCGGAAAAAACGCAGGAGTGGCCGGAGAAACGGGGGAGTGGTTGGGCGAACGCTGGGTGTGTTTGTGACGTCAAACCAGGAACGACAAGCACTGAACTGATCGCACAGGCAGAGTAAGTCTGGAGCTACTCTAAAACTGCTAAGTAGTTTGTGATCGCAATATTGCGAATACATCGGTCGCAATTTTAAGATGCTAAGATACACTCCCAGTAGGCGGCGGCTTAGCGTGTGTAACTCTGCTAAATTCGCCTTGCGACCGATCAACTCGGAATGAGGGCCATGGTTTTGCCCAACTGCTAACAAATTTGTTGCTGAGATCAGATCTGAATTACCCCCAATGTAATAAGCAAAACCAGTGCTTGTGGTTGGCAATCATAAAATATGTGGACATACAGGAGAGAATCTTGTCCCTTACCATATTACTGTACCTAAGGATGACATATAAACACACACTGTATATACTATATATATATATATATATATATACACTGTAACTATATTTACTTAATTTAATTACATTTTCTACATTTCTCAATAAGATACTTTCGACCTAGAGGAGCCGTGAAAAAAATTCTGAAACTCCACGGCTCTCCTTACTCGTATCTCCAACTGTCTTTCTGCTATCTCTTCCTGGATGTCCCAGCGCTTTCTTAAACTCAACATGTCTAAGACTGAGCTGATCATCTTCCCACTCCCGCACAACCTCACCTACCACAGTCTCATTATCCATTGATAGCACGATTATCTCCTCTAGCCCCCAAGTACGCTGTCTTGGCGTAATCCTCGACTCCTCCCTCTCCTTCAAACCACACATTCAGCACCTCTCACAAACCTGTCATTTTCATCTCAAAAACATTTCCAGGATCAGACCTTTTCTCACACACAATGCCACTAAGAAAATTATTCACTCACTGGACTACTGTAATCTCCTCCTAACTGGCCTCCCTGACTATCACCTCTCTCCACTCCAATCTATCCTCAATGCTGCAGCCCGGCTCACCTTCCTCACCAAGGGGAGAATTCTGAGTTGATCGCAGCAGGAACTTTGTTAGCAGTAGAGATGAGCGGGTTCGGTTTCTCTGAATCCGAACCCGCCCGAACTTCAGCTTTTTTTACACGGATCCGAGCGACTCGGATCTTCCCGCCTTGCTCGGTTAACCCGAGCGCGCCCGAACGTCATCATGACGCTGTCGGATTCTCGCGAGGCTCGGATTCTATATAAGGAGCCGCGCGTCGCCGCCATTTTCACACGTGCATTGAGATTGATAGGGAGAGGACGTGGCTGGCGTCCTCTCCATTTAGATTATAAGAGAGAGAAATTTACTGGAGCTTAGGACTAGGAGGAGTACTGTTACTGTAGAAGTGTAGAGAGTGCAGAGAGTTTACTAGTGAGTGACCACCAGACAGTGCAGTTTATTTAATATATCTGTTCTCTGCCTGAAAAAAGCGATACACACAGTGACTCAGTCAGTCACATACCATATCTGTGTGCACTGCTCAGGCTCAGGCCAGTGTGCTGCATCATCTATATATATTATATATCTGTCTGACTGCTCAGCTCACACAGCTTATAATTGTGGGGGAGACTGGGGAGCACTACTGCAGTGCCAGTTATAGGTTATAGCAGGAGCCAGGAGTACATAATATATTATATAGTGAGTGACCACCAGACACACAGTGCAGTTTATTTAATATATCTGTTCTCTGCCTGAAAAAAGCGATACACACAGTGACTCAGTCAGTCACATACCATATCTGTGTGCACTGCTCAGGCTCAGGCCAGTGTGCTGCATCATCTATATATATTATATATCTGTCTGACTGCTCAGCTCACACAGCTTATAATTGTGGGGGAGACTGGGGAGCACTACTGCAGTGCCAGTTATAGGTTATAGCAGGAGCCAGGAGTACATAATATATTATATAGTGAGTGACCACCAGACACACAGTGCAGTTTATTTAATATATCCGTTCTCTGCCTGAAAAAAGCGATACACACAGTGACTCAGTCAGTCACATACCATATCTGTGTGCACTGCTCAGGCTCAGGCCAGTGTGCTGCATCATCTATATATATTATATATCTGTCTGACTGCTCAGCTCACACAGCTTATAATTGTGGGGGAGACTGGGGAGCACTGCAGTGCCAGTTATAGGTTATAGCAGGAGCCAGGAGTACATAATATTATATTAAAATTAAACAGTGCACACTTTTGCTGCAGGAGTGCCACTGCCAGTGTGACTGACCAGTGACCTGACCACACTGACCACCAGTATAGTTAGTAGTATACTTATATTGTGATTGCCTGAAAAAGTTAAACACTCGTCGTGTGACTTCACTTGTGTGTTGTTGTTTTTTTTATTCTATAAAAATAAAACTCATTCTGCTGACAGACAGTGTCCAGCAGGTCCGTCATTATATAATATATAATATATACCTGTCCGGCTGCAGTAGTGATATATATATATTTTTTATATCATTTATCATCCAGTCGCAGCAGACACAGTACGGTAGTTCACGGCTGTGGCTACCTCTGTGTCTGCACTCGGCAGGCAGTCCGTCCATAATTGTATACCACCTAACCGTGGTTTTTTTTCTTCTTTATACATACATACTACTACGACATCTCTTTATCAACCAGTCTATATTAGCAGCAGACACAGTACAGTACGGTAGTTCACGGCTGTGGCTACCTCTGTGTCTGCACTCGGCAGGCAGTCCGTCCATAATTGTATACCACCTAACCGTGGTTTTTTTTTCTTTCTTCTTTATACATACATAGTTACATAGACATCTCTTTATCAACCAGTCTATATTAGCAGCAGACACAGTACAGTACGGTAGTTCATGGCTGTGGCTACCTCTGTGTCTGCACTCGGCAGGCAGTCCGTCCATAATTGTATACCACCTAACCGTGGTTTTTTTTTCTTTCTTCTTTATACATACATAGTTACATAGACATCTCTTTATCAACCAGTCTATATTAGCAGCAGACACAGTACAGTACGGTAGTTCATGGCTGTGGCTACCTCTGTGTCTGCACTCGGCAGGCAGTCCGTCCATAATTGTATACCACCTAACCGTGGTTTTTTTTTCTTTCTTCTTTATACATACATAGTTACATAGACATCTCTTTATCAACCAGTCTATATTAGCAGCAGACACAGTACAGTACGGTAGTTCACGGCTGTGGCTACCTCTGTGTCTGCACTCGGCAGGCAGTCCGTCCATAATTGTATACCACCTAACCGTGGTTTTTTTTTCTTTCTTCTTTATACATACATAGTTACATAGACATCTCTTTATCAACCAGTCTATATTAGCAGCAGACACAGTACAGTACGGTAGTTCACGGCTGTGGCTACCTCTGTGTCTGCACTCGGCAGGCAGTCCGTCCATAATTGTATACCACCTAACCGTGGTTTTTTTTTCTTTCTTCTTTATACATACATAGTTACATAGACATCTCTTTATCAACCAGTCTATATTAGCAGCAGACACAGTACAGTACGGTAGTTCACGGCTGTGGCTACCTCTGTGTCTGCACTCGGCAGGCAGTCCGTCCATAATTGTATACCACCTAACCGTGGTTTTTTTTTCTTTCTTCTTTATACATACATAGTTACATAGACATCTCTTTATCAACCAGTCTATATTAGCAGCAGACACAGTACAGTACGGTAGTTCACGGCTGTGGCTACCTCTGTGTCTGCACTCGGCAGGCAGTCCGTCCATAATTGTATACCACCTAACCGTGGTTTTTTTTTCTTTCTTCTTTATACATACATAGTTACATAGACATCTCTTTATCAACCAGTCTATATTAGCAGCAGACACAGTACAGTACGGTAGTTCACGGCTGTGGCTACCTCTGTGTCTGCACTCGGCAGGCAGTCCGTCCATAATTGTATACCACCTAACCGTGGTTTTTTTTTCTTTCTTCTTTATACATACATAGTTACATAGACATCTCTTTATCAACCAGTCTATATTAGCAGCAGACACAGTACAGTACGGTAGTTCACGGCTGTGGCTACCTCTGTGTCTGCACTCGGCAGGCAGTCCATAATTGTATACTAGTATCCATCTCCATTGTTTACCTGAGGTGCCTTTTAGTTGTGCCTATTAAAATATGGAGAACAAAAATGTTGAGGTTCCAAAATTAGGGAAAGATCAAGATCCACTTCCACCTCGTGCTGAAGCTGCTGCCACTAGTCATGGCCGAGACGATGAAATGCCAGCAACGTCGTCTGCCAAGGCCGATGCCCAATGTCATAGTACAGAGCATGTCAAATCCAAAACACCAAATATCAGTAAAAAAAGGACTCCAAAACCTAAACTAAAATTGTCGGAGGAGAAGCGTAAACTTGCCAATATGCCATTTACCACACGGAGTGGCAAGGAACGGCTGAGGCCCTGGCCTATGTTCATGGCTAGTGGTTCAGCTTCACATGAGGATGGAAGCACTCAGCCTCTCGCTAGAAAACTGAAAAGACTCAAGCTGGCAAAAGCACCGCAAAGAACTGTGCGTTCTTCGAAATCCCAAATCCACAAGGAGAGTCCAATTGTGTCGGTTGCGATGCCTGACCTTCCCAACACTGGACGTGAAGAGCATGCGCCTTCCACCATTTGCACGCCCCCTGCAAGTGCTGGAAGGAGCACCCGCAGTCCAGTTCCTGATAGTCAGATTGAAGATGAAGATGTTAAAGTACACCAGGATGAGGAGGATATGGGTGTTGCTGGCGCTGGGGAGGAAATTGACCAGGAGGATTCTGATGGTGAGGTGGTTTGTTTAAGTCAGGCACCCGGGGAGACACCTGTTGTCCGTGGGAGGAATATGGCCGTTGACATGCCTGTTGAAAATACCAAAAAATTCAGCTCTTCAGTGTGGAGGTATTTCAACAGAAAAGCGGACAACAGGTGTCAAGCCGTGTGTTGCCTTTGTCAAGCTGTAATAAGTAGGGGTAAGGACGTTAACCACCTCGGAACATCCTCCCTTATACGTCACCTGCAGCGCATTCATAATAAGTCAGTGACAAGTTCAAAAACTTTGGGCGACAGCGGAAGCAGTCCACTGACCAGTAAATCCCTTCCTCTTGTAACCAAGCTCACGCAAACCACCCCACCAACTCCCTCAGTGTCAATTTCCTCCTTCCCCAGGAATGCCAATAGTCCTGCAGGCCATGTCACTGGCAATTCTGACGAGTCCTCTCCTGCCTGGGATTCCTCCGATGCATCCTTGCGTGTAACGCCTACTGCTGCTGGCGCTGCTGTTGTTGCTGCTGGGAGTCGATGGTCATCCCAGAGGGGAAGTCGTAAGCCCACTTGTACTACTTCCAGTAAGCAATTGACTGTCCAACAGTCCTTTGCGAGGAAGATGAAATATCACAGCAGTCATCCTGCTGCAAAGCGGATAACTGAGGCCTTGACAACTATGTTGGTGTTAGACGTGCGTCCGGTATCCGCCGTTAGTTCACAGGGAACTAGACAATTTATTGAGGCAGTGTGCCCCCGTTACCAAATACCATCTAGGTTCCACTTCTCTAGGCAGGCGATACCGAGAATGTACACGGACGTCAGAAAAAGACTCACCAGTGTCCTAAAAAATGCAGTTGTACCCAATGTCCACTTAACCACGGACATGTGGACAAGTGGAGCAGGGCAGGGTCAGGACTATATGACTGTGACAGCCCACTGGGTAGATGTATGGACTCCCGCCGCAAGAACAGCAGCGGCGGCACCAGTAGCAGCATCTCGCAAACGCCAACTCTTTCCTAGGCAGGCTACGCTTTGTATCACCGCTTTCCAGAATACGCACACAGCTGAAAACCTCTTACGGCAACTGAGGAAGATCATCGCGGAATGGCTTACCCCAATTGGACTCTCCTGTGGATTTGTGGCATCGGACAACGCCAGCAATATTGTGTGTGCATTAAATATGGGCAAATTCCAGCACGTCCCATGTTTTGCACATACCTTGAATTTGGTGGTGCAGAATTTTTAAAAAAACGACAGGGGCGTGCAAGAGATGCTGTCGGTGGCCAGAAGAATTGCGGGACACTTTCGGCGTACAGGCACCACGTACAGAAGACTGGAGCACCACCAAAAACTACTGAACCTGCCCTGCCATCATCTGAAGCAAGAAGTGGTAACGAGGTGGAATTCAACCCTCTATATGCTTCAGAGGTTGGAGGAGCAGCAAAAGGCCATTCAAGCCTATACAATTGAGCACGATATAGTAGGTGGAATGCACCTGTCTCAAGCGCAGTGGAGAATGATTTCAACGTTGTGCAAGGTTCTGATGCCCTTTGAACTTGCCACACGTGAAGTCAGTTCAGACACTGCCAGCCTGAGTCAGGTCATTCCCCTCATCAGGCTTTTGCAGAAGAAGCTGGAGACATTGAAGGAGGAGCTAACACGGAGCGATTCCGCTAGGCATGTGGGACTTGTGGATGGAGCCCTTAATTCGCTTAACAAGGATTCACGGGTGGTCAATCTGTTGAAATCAGAGCACTACATTTTGGCCACCGTGCTCGATCCTAGATTTAAAGCCTACCTTGGATCTCTCTTTCCGGCAGACACAAGTCTGCTGGGGTTGAAAGACCTGCTGGTGACAAAATTGTCAAGTCAAGCGGAACGCGACCTGTCAACATCTCCTCCTTCACATTCTCCCGCAACTGGGGGTGCGAGGAAAAGGCTCAGAATTCCGAGCCCACCCGCTGGCGGTGATGCAGGGCAGTCTGGAGCGACTGCTGATGCTGACATCTGGTCCGGACTGAAGGACCTGACAACGATTACGGACATGTCGTCTACTGTCACTGCATATGATTCTCTCAACATTGATAGAATGGTGGAGGATTATATGAGTGACCGCATCCAAGTAGACACGTCACACAGTCCGTACTTATACTGGCAGGAAAAAGAGGCAATTTGGAGGCCCTTGCACAAACTGGCTTTATTCTACCTAAGTTGCCCTCCCACAAGTGTGTACTCCGAAAGAGTGTTTAGTGCCGCCGCTCACCTTGTCAGCAATCGGCGTACGAGGTTACATCCAGAAAATGTGGAGAAGATGATGTTCATTAAAATGAATTATAATCAATTCCTCCGCGGAGACATTGACCAGCAGCAATTGCCTCCACAAAGTACACAGGGAGCTGAGATGGTGGATTCCAGTGGGGACGAATTGATAATCTGTGAGGAGGGGGATGTACACGGTGATATATCGGAGGGTGATGATGAGGTGGACATCTTGCCTCTGTAGAGCCAGTTTGTGCAAGGAGAGATTAATTGCTTCTTTTTTGGGGGGGGTCCAAACCAACCCGTCATATCAGTCACAGTTGTGTGGCAGACCCTGTCACTGAAATGATGGGTTGGTTAAAGTGTGCATGTCCTGTTTTGTTTATACAACATAAGGGTGGGTGGGAGGGCCCAAGGACAATTCCATCTTGCACCTCTTTTTTCTTTTCTTTTTCTTTGCATCATGTGCTGATTGGGGAGGGTTTTTTGGAAGGGACATCCTGCGTGACACTGCAGTGCCACTCCTAAATGGGCCCGGTGTTTGTGTCGGCCACTAGGGTCGCTAATCTTACTCACACAGTCAGCTACCTCATTGCGCCTCTTTTTTTCTTTGCGTCATGTGCTGTTTGGGGAGGGTTTTTTGGAAGGGACATCCTGCGTGACACTGCAGTGCCACTCCTAGATGGGCCCGGTGTTTGTGTCGGCCACTAGGGTCGCTAATCTTACTCACACAGCTACCTCATTGCGCCTCTTTTTTTCTTTGCGTCATGTGCTGTTTGGGGAGGGTTTTTTGGAAGGGACATCCTGCGTGACACTGCAGTGCCACTCCTAGATGGGCCCGGTGTTTGTGTCGGCCACTAGGGTCGCTAATCTTACTCACACAGCTACCTCATTGCGCCTCTTTTTTTCTTTGCGTCATGTGCTGTTTGGGGAGGGTTTTTTGGAAGGGCCATCCTGCGTGACACTGCAGTGCCACTCCTAGATGGGCCCGGTGTTTGTGTCGGCCACTAGGGTCGCTAATCTTACTCACACAGCTACCTCATTGCGCCTCTTTTTTTCTTTGCGTCATGTGCTGTTTGGGGAGGGTTTTTTGGAAGGGACATCCTGCGTGACACTGCAGTGCCACTCCTAGATGGGCCCGGTGTTTGTGTCGGCCACTAGGGTCGCTTATCTTACTCACACAGCGACCTCGGTGCAAATTTTAGGACTAAAAATAATATTGTGAGGTGTGAGGTATTCAGAATAGACTGAAAATGAGTGGAAATTATGGTTTTTGAGGTTAATAATACTTTGGGATCAAAATGACCCCCAAATTCTATGATTTAAGCTGTTTTTTAGTGTTTTTTGAAAAAAACACCCGAATCCAAAACACACCCGAATCCGACAAAAAAAATTCGGTGAGGTTTTGCCAAAACGCGTTCGAACCCAAAACACGGCCGCGGAACCGAACCCAAAACCAAAACACAAAACCCGAAAAATTTCAGGCGCTCATCTCTATTAGCAGTTGGGCAAAACCATGTGCACTGCAGGGGAGGCAGATATAACATGTGCAGAGAGAGTTAGATTTGGGTGGATTATTTTGTTACTGTGCAGGGTAAATACTGGGTGCTTTATTTTTACACTGCAGTTTAGATTGCAGATTGAACACACCCCACCCAAATCTAACTCTCTCTGCACATGTTATATCTACCTCCCCTGCAGTGCACATGGGCCCTCATTCCGAGTTGTTCGCTCGCAAGCGGATTTTAGCAGATTTGCTCATGCTAAGCCGCCGCCTACTGGGAGTGAATCTTAGCATCTTAAAATTGCGAACGATGTATTCGCAATATTGCGATTACACACCTCGTAGCAGTTTCTGAGTAGCTTCAGACTTACTCGGCATCTGCGATCATTTCACTGCTTGTCGTTCCTGGTTTGACGTCACAAACACACCCAGCGTTCGGCCAGACACTCCTCCGTTTCTCCGGCCACTCCTGCGTTTTTTCCGGAAACTGTAGCGTTTTTTCCCACACGCCCATAAAACGGCCTGTTTCCGCCCAGTAACACCCATTTCATGTCAATCACATTACGATCGCCAGAACGATGAAAAAGCCGTGAGTAAAATTCCTAACTGCATAGCAAATTTACTTGGCGCAGTCGCAGTGCGGTCATTGCGCATGCGCATTAAGCGGAAAATCGCTGCGATGCGAAGATTTTTACCGAGCGAACAACTCGGAATGACCACCATGGTTTTGCCCAACTGCTAACAAAGTTCCTGCTGCGGTCAACTCAGATTTACCCCCCAAATGCACTACGTCTACCTCTCCACTCCTACAAGCCCTTCACTGGCTTCCCTTCCCTTTCAGAATCCAATTCAAACTTCTCACACTCACTTACAAAGCACTCACCCACTTCTCTCCCATTTACATATCTGACCTTATCTCCCTTTACTCTCCCACCCATCCTCTTCGCTCTGCTAATACACGCCGACTCTCCTGTCTTCTGATTACTTCCTCCCACTCCTATCTCCAAGATTTTTCACGTGCTGCTCCCTTTCTCTGGAATTCTTTACCTCTCCCCCTCAGACTCTCCACCTCTCTACAAAACTTCAAATGGGCTCTTAAGACCCACTTCTTTACCAAACCCAGCCAAATCTCATCCTAACCCTCTGTTCCATGCTCTTTATGTACCCCATCTGTGTCACCCCTGTCTGTCTACCCCTCCCCTCAGAATGTAAGCTCTCAAGAGTAGGGCCCTCTTATTCCTCATGTGCTTATCCTTTTCTTACTTTAGCTTTTTGGCCACCTTGGAACTTATCTCTATGTTGTTTACTAGTGCAGTTATGCTTAGTTACCCTGTACTTGTCCTGTATTGTCTTCAACTGTAAGTCACTGTTTTTCTGTTTTGATTATGTGCATATGTACTCTGTAATTGGGCACTGCGGAACCCTGTGGCGCCATATAAATAAAGGATAATAATAAGGCGCCGTGATTCAAAAAAGTTTGGGTACCACTGGGCTATAGCATAAGTATTTAAAACAATATAATTTGTTTCAACTGATTAAAAAAATTGTAAATGCGAAAATTTGAAACTGCCGCTGAGTTGAACCCATCCATAGCCGATATGGATTCCAGCCACGGCATCCTACTTACTAGGTTATGGTAATTCGAATATCTGTCCATTTATGTGAGTGTCCAAGCTTCTGCATGTATCTGAGTTGTGCCACTGTTTTTCCATCCGCAACCTTCATCAGTAGCATTGGTACTTGCACTTGGACCAAGCCCATGCTGAGTGTAAAAGATCTGCCTGAACAGACATCTCAGCCATGATGACCATATGCTTCAAACAAGCAGGGGCTACAGTTCATTCCCATGACGCTCCAATGGGAGGCAGCTGTTTAGTGTCTGAATAGTCGCTGATTTGCTGCACAGTTGCCAGCCACATACATCTATTTCATATTATGTTCTCTCTGCTTGAGATGCGACTCAGACACAGCTACTTGCTACTGCAGAGTTTTTGATGCATGCACAGCCAAAGGAAAATCATGAGATGCGTCAGTTTCTGCAGGTGCAACCAACTCGTAATCAGCCTCTCTATGTAGGGGTTACTATTGTTAGGTCGACACAACTTAGGTCGACACTCATTAGGTCGACCGCTGAGGGTCGACAATGCCATTAGGTCGACATGGTCATTAGGTCGACATGTACTAGGTCGGCAGGTCAAAAGATCGACATGAGTTTTTCACTTTTTTTCTTCCTTTTTTTGTATTTTTTCATACTTAACAATACACATGGACTATGACTGGAATAGTAATCTGTGCTGAGCAAAGCGGTAGTGGAGCAAGGCACCTTGCCAGAAGCATGGCGAGCGAAGCGAGCCATGCGAGGGGACACGGTGCACTAATTTGGGTTCCCCGACACTTTACAGAGAAAACTACACCAAAAACAGTCAAAAACCTCATGTTGACCTTTTGACCTGTCAACCTAACGCCCATGTCGACCTAATGCATGTCAACCTAATGCCAATGTCGACCTTCAGTTGTCGACCTAATGATTAGTCGACCCGTATGTAGACATTTTCCCACCAGTAATTTGCTGTCTCTGAGGCTCCTATTTTTGCACTGCACTTGCTCTGCAAGTATGAAGGCTGCACAGGTATTTCAGTTGCATCTCCACTTGCATCTGAAAGAGCGTAACTGGATGTAATAGGGTGCTCTTATGTAGGCAAACGTCAGAAAGGCTGTGTTAATGGAATTACAGAGTTGGACAGAAGTGTAAATATGCCTGTTTCCAGTCGTATCATTTGTACCAAGTATACGCTGCTTCAAGTGCAACCTTGGCATGATGCAGATTGTCAAACTTGACCCATTTTGTTCCATGGACACAAGCTGGGAGCAATTTGGCTGATGCATGCAGCTCTGCTGCTTGTGGCCCATTAGTTAAACTGTTTGCAAGCAATATGGCTGGCAAGAATCCACCTGTTCTCTGGTAAGCACAACCTAGCAACACCCCCCTCTTTTCTCTGAGTGGTTTTCTTATGTTCTTTCTCATTTGTTTTGCCCATGCCTCATGGTTTATTGGCTATGGCTAGTTGGTAAAAAGACCCCAGGCAGCGCAAAACCAGCATATACCATCATATAGGTAAGAAAAACTCCCAAGAGCCAACTGGCCTGTACCTGCAGGCAGTGCCAGATTAAGGTCCTCATGGGCTTGGGGCTGAAGTTTATGATGGGCCTATTGTGTGTCGCTGCAGGGGGTGGGACTACTGATATGGGGTGTGACCAGTGCTGTGGGGTGTGGCTAGCATCATGAATTGCATAGCTACCCACCTACCTTCGACCCCCTCAATCTCCCTCCCCTAGGCCTCGTGGAGCATTCACACCACAAATGAGCCGTAAACAAAGAATGTGATTAGGACCCTGCTACCCTCTCTCCCCCTAAACTACTCACTCCCTGCTTTCCTCACTCTTAGGGTGTGCTTAACTCTGTATTACTAACTCTGTTCTTCCATCACTCAGCCCTGCACCTATCCCTCTTTCCATGCCTTGCTCAACACAGTCCTCCTACTCCCTGCTACCCTCTCAGGGGCCTGCTGACACTGGCAGTCTCCCATCCAGGGCCCCGCATCCTGAATACAGAGGTGGAAGTGGGCCGTGGGGCAAATGAGAGGGCAAGAGGCTGGGGCTGCCCTCTGCAGCTGGACAGATAAAGGCTGTCAGTCCTCCTGTGCCCTGATGTGTATTCTTCTGCTCTCAAAAACAGAGCACCGTGGCTTTCCCTCAGTATATCAGACCCTGCCTGACAGCCCCAAGCCACACAGCAGGCTTCATAGAATCAGATATCCTGTGCAGTGAAGAAGATAAGAGGAGGGTGGGAGCCTGGAAAGCACACTCTTGTTGGTCTCCTCCACTTCCTCTGGAGCATGACTGATAGGACAGCGTTGCTGACTGGCCAGAACGCATCCTGAGGGATCCAATATTGTTTTTCATTTTATATTTCAAATCCCGGTACACTTCTTCACACACACACACACACACACACACACACACACACACACACACACACACACCGCCCCACTTCAACACACGCAGTAGTCTAAGTGGAAATTTTGAAGTGGGGATATGTAAAAGTGAAGGCTGTAACTCTGCGCGCCGGGGTGAGGCCACTCAAAACGGGGCGTGCCCTTAAGTGTAGTTAAGTGTAGTTTACCACACCATATACCCCTTATACACATTATGCACCACAATAGTTGGATCCCTTATACTATCTAGTACTGGTGCAACTTCCACATTACGTGACACAGTATTATACCACACGGTATGAGCCGAAATTCATATTATACCACACGGTATGAGCCGAAATTCACATTATATCACACGGTATGAGCCGAAATTCACATTATACCACACGGTATGAGCCGAAATTCACATTATATCACACGGTATGAGCCGAAATTCACATTATACCACACGGTATGAGCCAAAATTCACATTATATCACACGGTATGAGCCGAAATTCACATTATACCACACGGTATGAGCCGAAATTCACATTATATCACACGGTATGAGCCGAAATTCACATTATACCACACGGTATGAGCCGAAATTCACATTATAGCACACAGTAAGAGCCGAAATTCACATTATACCACACAGTAAGAGACGAAATTCACATTATAGCACACGGTAGGAGTCGAAATTCACATTATATCACACGGTATGAGCCGAAATTCGCATTATACCACACGGTATGAGCCGAAATTCACATTATATCACACGGTATGAGCCGAAATTCACATTATACCACACGGTATGAGCCGAAATTCACATTATAGCACACAGTAAGAGCCGAAATTCACATTATACCACACAGTAAGAGATGAAATTCACATTATAGCACACGGTAGGAGTCGAAATTCACATTATACCACACGGTATGAGCCAAAATTATGAGACGAAATTCACATTAAGCCACACAGTATAAGCTGAAATTCACACTGAATGAGACAAAATTCAGGGACAGGGAGAGTGACAGCAGGGACATAGAGACAGGGAGAGTGACAGCAGGAACATAGGGACATGGATAGTGATAGCATGGACAGGGAGAGAGACAGCAGGGACAGGGAAAGAGACAGCAGGGACATGGAAAGAGACAGCAGGGACATGGAAAGTGACAACAGGGACATGGAAAGTGACAACAGGGACATGGAAAGTGACAACAGGGACAGGGACATATGGACAGGGAAAGTGACAGCAGGGACATAGGGACAGGGAGAGTGACAGGAAAAGTGACAGCAGGGACATAGGGACAAGGAAATGTCGGCGGTGCAGAGGATGAGGAGGCTGTGGGTGGTGGAGGAGGCAGCTGTGGGTGTCTGCGGCGCAGAGGAGGCTGGGGGCATCTGCGGCGGTGTGGAGGAGACTGTGGTGAGTGGTGAGGTGGATGAGGAGGCCCTGGCCCGCGGCGGTGCAAAGAAGGCAGCTGTGGGCATCTGCGG